>NW_020950758.1:5031328-5077258 GCF_900497805.2 Vombatus ursinus | reverse complement strand
TGGAATGGGCTATCTCAAGAAGGGGAGTGGGCTATCTTAAGCAGTGGAGTGGGCTGTCTCAAGCAGTGGAATGGGCTAGAAGTGGAGTGGGCTATCTCAAGCAGTGGAAGACTCTCCCACACTGTTGGTCTTCAGTTGAATTCAATTCAATCAACATTTATTAAGCACCTACTATGTGCTAGGCCACGGCAATACAAAGATAAAAATGAAACAGTCCTTGCTCTCAAGAGGCTTACAGCCAATGGGGGAAGGGAGGGAGAAACCATCAAGGGCAATGGGTACATATGAAAGAAAATACAAAGTATAGAGAAAGTAACTTTTAGAAGTAAAACTGGAAGGATCTGGAAGGATCAGGACAAACTTTCTTTAGAACAGGGGTCCTTAACTTGATGTCCATACATTTTTTAAAGAATTATTTTGATAATACATTTAATAGCAATGTGTTCCTTTGTAACTCTTATTCTGTTTTGTGCTTTGAAAATATTATTCTGAGAAGGGGTTTATTGGCACCACCCAACTTTTAAAGAGATCCATGACAAAGAAGGTCAAGAACATCTGCTCTAGGAGGTGGTACTTAAGCTGAGATTAGAAGAAAGGCCTAGATTCTCTGGGGCAGCCAGGTTGTACAGCGGATAGAGAGCCGGGCCTGGAGTCAGAAAGACCTGAATTCAAATCCAGCCTCAAACACTTGCCAGCTGTATGACCCTGGTCAAGTCACTGAATCCTATTAGCCTCAGTTTCTTCATCTGTAGAAGGAGCAGGAGAAGGAAATGGCAAACCACTTCATCGTCTTTACCAAGAAAACCCCAAATGGGATCACAGACAGCTGGGCATGATTGAAATGACTCGGCAACAACGATAGAGTCTTTGAGATATAGGTGAGGGTGACAGGGGGTCCATTCTAGGCACGGGGGCAGCCTGTGGAAGATAGAAGGCCATGTATGTATATGGGGAATGGCGAGCAGAGCAGGTTGGCTGGAATGTCATGTGCTTCAAGTAGATAACTCAGGTGTTTCCATGAAGACTGAAACCCCTGAATGACCCTGAGCAGAGGGAGGTGTGGCCGCAGCTTTGCACCAGGAAGGTGGCTATCCGTGTGTGGAGGGGTTGGAGAAGACAGTCTGGGGACAGTGGCAGGCTGGGGCACTTGTGTGGAGAAGCCAGATGCTAATGAAGGCCCTTGGGAGTTGGGAGTGGTGGGAGTCAGGGAGAGACATCCCAGCTGTGGCCTTCTTCGGAGCCCAGAGGCTGGGGGAGGGCGACCCCGTTGGCATCATTTGGAAGCCAGGAGGAAGAGAAGCTGGTCTGAGGGAGGAGAAGTCTGTAGAATAAGGGGGCTCTTGCAGGCCCTGCTCATGGCATGAAAGCTCTGGTGCGCCGTACCAAGCTAGAAGGGCTTGGTACAGGCTAGCAAAGGGCCATGAGTCTTCCAACGGCTATCCAGCTAAGCTAGGAAGTTAGCCACCCAAGAGGGATCCCCCAGCCCCGAGTGATTCAAGTGATGTACTGAGCTGCGGAGGGGCTGCAGTTGTTGTCGATGAAGGCCCCATGCTACTGACATCACGGACCTGAGGTCTAGGCAGAAATCTCCCCTGAATTCCCCAATTCTCAGCAACACTGAGGAAGTATAAACATGACATATAAGCAGAATCTTTTTTAAATAGAGAAGTGCAAGGGGATTTTCCCCATTGCTCCAAGGACCAGTTCCTCCACAGACAGACCCGAAGACCGATGGATGACTCACCCCCAGTTGGAGCCCTGGGGTTACCAGGGCTCTTCAGATGAGTTACCCATCTGTTTGTTCTCATCGTGGCCTGCTATCCCTTGGTATGGGCTCTCCCTCCCTCCGCCCAGGCCATCCTCTCTGCTCTGATCTCTTCTCCCCTAAACCTTCGCCTCTGCGTCAAGGTTACCTCAGACACAGTAATGGTGGGAAGGGAGCTGGAAGAAGGAAGGAGTGGACGCTGTGGCTTGAGGCCAACTGAGGAAAGACTCTGTGATTGTCTAGAGGTCCCACCTGGCTCTGTCCCTGCATGGTGAGAAGCGCCCTGGTCTGACTAACCCTGGACTCTTTCCCTTTCTGATCCTCAGTGGGCCCATCTAGAAAATGGGGATGATGGTACTACTTACACTGCTCTCTCCCTCACAGGGAAGTCCTTTGTAGAGCTTAAAGCACTAACAATGGGCTTGATGTCCTTGTACAGACTGTGCTGGTCCCCAGGAAGATGGAACTTAGATTCTCGGCATCACAGGCTGGGAGCGGGCAGGAATTCGCTTACTCAACCGATTCACCCTCTCCATTTTACAAACCTGCCCCAGGTTACAGGGGACGTCAGACTGAAAACCAGACCCTGGGATGGCCAATCCCTCTTGTCTCCAACATGTGCTCTTGCCATGACCAATGAGCAAGCTCTCCTAGAAGGCTGACTGGGCCAGGGAGGCATCAGGAACAGAACGCCAGACCTGGGAGGACCCTTAGCTTTTACCTGGTCCCAACTGTTTACTGTACCCAAGGGGAAACTGAGTTCCAGGAAATGGAAGCTACTTATTCAGGGTCACTGAGTGAACTAGTGGAGGACTCGAACCCAGACCTCTTTGCCCCCAGGCCTGGGTTGTTTCCATGACACCACAGCAACTTAGCACCAACAGAATCTAAACCTCAGGTAGATTCCTGAGTGTGCTGTGGGAAATGTTCTGTATAGCCGTGGTGAAGGCAGATTGGTGGTCAGTATTTATTAAGCATCCTCTCTGCTCTAGGCCTCGTGCTAGGCACTGAGAACATGAAAGGAAAAATGTGAACTGGTTCCTGCCCTCGGGGAACTTCCATTCTACCATGGTGAGATCACACACACACACACACACACACACACTCACACACACACACACACACACACACTCACACTCACACACACGTAGGCTATTGAGTACAAACAGAGATGTCTACAGAATACAGATGGCTCAGATAGAAGGTGATCTCAGAGAAGAAGGCTCACGTTCTCATCCATCAGGAAATCCCAGCCCTAGCACACTGCACGGCTGCAACTTTGAATAATTTGTCCCTATCCCTTGTGCCTCAGTTTTCCCATTTGTAAAAAGAGAGATTTGGGTACGGTTTTCTCTGACGTAAGGTCTGCCTCAGCCATGGCATTCTGTGTTCTAAGGGCCCTCGAAGCTCTGACGTCCCTTTGTTCTAAAGGTGCTCCCACTGCTGACATTCCATGCTTCTGTGGTCCATGAGGAAGGGAGCCTACATCTGGAAGGATAACAGAGGCTCAGGTCTCAGGGCTCCTTGGGAGCTCTGGTGGCCACCTGGAAGCCCAGCTGAAACCAAAGGGTCGGGGAGCACAGCCCCAGAGCCTGTCCTCAGAGAGCACTGGTTTTCTCTGGCCAGATTGTCTAGATAAACTTTGTCAGTATGTGTGCTTGGTCTGACTGTGAGCCTGGCTTAGCGCTCTGAGCAGAGCATTTCCTGGGAGGTTCCCACGTCAGCTGTCTTTGCATGCTTGCCTTTCTGATTAGGAGTCCTTGTGGAAATGCTGACCATCCATTAGGAATCCAGGGATTTGGAGAAAACTGGAATCTTAGCTTACTTTTGTGACCCAGATAAGACTTAGAATGAATGCCTGAGACATGAGGTCTATGAATTCACTAGGAAAAGTGGGAGGTGGGATTTCAGCACCAAACTCACAGATCTGAGGTGGGACAGACTTTGGACACCATCCCATCCTGCTCCCTAATTTTACAGAGAGAGAAACTGCACCTTACAGGGTGTACTGGACTTGGAGTCCGAAAGACTGGCTTCAAATCCTGTCACTGATGCTTGCCTTCTGGCTGGGCAAGTTACTTTACCTTTCTTAGCCTCAGTTTCTTCATTTGTAAAAATGGGGATAATAATAGCATCTACCTCATCAGGCTGTTGGGAGGATCAAGTGAGATAATGTATGTAAGGTGCTTTCTGGTGGTAAAAGCATTGTAGAAACATGGATTTTATGACAATAATTATGCTTATTCTCCAAACAGCTAATAATTGGCATTTCGGCCCAGTCATCAAAGTTCTTAGGGTGGTCGGATTTCGAGCTGGTAGGGACCTTAGAGGGCCTCTCATTCAACCCCCTCATTTTATAGAGAAGAAAACTGAGGCTCAGGAAGAGGAAAAGAATTGTCCAGAAGAGCCCCAGTAATCGTGGTAACAACAGCCCGGTTCCATGGTCAGAGCCTCCCACATGCCCCTTGAGCAGGATGTCAGGTCCAAGCCTGTGCAGATTGGATGACCGGGGAGCCGCTGAGAGCGGACCCTTCCTATGCAGCCCAGGGGAGTCTGGGAGGCACTCGTTTTCTCTGCAGCTCAGCTGCCGGGCGGTGGGTGGCTGCGTGTTGATTACTGGGGCCCCTTAGTGGACACAGCCCCAAACTGCAGCCCTGAAACCTGAGAAGGTCGGCCTGGACATGAAGGCTCCAGGTCTGGCCACCCGCCTTGTCCTGGGTGCCCTGGTCCCCTCTGCTTGAGGCAGAGTTTTATTTATATCATTTTAGATACATTAGAAAATAGCATAGAGAGACAAAATGAAGAAAATGACAGAAAGAGACAGAGACAGAAAGAGATTCCCGAAACAGCAGCACCTGCAGGAGACGTAAGAGAGGGACAGAATGAGGGCCAGGAGAGCTAGAGACAGAGAGAGTGTGGGGGAAAATAACAGAGGAATGAAGGTGGAGAAGGAGATACCTGGAGAGCTAGCGGCGAGGGGGAGAGCTGCCGACAGAGGAGACAAAGGCAGACCCTGCAAGAAAGAGGGTGAGGACGGGGGTGCGGAGCACCCCCACAGAGCAGACACTAGAAGGGTTTGTTTTATTAATGAATAAGATCCAGGGCAAGTCCCTATCCCTAATAATGATGATGATCATGATGTAATAATAATAGTAAATAGCTGATCTTTAAGGCACTTTAAGGTTTACATAGTGCTTTGCAAATACTATTTAATTTTATATTTACAACTCTGAGGAAAAAAGGTACTATTATGATCTTCATTTTACAGATGAGGAAACTGAGGCAGTGACTTGTCCATAACTACCCAGCTAGCAGATGTCTGAGACAGGATTTGAACTCAGGTCTTCCTGATCCAGGCCCAGTTGCTCACAAGCCCTGGATTTGGAAGCAGAAGGCCTGGATCTGAGCCCTGTCCACCATCTTACTTAGTGGCTGTATGACCTGAGTCATCTTCCCTCTCTGGTGCACACCTGCATCCTCCACCAAGTGGGGTAGACAAGTGCTCTCTTCCCACCATAGGCCAGGGGACCCCAGCTCACTTTACTGCTCATGGGGATGATGATGGCTCTTGGTCACTGTGCTTGGCAAACACTGAAGTGTCTTTGGCCCTTTGAGATTTACAAAGCACTTTTCTCAGAAGTCTCTGGTGTGGTTAATAGAGCAGCAGCCATTATATATATGTGTGTGTGTGTGTGTGTGTGTGTGTGTGTGTATGTATATATATATGCATATGTATGTGTATATATATATATGTGTGTGTGAGTGTATAGAGATATATATATATATAGCTAGGCAATTGGGTGAGGTGACTTGCCCAGGTCACACATCTAGTAAGTACCAAATGTCTGAGGTTGGATTTGAACTCAGGTCCTCCTGACTCCAGAGCCAATGCTCTATCCATTGTGCCACCTAGCTGCCCCCATCAGCAGTCATAATATTGATAGAAATGCAAAATGCTATTGTAATTACCACCACCCAGAGGCAGCGAGTGGGACTGAAGGTCCCAGATCTAGGAAGTAGAAGAGCCAGGCTTTGATACAGTGGAAACTCCCTAAGGGCAGGGCTCTTCCTTTTTCTGTAGTCTTCCTTCCTTCCTTCCTTCCTTCCTTCCTTCCTTCCTTCCTTCCTTCCTTCCTTCCTTCCTTCCTTCCTTCCTTCCTCCCTCCCTCCCTCCCTCCCTTCCTTCCTTCCTTCCTTCCTCCCTTCCTTCCTTCCTTCCTTTCTCTCTTTTTCTCTTTCTCTTTCTCTTTCTTTCTTTCTCTCTTTTTCTTTCTCTATTTTCTCTCCTTTCTCTTCTTTCTTTTTCTTCTTTCTCCAGATCTCTAGCACCTAGCTGAGGGTTTGCCACAGAGTAGGAGCCTAAGAAATATTGATTGATTGTGACCCCAAGTCTATTTCTCTGAGCCAATGTATGACCCTACCATTTTTGAGGCAAACCTTCACGGCCCCTCTCAACTCTGACCCAAAATGAGGACAGTGAAATTCTGGGCAAGGGAAAGAAGAATTGAGCATCAAAGGCAGTGGGCAGCAGAGCCATGAGGGAAGCATGGGGATATTTGTCTCCAAAGATTGGCTCATGTATTCATTCAACAAACTCCCTTTTACCTGTAGGTCCCCACAAAAAGGTCCTGGCATGGACATAGACATAACACAACAGAGCAAGAAACCCAAGACGGGCGGCGGTGGGGGGCAGGGAGAGGGCTGGCTTTGCTGATTCCCCTGTGACCGCGGATGTCGCTTCCCTGACAGAGTGGACACTGCTCCAAGTCAGGACCGGTATTAGGATTTTCTGCTGTTCACTCATCTCTGACCTGGAGCGAAGCATCTTCCCGTGTGGGACCAAAATTTTCTCATTTATAAAACCAGGTCAGGGGTCATCTCCCCCTCGGCCCAGTATGGGGAGGGTGCTCAGGACCCAAGATGCCCAGTAGATGGTCTGCACTGGAATGGCCTGAGCAAACACAGGGAAGTGACCATAGTGATGGTCACGTGGCTGGCACACCCAAGAGCTGGGACTAAGCCCTGCTCTTCCCAGATCTGTGCTCGTCCATGGTCAGTCAGGTCAATAAACATTTATTAAGCCCTACTATGTGCCTGGCACTGCACTAATTGCTAGGGATACAAAAAAGAGGCAAAAGACAGTCCCTGCCCTCAAGGAGCTTATAATCTAACAAGGGGGAGAAAACATGTGAACAACTCTGTCCAAACAAACTTGGTGTGGGACAAACCAGAGATAATGGAGAGGGAAGGGGGATCGGGAAAGGCTTCCTGTAAAAGGTGGGGTTTTAGGTGGGACTCAAAGGAAGCCAGGAGACAGAGATGAGGAAGGAGAGCTTTCCAGGCCTAGGGCACAGCCAGTGACAAAGGCTCAGAGGTGGTAGCTGGAGTGTCTTGTGCTGAAACAGCACGAGGGCCAATGGTCCTGCATGGCAGAGTATGTCGGGGTGAGTAAGGTGCCAGAACACAGCATAGATAGGAAGGGGAGGCCGAGAGGGGAGAGACTTCTCTTTGCTTGTCCACCCTGATTTGGAAGAGAAAGCTTCCAAATGACAGCAGGCCACTGCTTCCCATTTACCAGATCAGCCCAAATGGGTCTTGGCTCTTTCTCAATATTAAATCCAACCACAAAGGAGAGTTCCCCTCCAATTAAAAAGGAAAGGACTAAGATTCCCTAGGTCTTCCCCTTCTGGTTCTGCCCACCCACCACTTCAAGTGTCTAATGAAGAGACTTGGGGCCAGTCACTCACTGGGAGAAATTAATTCCTTTCCTGGTATAATAATAGCCGCAGCTCATCTTTCAACAGAGATCCAAGGTTTGCCAGCCTTTCTACAGAAAGATCCTCATTGAAGGCCAAAGTCAGTAATACGGTGGTTATTGTCCCCATTCTACAGATGAGGAACCTGAGACATGAAGAGATGAATGATTTGCCCACGGTCACCCAGCTGATAACTGTGGTGGGAGGGATTTGAACTCAGGGCCTCCCGACTCTAAGCCCAGCTCCCTTTTCTTCTTACTCTGCCCCCTCTGTCTCACCTGATTTGGAGCTAATGAGGTAAACCAGGGCAGAAGCTGCTAGGTCTGCAACTGGCATGACCAGGGAATCTCCGCTGGACTCAGTGCTCTAGAGACCAGGGGGATTTCCTTGAATTCCCCTCTCCCTTTGAATTTCCCTGTCTGGCATCTGTCCTGAGAACAGAGCTTTCGTTATGCAGTTGGAGGATTAGATGTTCAAGATCGACCCAAACTCGGATGCCGATCCGTAGCCCCGAACAAGAGCCTATCCCGAGGAGACAGCTGAGCTGTAACCAGGGTGAGGGAGCCGGTGTTTGGGCCCAGGCAGCCAGCACTGAGTGGGAGTGTTGGGGGAGGGGACAGGAAGATAGGGACAGTGTACCTCTTCCCCACAGCAAGGCAGACCCTCCCATCGCCATGCCTAGCACCTCTGAGGACGCTGCTGGCTGCACCATGTGACGTGTGTTCACTCCCTCCCTCCTTGGCTGTCATCCTTATGGTCCCCTCTCTGGGTCCCCCTTCTCCCTTCCCCCCAACACACACACAACTTCTTGGGCTAGACCATCCAGGGGATGAGTAGCCATCACCTCCCTTGGCATGGCTGTACTCATCTGTAAATGCTGTCTCTCCCATTATCCATTCTCCTCCTGACCCTGCTTCTGATTTTCTGGACTTCAAAGTGTGCCTCCTCGCCAAATGCCTTCACCCCCACCCCACCTCCGTCCCACCCCCCTTTCCAGGCCTCTTTTGTCTGTTATCTTCCCTATTCGGACACAATCGATCAACAAGCTTTTATTACACACCTCCGTGTGCCAGGCAATGTTCTAATAGAAGTTCCTCGGGGTTTCTCTTCAGGAACCATCTCTTTTTCCTTGTATTTGTATGCCTAGTGGCACATAGTAACACTTAATAAATAGTTCCTTGTTTTCTTCCTTCCTTCCTTCCTCCTTCCCTCCCTCCCTCTCTCCCTTCCTTCTTCCTTTCTTTTCTTCTTTCCTCCTCACCTCTCTTCCTCCCTTTAGAATGTAAGCTTCTTGAGGTCAGGGACCCTTTCTGCTTTTTTCTTATGTGCCCCGATCCCCCCACCCCAGCACCTGGCCCACAATGAGCATTAAACAAACACTCGCCCTTCATCTGATGACCACACTGGACTCCGCCTTCCTCACCCATCAATCTGCCCTCTGGGCCCCTGTCCACCCCACAACTGAAAAGTCCTAGAGCTGAGTGTGAGTTCTGCCTCTGAGAGCTCCTACCTGTGTGACCTTGAACAAGTCACTTAACTTCCTAAGGCCTCCATTTTCTTAGCTGTAGAATGAGGAGGTTGGACCAGATGACCTCAAAGGTTCATTCCACTCTGCACGATGTTTTGGCCCTAGCCTTCCACAAGCCTTTGCCCCTTCTCTGGGCCTGTTACACAAGAGAAAACTGAGATCTCAGTCACCAGGGATGACAAAGCCGGGCTGTGTGTGGCTGAGTTGGGGGCTGTCCAGCCTCTTACATCATCCAGAGAGGCCTGATGGGGCCCAGCACTTAACATGGCGCTGCACACAGTAAGCCCCTAACCAATGGTGTGCTATAGCCTGTCCTCATTTTCATGAAGGGGCTTTGTGAATCGCTTTGTAAACCACCTTCTGCCTTAGCCTCACCTCAGTAGGGGCCTGGACTTCATTGTTTCATTTTCCTCAATTCTGATAGAAAACTTGTTGGGGGCTTTCCCCGTAGAAAACATAGCTCCAGTCCCTATGATTTTATGTAGGGGTATATAAACACTGCCCCACTCCCTATGCCCCAGTGAACATGGTCTATCAAAGATAATTAGGCATTGGGTTTGTGCAAAATGGACTCTCTGGTCACTTTCTGTGGTTCTGTTTTCCCTCAAACTTGGATTGGGAGGACTGAATGTGGGCATTAGGACCTGGGCTCCAGGGAGGGGGGCAGCCTGGCCACAGTCCTCAGCCTGGCAGGTGTGAGGGTAGGACCAGGAGAACAGTGCCTTGGGCTGGAAGGCAGAGTGCTAGAGTGCTAGACAATGTTCTCAAATGTTCCCTGAAAGACGACCAGATAACAGGACTTCATAGAGCTAAGTGTTGTCAGTGATTTCACAGTGCAAATGGGGAAAGGTGTCTCTGAAGGTCGCAGCTAGGCAAGACCAGAGACCAGAGAATGTCAAGGTTGAGTGGAAGGAGAGAGAAGAGCAGTCTTTGAACGCAGAAGATCAGCACCGGCAGGAATCTTCGCAGGGCCCACAGAGGGGCCCTGAGGACCCCAAGATCACCCGGAGTTCAGCCTTTGACAGAATGAGGCTCTGTCCCACTAGCCAGCATTGGAAGCTCTCTGACTTATTCTCACATGTTTGAAATGGGGTGGGGAAGGGCAAGAGAGAAGCTTTCCTGTGTGGCTCATGAGCAAAGACCCTGCTAGGCCCCTGGACAATGGGGAGTGGGAGCCACTCTGGGTTTAATTAGTCTGCAGACCCTCTGACTAGCACAGTCTGTTCTCCCCATATACCTGCCCCAGCCCACTGCTGGCAGACCTTGCTTCTTGTCCAGTCTCTGCCCCTTAGTACTTGGGTGGGATCCTGGGCAAGCCCCTTCCCCTCTCTGAGTCTCATTTTCCCCCTCTCTAAAGCAAGGAGTTTGGGGCCCTATGGTCCCTTCTCGCTCTGGGCCCCATGAAGCCCCCGTGGAAAGGAGCCTATGAGATCACTGGCCCTTTGGAAATGTTGCAGCTTTTCTTCCTCCCTGCCTCCAAACCTTTCCATCAGTAACGTCGGCACGCCCCAAGTTAAGGATGCTTAGAATCTGGCTGAAAGTCTGTGGTCCAGGGTCCCATCTGTCAGCAGTCAGGCCTTTCTGCCCAGCTGGCACAGCTGAATCCCTCTCAAGGTGAAGTCACGTTGAATGAACAAACATCTCCCCCTGATCTGGGAGTTTTAATGTCTCTGTCATAGGAATCCAACGTGGAGCACGGCTGGGGCGTCCAAACAAGCACACAATGTCTGCTTGTGTGTGCGCCTGGGGGGTGGGAGAGGGTTGTGGCCCAGCTCTTATTGAACAATGTGAGGTTCTCTGGAGACTGACTGGAGGGCTTGACGGACCCTGGCCATCTTGTCATGGACAGGGAGTGACCAGTGCTTATCCTGCAGGGGCTGAGTGTGATTGATGACAGTGGAGATTAGTGTTGCCCTTCCCCAGGAGCCCTGCGGGGCTTAGTGCTGGTGAGTAATGGGGTGCATGCCGAAGCGGGCCGAACTCCTCTTGGCGTACGTCCGGGAAGGGCTGCCCGTCAGCCTATGACACCAGATGGAGAAGAGCCTTTGATCAGGGTCTGGGCACAGCCAATGGGAAGTACGTGGAAGTCACGAGGTACATAGTATAGATGGAGATGTGTGTATACACACACACACACACGCACACATGTATATATATGCACATACACATGTATGTCTGCATGTGTATATATGTATGTGTACACAAATACAAATATATGTATCTCAATATCAAAATGGCTATATGTGTGTCTATATATGATTATGTACATATATGCATATATAGACACATATTTATAGTGTGTACATACATATATATGTATACATATATACATATAGGTGTATGTGTGTGTATATCTTTTAAGGTATGTAAAGCGCAGTGTATACATTATCTCAGGTGATTCTCACAACAACCCCGGGGGTGGGGGCTATTATTACCCCCATTTTACAGATAAGGAAACTGAGGCAGCCAGAATCTAGGTGACTTGTCCAGGGTCACACAGCTAGTAATTGTCTGAGGCCGGCTTTGACCTCGGTTGTTCCCGACTCCACATTCGGCCCTTTCCCGGTGTACTCACTGCCCTAACCACAGCTTGCCTTGTTGAGGACTCCTCCCTCCTCTCTGGTGTCTGCTACAGGGTTCTTGCTTTCTATGATTGAATTGCTCATTCTGCTGCTTCCCAGGGAGCTCCCCTCCCCACCCCACACCCCAAAGTCTGCACAGAAGAAGTGAGAGCAAAGCCTATTTCTCTGAATCTGGGAACTCAGTTCCCTTCTACCTAGGACCATTTTTCTCCCTTCTCAAAACAATGGAGTTGGATTTGGAGGTCCCTCCTAGCTCTGCCAATCTGTGTTCTATGTTCTAAACTCTCCCTCCCCTGATTCTGCCATTGGATACCTCGGTGATCTCCCACACCACTCCATCCCTGATCCTTTAGGCAGCTGTGGACTCAGATAATGGAGATGCCAAGTAGAGATGGGCCCGGCTCCCACTGTCTACATATAATCTACATATCCTCGAGTCTTAATCATTAGTACTTGCTAGAGAGCAGAATGCAGCCAGAGCCAAGGAGATCGTAGAGAATTTCCAAGATTTCTTTTTCCCAACATTCCTGCCTTCTTTGGGGTTAGGGCTCCCTCCTCCAACAGAAGGACCCTCATACAGACCCTCATAGTTGATGCCAGAAGCAACCCTGGACTTGGAATGTAAAAGACTTGGATACAAATCCTGCCTTAGACACTTACTAGCTGTGTGACTATGTAAATCACTTCATTTTTCTCAGACTGCTTGTTCATCTGTGAAATGGGGAGAACAATAGAGTTAACAGGTTATTATGAAACTCACATGAGATAATGCATGTGAAGAGCTTTATTAATAATGATGATTAGTATCATCATTATCATCATATTTATATAAGAGGCCATGGCCTTCAATTTATCATGGATTCAAATGCAGTCTTGAGACAGAGTGGTACAATGGCTAGAGCATAGGGCCTGCGGGCAGATCCAAGGCCATGCCCTAACCCTCAGTGACTGTGTGATCATTGCTGAGACTCTTACCCTCTCAGCCTCCTCCTCTGAAAATGGGATGATGACGCTTAGACTGCCTACCTCCCAGGGCTTTTGGGAAGAGAAAAATGTTGTCGTTCTGAAGTCACTATGGGAATATGAGCTAGGACTCTAAGATCATGGATTTGGAGCAGAAAGCCACCTGCCTTAGAGGACATTTCATTGGACAGATGAAGCAGTTGAAGCCTAGAGAGGATAGGGAATTTGTCCAAAGTCTTTGTTGTTTTTCGATACTTTCAGTCATGTCTGATTCTTCATGACCCCATTTGGAATTTTCTTGGCAAAGACACTGGAGTGGTTTGCCATTTCCTTCTCCAGCTCATTTTACAGATGAGGAAACTGAGGCCAACAGGGTGAAGTGACTTGCCCAGGATCACACAGCTAGGAAGTGTCTGAGACTGGATTTGAACTCAGGTCTTCCTGCCTCTGCCCACTTCCGGCTCTATCCACTACACCACCTAGCTGCTCCTGTCCAAGGTCATAGATATTATGTGGCAGAGCCAGAATTCAGGGTTTTTCTGGCCCCTAAACAAACCACCCAGCCTTATAACCGCAATCATATTTGTCGGCTGGTCTACTTAGTAATGAATCCCTTGGCCATGGCATCCATATCATGAGACAAAGGCAGAAGGAATCTTTTGGGCCCCCATGATTTCTATTTTCAGAGTGGGAGCTAAAGATGAGGAGGTCTAAATCCCATGACATAAGTCAACTGTGTATGTACTGGCTTTGTGCTTTAGTTTGATTTTTAATAAGTATATTTTATCCATAGATAAATTCTAGGGCCAAGACTGTAAACCAATTCCTCATTGATTCCATTGCTACTTCAGGCTCTGAGAATACAGATCAACTTCCTGCCTCATTTATTTTCCAAATCAAGCACAAATCCAAAGACCCATCTCCCCAAACAGCTCTCCATCTCTTTTCAAAGACAGAAATCTTCCCAGGAACTGATGAGAGAATATTTAGAAAGCCCTTAGCACAGAACCTCACCCATACTAGGTATTTAATGTGTTTATTCCCTGCTTCCCCCCTCCTCCATTTCCATAGAGAATTCTTTCACACAGCCTTTCATTTTCCTAAGACCACAACCCTATTTCCACTTCTTTGATGACTGAGCCAAGTGACAGGTACATAAGTGTTTAGCAGGGACCCTTTATACCAGAATGTCCGTGTGAAGGGTATGGAGCCTCAGGAGCAGTTGAAGGAGTTAGTACTAATGATTATGATGGTACTGGTGATGATGAAAGTGGTGATGGTGATAGTCACTAGTACACACACACACACACACACACACACACACACACACACTCTTTAAGGTTTGCAAAGTGCCTTACCACACCAGAAAGTAGGAAAGCCTCATGCCAAGAGCTCTCAATTTGGAGTCAGAAGACCCAGATTCTAAAGCTGATTCTTCCACTTAGCTCCTGTGTAACTGTAGAAAAGGCATGCCCCTCTGGACCTCATTTTCCTTACTGGTAAGTTGAGGGCATCGAGCTAGGTGATGCCTAAGATCCCCTCCAGCCCAAGGCTATGACCTCCTTCTCTGATGATTCCAGCCTGTATCAGATTGATTGAGTCAGAGATTTACCAAACTGCCCTCTTAGAGCATGTCCATATCTGGCTGCCTGCTTCAGTGAGTGGAGAGGCTGGGGCGTGATGAAGCCACCTTCTAGTCCTACTATGGATAGTTATTCCAACTCTCCATAATACTTGTCTTTCCCCAGATGCTTTACATCCACAATCTCATTTACCGCACAACAACCAAGTAAGGTCAGTAATAACATTAACTGACATTTCTAATGGACCAGTGGGTACCATGTGCCAAGCTCTACCTACAGGACTTTGTTTGAGCCTGCCAATAGCCCTAGAAGGTGGGGACCGTAGCTATGACTATGTTCATTCCACAGAGGAGGAAGTTGAGGCCCAAAGAAGTTACTAAAGCTTGACTATAGTCATACAATTCTATCTGATGGGATAAGAATGCTCCAAGGCCAGCACTCCATACACTGAGCCACCCTGCCTCTGAATGTGTGACTCCAGGCTAGTCAGAGGGTCAGTCAGTCCATGAACAAGCATTTGTTAACCACCTCCTATGGGGCAGGCACTAGAGTCAAATACAAAGAGAAAAGCAATTGCAAGATGACATTTTAATAGTGGAGACAAGAACACTCTGAATTTAAGTCTATACAGGATGAGTACAGAGAGAATAAATAGAAATACAAAAAGGTTAAATATAAGGTTGTTTGGGAGGGAGGGTGCTAACTGTTGAGAAATCAGGAAAGGAAGAAGGGAAGGCTTAAAGGAAGTCTGTGATTGTATGAGGTGAACGTGAAGAGGGAGGGCATTCCAGGCGTGCCTGATGGGGAGAGAGTCAGGACCTTGGACAGAGCCTCGTCCGATCCTCTCCCTTGGTGGATGAGGAAACTCAGAGCGGGGATGAGAGAAGAGCCCAAGGTCATGCTCCAGTCCTCAGTGTCTTCATACAGAATGACAATTATAGTCCTTTCACTGCCCACCATGCAGGGAGATTGTTTGTAAAGTTTAAGAGATTATAGTTCTGATTACCTAATGTTAAGCCATTCACTCAACAATTGGAATGTAAGCTTCTTGAGGGCAGGGGTTGTTTGTTTATGTATCTATATCTTTATCTATATCCATATCCATATATATGTGTGTGTGTGTGTGTGTGTGTATTAATCCTCTGGCACAAAAAAAGTCTTAGAAGTAACTATGTGGTGCAGTGGTTACAGCACTGGACCTGCAGTCAGGAAAACTTAAGTTCAAATTTGGCCTCAGAAACTTACTAGCTATGTGACCCTGGGCAAGTCATTTTAGCTCTGCCTGCCTCAGTTTCCTCAACTGTAAAATGAGGATAATAACAGCACCTATCTCATAAGACTGTGAAGTTCATATGAGATATTATTTGTAAAGCATTAAGCACAGTGCCTGGCACATAGTAGGCACTATATAAATGCTTATTCCCTTCCCCACCTCATCATCTAGTAAGTCTTCCAGAGAGCCTTACCCAGAATTCTGAGGTCCTTCGTCTAACTCTCTTGATATTCTGTGGGTACCAATACAAAATGTGGAATGTGTATCTATTGACCGCTAGTTGGCAGGTAAGGGGCACATAAGGTTTGGAGTAAGGGAGACCTGTGTTCAAATCCTATCTCAAACACGTGTCTGTCTCAGTTTCCTTGACTATAAAGTGAGAGGAAGAATAGCATATACCTCACAAGTTGTTGTGAAGACCCAATGAGATACTATTTGTAAAACTCTTAGCACAGAACCTAGCACATAATTGGAACTAATAGCTCTTAATAAATAGAATAATTAATTAATAGAATAATAAATATAAATAAATAATAGCTATTAAAAATGCTTGTTCACTGTCTTCCTAATGAAGGCTGCTGATTGATTTTAAAAATAATAATAACAATAATGATAACTGGCACATCCCTTTTAGAAGTGTGCAGTCTACTAAGGAAATGTAAAACATCAAATCAGATGCCTTTGACAGGCTGCAGCTTCCTCAGCAATATTTCCACTCATTGGACAGGGATCTCCCATTTAGAATACCAAAAGCCAAATGCAAGCTTATGGCTGGTCTTTGCCCTCCCAGCCCTCTTTCCCACCCCTGTGCCACCATCTCTGCAGAAGCAGAAGGGGGCAGCAAAGGACTGAGGGTCACTCATTCATTCTATTTCTTTCCTTCATGGGTTTCCACAGCCAAAGAATTTCTCACTGAGTGGCCGGCAGTCTGGTGCTGCTAATGCTGAGCTTATTTGTAATTAACTCAGCTGCTGATCATGAGCAGACTCAGCCTCTGGCTGGAACAATACTCCAAGCCTTTCAGGCTTGTAGAATGTTCTGAGCTTACACCTCCCTGGCACAGCCTTCAAGATCCCAGGGTCAGGTCCACACCAGGTAGCATCGGGATTCAGTGGAGGGTTGTTAATATAAAATGCAATTCAATGCATAACACTTATGAGTAATAATGATAATAATAATAATAAGGCTTTGAGGCTTGTAAAGTACTCTATAATTCATGATCTTATTCAATCACAAGGAAGTTAATGGGGATGCTTATGGAAGGTCAGAAGATGGAAGAAGGGGGAAGGTCAGAAAAAGCCTTCCTGAAAGGAGTGCCACTTGTCATGGCTTTGAGAATGGGCATGATATCAACAGGTAGAGATGAAGTGTAAGGAGTTCCAGGCATAGGAACCAGCATGGGCAAAGGGATGGAAGTAGAACCATATAGGATGTGTATGAGGGAAGCCAAGTAGTCCTATTTGTCTGGAGTTTTGAGTACTTGGTGGTGAGAAGCAGAGGTTAAGCACAGCTAGATGGCTCAATGGGTAAAGTGCCAGACCTAGAATCAGGAAGACCTGAGTTCAAATCCACCCTCAGATGCTTACTAGCTGTATGACCCTGGGCAAGGCACTTAACTTTCTCTGCCTCAGTTTCTTCATCTATAAAATGAGCTAGAGAAGGAAATGGCAAAGCAGTCCAGTATCTTTGCCAAGAAAACCCCCAAAAAGGTCATGAAGAGTCAGACACGACTGAACAACAAAGTACACTCCTGGATAAAGTGCTTTGCAAACCCTAAAAAGAAGCTATATATACATTCTAGCTATTGAATAATGACTTTTAGGCAGTGGCAGCCCAGGGAATTGAGTGCTGGACTTGGAATCAGGAAGACCTGACTTCAAAGCTTTCCTCAACACTTGGGTGATTGTGGTCCAGTCCCTTATCTGCTCACATGATTGTCCTCTGTTCAATGGCATATGAGAACACAGTATGCCTGACTTCATAGAGTCCTGATGAAGTTCAAGGGAGAGAGAGAGAGCATAGCTCTTTGCTCTCCACAAAGCCCTGTAGAAAGGTCAGGGTTTTCCAATGAGTATGTAGCAGTTGGGGCTGCTATGAAATGGTAGAATGTGTAGTCTATGATGAGTGGCTGAAGCCTCGGCTCAGTGTGTCTCTTAGGGCTTCATGTATGTCCTTGAAAGGCCCAAGCTCCTCCCATAAAACACTGTTGCTTCCAAATGCATAAGATTCTCTGGGGATAGAAATAGCCAATTCTGTTCCCAATATTTATTCTGAAAACTTTAACAAAAAAGATTTTCAGGTTGGAAAGAACAGAATTGGAAAATCACTAAATGTGAAAGCTAGGAGGACCCTGAAAACCTGGAAAGTCTGAACTGAGATGGTCTTTAGAACATCCAATCTAGAATTCTGGAGTTTGGAAGGGCCTTGGAACATCCACTCTGGAATTCCAGAGCTTGGAAAGGCCTTGGAACATAAAACATAGACTGAAGTATATGAGAGCTGAGGACATCTTCGGGACATAGAATGTCAGAGCTGAGAGTGACCAAGCACAGAAGGACAGAAAGTAGCTTAAACCCTCCCCTCGCCAAATGCTTTGAGTCCTTCCAAATGCTATTCTGGGGTGAATTTCCTTAAAGGAAGATGTGATGGGTGGGGAAAGGAATGAAAGTGGAAAGGCAGAAAAGGCTTTTCCCTACTTCTTTTTTAGAAGTCCCAAATGTTCCTTCAGGTCATTTTAGGTCCATAGCTGGCCCCTTTTCTGTAGCAGCTAAAGAGCCTGATTTGGTGAGCCAACAAGTCATAGCCTCTCATGGTGTGACAATGATGATGGAGGTGGTGGTATTTCTGTAGCATCTTCCATTATGCTTTACTCTATGCATCAACTATTTATTAAGTGCCTGCTGTATGCAGAGTCCTGTTCTAGGCACAAGGAGAGATAGAACTCACCCCCTGCCCTCACAAGGGGCATCAGATTGACCCTGAGAGCCATGTTCTTAGTGGGTTTAAATGACGTTTGACCAGATGTCTTGAACCTTTGAATCATTTTTTTTCTTTTTCCTTTATAACCATTTGCTTTTTTTATTGCATCCCCCAGGTTTCCTGGAATGGGCAATCTTCTTAAGGTCCTAACCAGGGAAATCGAAAACTACCCACATTTTTTCCTGGATTTTGAAAGTAAGTTCAACAACTGACTAGACCCTTGTCCTTTCCTCTGATTGTCCTTGCAAATGGCTGAGAAGGTTTCAGCCTGCCCAGCCTGGCTCCCTCAGGCCTGAGTCTTCCAGAAGAATGATGGTGATTCTTCCTCATTTGCTTTCAAATGACTGTGGTCAGGCCAGGGGTCCATGGTGCTAGAAGTGACCTAATCTTCAGAAAGAAGAAACTGAAACTAGACTAAGACATTGAAAATCCTTAAGAATACATATATTTTAAATTACCTTGAAAATGCAAGGCAACGAAATGAGTAAGGACAAGGGAAATTAGTTGAATTGGAGAGAAAAAAGTGTCATGTTAGTGGTCTGCAAACACATTTAAGAAGTAAAGCAAGAATCTAATATTAGCCCATTGACCCATTTCGAACATGAGATATAGGCTTTTGAATTTTGATCCTAGAACATCAGAGCTTGGAGGGACCTTAGAACATAAAACATAGACTGTCAGAGATGAGAGGGACCTCCAACCTTCCCTCAGGGCCATGGATCCACTACGTGTTCAGTGGAAGCCAGCCATCAGCCAGGGAACGTTGCCTTGAGTAACAAAATTTAACTTTCAAGGTTGGGGAGAAAGAAAGAAATAGAAAGATTCATATTTTGATCTTGGTCTTACTTCTCTTTTATTCCAAGATGCTAATTGTGTATTATCTCATATCAGATAATGTATATAAAGCTCTTTTCAAATATTAAAACACTATATATTCATATATTATTCATTTTCAAAATTATGTAAAATATATTATTAAGTATTTTTTTTTAGTTTTAGGAAATATCACGTGTCTCTTCCTGTCATTACTGATTCCTTTGCCAATTTCTAACTAACCATGGTCTCTAGCCATATTTTATTTCATTCTGAAATAAAAATAACCTCATGTTTATTTTGTTAAACATGGATATTAAAGTGTTCCAAAAAACACGGCAAAGTGACGTCCTAGAGTGAGTTCTCTTCCCTTCTACCATACTAGATCTGTGATCAGTACCTTCCCTTGTGAAGAACTTCCATGCATCAATACAGGCCAGCATCTTTTTCTGCCACTTGCAGTCACAGGGAGACTTGCCCGGGGTCCCACAGCCAGGATATGTCTGAGGCAGAGCTTGAATCTAGGTCATCCTGGTTCTGAAGCCAGCCTCTTGTCCACTGCACTATCTCTGTCTGCACAAAATATACGCAAAGCAAAACAAAATATTTTAGGGGGCAAGGGTACTAACAGCTTTTGGACTTTTAAATATGAAACTATAAAGTCATTGTTTCATTGATGGGGTTATTTTTTTTCCATCTTGTAGGCACCAGGTGAGCAGCATCTAAAAATGGCTGCCAATGGCTAGAGCAGTTTTAGATTTATAAATCTCATCCCTCATAACCACCCTATAAGGCCATAGTGTGAGTAGAATTATTCCTATTGAAAAAAGAAGGAAATGAAGATGAAAGGAGAAATGACTCACACAAGGTCACACAGCTAACAGATATAAGTCTTGGACTCAGACCTTTTGACTCTAAGCATAGAGTTCTTTCCTTCACATTAGGCTCAATCCTGTTTTTATTAAAAAGAATAAAAACAAAGTCCATATGAATATAACTATAACATGCTTAATGCACATGTGTCTAAACTTTATTACCTTGTAAGTCTGATTTCTGAATGCAAGAGGATTTGGCTTCAGAACTTCAGATCTATTCCCCTCGATTTAAAAAAGAGGAAAACTAGCCCCAGATTGGGAAAGGGACTTGTTCAAGGTCATACAGGAATCCAGAAGACCTGGGTTCAAGTCCCACCTTAGACAGTCGAGGTGACATTGGGTAGATCACCTTTCTGGGTCTCAGTGAGCTCTAAGTCTTGGAGACAATGGTAGTGCGGTGGGAAGAGCTATAGTTCTAGAGAGAGAAAACCCAGGTTCAAATCCCATATCTGATGCTCATGACCTGTGCGACTGAGAACAAGTCCCCGAGTCTCAGTTTCCTCCTCTGTAAATTGAGGGCACTCTGGCAGCTGCGTCTGAGGCTCCTTTTCGCTCTGGCTCCGTGACCGATGAGCTGTGATCCTGACTCCCAACTTGGAGTATACCAAGCTGACTAGTTTCACTTCAGCTCTGGTGCCCAACTGGTTTGTCACCAAGGCCAGGACTGTCAGGTTGAATCAGTGCCAAAAGTCTTGTTTGAGCCAGTGCTTTAGCAAGGGTGGGGCGAGGGGAGTCTGGGAGCTGAGGAAAAGCCCCAACTTCAGCTTTATGGCAGTGGAAATTGCCTTTCTCTGAGGGACGCTGGCAACCAAGATGAAAGAAAAACTGGAAGAATTCATGAAAGACCCCCCCACCCCCACCCCCCACTCACTGGGCACAGTCAGTGTTTCTGGAAGGGCCAAGGGGGAGGGGGAACACTTAAACGTATTTGGCACCTTGGACTTTTGTTTTTCAAAGAGCAAATAAGTTGCGAATGTCACACGTTCCTTTTGAAGTCAATGATGAAATATAATTGAGCAGAGTTGAAGGAGTCTAATTGAACTGAGGGAAAGTGTTTCAGAGTTAAGCCCTCTGTGTTAGGCCAAGGGTCCCAACTGTCTGGAATGAGCTCCCCTCCCCCTCCTCTTGTCATCAGACCTTGGAGAGGAAGGCTCTACTTTCTACTAATGACCCACAGGTTTGAACCCACTGGGGTGTTTAAATTCCACCATTTTATTCTGCCTGTTTCCTTCTTCAGCCCAGCCTTCCTCTCAGATACTTTTTGTTAGGAGCTGCAGCAGACTGGGAGAGTCCTAAGATCAACACTTCTCTCCACTGTCCCATCGTAGGGTGGGCTCTAGCATGCTCTCCAAGGGAGTGCAGTCCCAGGTTGGCCACTGAAACCAATTCAATGAGCACCATGTGAGGGGCTATACTGAAAAGGGAGAAAAAGAAGCAGTCAGTCCCTGTCCTCAGAGGGGGTTATTCTACTAGCGTAGACACAGAAAAGTGAGTAAAAATACATACAAAGCCATGTCAGCCGAGGTGGGGGTGGGCCCAACAACTAAGGGACCATATAAGGCCTCAGTGGGATGTGGTGCTGTAGTTGTGATTTGAAGGAAGCCAGTTATTCTAAGAGGCAGAGGTGAAGAGGGACAGAATTCCAGGCACAGCAAACAGATAATGGAGAGCAGGAACAGTGAGTACACCAATGTGCTGGCACACAGAGTGTGCAGAGAGGCATAATGTGCAGTCACTCTATAAGGGTCTGATTATGGGGGTCTTTACATGCCACATTCAAGAGCATCTGTTTGAACCTAGGGCCATAGGGAGATATTTATTCAGCAGGAGATAGATGGGGTCAGACCTGAGCTTTGGGAATATCCCATTGGCAGCTGAGTGAAGGCTGGACTGGAGGGAGAGAGCCTGGGGATCAGGGGACTAATAAAGAAACCCTCACAGCAGACCAGAAAAGAGGAGATGAAAGTCTAAACTAGGGCAGGGTTATTGGGAGCCAGAGAAAGTTGGGGTGGGGAATGGAGGATATCCACCAAATGCAAGGCACTGGGCTTGGTGCTGCTGATACAAAGTTCCACCCTTCAAGGATCTTCTTCTGTCCATCATCATACTTGGGGGGGCAGAGGGCAGGAGGAGAATGCAAGATAAATTGAGGGAGACAACATTGACCAATCGGGGATTGGGAAAGACTGTAGGAGGTGGCACCTTGAAAGTCAGTCGGTATGGTGCGGTGGCTAGAACACTAGGCTAGGAATCAGAAAGACCCGAGCTCAAATCCTGCCTCAAAACTCAAGTTGGGTGATCCTAGGCAAATCACTTGACTTTTGTCTGCCGCAGTTTTCTCATGTATAAAATAAAGGGATGGGACTTGCTAATCTCTAAGATTGCTTCTATCTCTAAAGCTCTGATCCCCTGAAAGAAGGCAGGAACCCTAAGAGGTAAAAATGCGGAGGGACCATATCCAAGGGGAAGGAGCTGATTGTGCAAAAGCAAAGAGGTAGGGGCAGAAATGGGTCTGGGAAACAGCACGTCGGGTCGGCCCGCTCGACTAGAAGACAGTATGTGAGAGGCAATAATGTGAGACGGGTCTGAAAAAGATGGCGGAAACCAGATGGTAAAGCACTAGCTTACCAGCAGATCAGGTCTCCTTCCCATAAAAAGAATGTTCCTTGAGGCCAGGGATGGCTCTTTTATTATATTTGTTTTTGTTTTTGTGTCAACGGTACCTTGTTTTTAGTAGACGTTTCATTAATGGTTGCTGAATCAATTGAATTGAATTGAGCTGAAGCTGCAGTTCTTGAGTAGGGAAGGGGCCAGGTCAGAACCAGACTTTAAAGGGACGGTGAGCTTGGCTGCTGGGTGGGGATGCATTGGAGGAGAGAGACAATGGGAACAGGAGGTGCTGCTCCCTGTTTCTACCTCACAAGATCTTATCCGTCTAAATGTAGGGAGGGCTGAGTGTGAGCCTCCTCCGTCTCAGAAACGGAGCTGCTGGACCCTCGTTACAGAAGGCTGAGGCTCCGTGGTGAGGGGTGACGGATGTCCCCGTGGACATAAACGTGTCAGCCAAATCAAACGTGTGCTTTCACACTTACCTCTGTATCTTGATGCCCCTCCCCCTTTCTCTGAGCTGTTAATGCCTTCCTATAAATCGTTACCACTTTACATCTTCAAATGTTAATAATAGATCATAATTTATGTCCCTTGGTTTATCCCAAAGAAGAACAAAAAAAAAAAAAAGCACCACTGTGATTGATAGAGCCAGGAAGGCTTTGCTGTGTGTCTCTTTCTTCATTTGCCCCAACAGTGTTTGTGCAGTGGCCCCCAGGGCCTTGAGCGAGTCATAGATCCTGGTGCCAAAGCCAGCCCGTCCTCAGAGGGCTGGAGACACCTCAGAATAAATGGTGCCTTGCATACCGCCTGTGATCTTTGGCATTTAAAAAAAAATCATCGATCAAATTGTGTAGCTGGTTCAGCGAGTCTGCAGGGATGAATTCTCTGCTCTCGTGGCTGGTTTAGAGGCTGAATAAGACTTTGGCTGGTCTAACATTCTAAGGATGCACTCTGGGAATGATCACCCTCTCAGAGGCCCCTGATTGTAGTCGGGCATCTGATCTCTCTGACAAAAGCTTTCCCAGTCAGCCAAGCCTGGTGGTACCTTTCCTCAGCTCTGTTGACAGGGGTATGCTTCTTATTCCACCTGGGATGAAAGGGCTGCATTCCCCAACGAAAGGGGTCAGCGGGAACATGAAACTGGATTCTTATCGACATATTGACAGTCGATATTCACCATCACTTGGGGGCAAAATTCTCCCAAATGAGGTGAAATCCTTTTGATGAAAACCTCCATCGCTCTGGCCTGAGTCTCCTTCCCTGACAAATCCTGCAAGTGTTGGATTCCAGGCACTGGGCACTTTGAATTCAGTGAGTAGATGTATGTCGGCAAGGTCAGAGGGCAGGGGGTGTGCTGTAATACACTCGGCTTTCGTGGGTCCAGAACAGGTGTGTAAATCATCCCCCATGTCAGGGGCTGCATGGGCTGCTTCCTCAGGCTGTGGAAAGTATTGGTTTCTGAAATTGCTTGTGTAAATCACAGGGACTTTAAGGGCTTCCTTGTTAAAACAGCAGGGTTTCCTGGCCTATGTAACCATCTTTGAGAATGACATTGAAATTATTGGAAATCACTGCAGTAGTAGAAAGCCGTCATTAGATGAAATCTGGAGAGAGGCCATTGCCAAAAGAAACACAGGACAACAAATTGGGGAGCAAACACCAGCTTGGTCACCAAAGGAGCTGGGTTCAAATTCTGATGCTGTGTGCCATTGGCCCTGTCACTTAATCTATCCTAGCTAACATTCTACTGATTCTCTATATTGCTGGTTTACAAGGGCTGGGGCCAAATGGATCTGAATAAGCCTGGATACCATACCATGTTGCAAAAACAGCTACCTTTATCCACTGCTCTGGGTTCTGGCAAACAGAAAAAGTCAAATCCCTTCTCTAGTTGGTGGCCTTTCAAATACTTGAAGACAGCCATTACATCCCCACCCCCTAATCTCCTCTTTTCCAAGCTAAATACCCTCAAATCTTTTCATTTGTCATCATATCACATGAGGTCAAGGCCCTTAAAAGCCCTGCTTGACTTCCCCTGGACTCTTTCCAGTTTATAAATGTACTGTTTAAACAGTGGCACCCAGAGCTTTACTCTTACTCCAGACAACGTCTGAGGAAATCAGCTAATAGTGGACCCATCACCTCCTTATTCCTGGAAGCCTTGCCTCCAGTAATACAATCCAAAATTGTGTTTATTTTCTTGATTCCACATTGGGTTTGCTGTCCACTGAAATCCCCATTGGGTTTGCTGTCCACTGAAATCCCCAGATCTTTGTTCAAAACTACTGCTTTCTAACAGATGCCTCTCCCATCTTGTAGTGTTGAGGATGGTTTTTTACATGAGTAGAAGACTTCATGGTGAATTTCACCTTGGACTCACCCCAATACTCTAACTCACCAAGATCCTTTGGTATCCACACTTTGTATCCAGTGTGTTAGCCAGCCTTCCCAGCATCTATTCCTTTCACAAGTCACTAAAAAAAAAATGTTTAATAGCCCAGGGTCAGACATAGATGCCTGGGTTACTCCACTAGAGATTTCCTGCCATGTTGACTCTAACCGTTTCTATCTACTCTGAGTCCCACTAAGTTTCGAATCCTCTGATGATACTATTTGAATCCTTATCTTTCCTCCTGTCCATAGGAAAATTATGGGAAATATGCTGAAAATTTTGCTAAAATCTAGGTAAGCTATACCCACAGCATTCTCCCATGTACTATGTTAGTACTCCCATCGATAAAGAAAACAAGCTTAGTCTGGCAAGATCAAAACCATCCTTGCAATCACTTTTTCCCTTTCAAAATGTTGGCCAACCACTCTTCATGAGCCATTCTAGAATTTTCCCATGAATGGAGTCAAGCACATTGCTCCAAAGTTTGCAAGTGTTGTTTTCCTTTTTTTTAAAAAAAAAAAAAAAAAACCAAGAGCAGCATTTGCCCCTTTTCAACCTTATGGCATCCCTTCCATTTTCCATATTTTTTCAAATGTCACTGAAGATGGCTGTGCAATGAAATCTGCCGATTCTCTTGCCCATTTACAATTAGATCATAAACTCCTATGGTTTGGGGGCCTGAATTTGTTCCCTTCTTTGTAGCTCTAGCATTGAGCACATTCTCTCACATGCTCCCACTTGCCACTGAATGCAACTGGGGGAAATCACAAAACCTTGGTGATTGAGCCCACTCTAACTTTTTGGCGCATCATCTCAATTGGGCCCTCTCTGTGGCTAGGCAATCCTTAAACCTCCCATAATCTACCCTGCCCCTCCTGCTATCTTCTCAGTTAAGAACCTTGCCTCATATTTCACTGAAAACACCCCAATCATTCACTGAAAGCTCAGTCTTCTCCCCCCTCCATGTCTTACATTGTTCACATGTCTTTTGCATTCAGATCCGTCCATAACCTTCCACTCCCCCAGCTTTCCAGTCTTCTTATGCCTTACACTCCCCTTCCCCCACACTCTACCACCCAATGACACAGGCCTGCCTCCTACACGCCGTCTCCAGACTTCTCCCAGGCCTGAGACTCTCTTCTTCCCTGTCTCCGCCTCCTGGCTTCACTGGTTTTCTTTAAGTTCCAACTAAACTTCCACTTTCTCCAAGAAGCCATTTCCAATCCCCCTTAATGCTAGTACCTTCCCTCTGGTGATCATCTACAACTTGTCCTGTCTATAGCCTGTTTATATGTAGTTGTTTACATTTTTTCTTCCCATAAGACAGACTATGAGTTCCTTGAGAGCGGCCACTACTCTTGAGCTTAGCACAGTGCCTGACACATAGAAGGCGCTTAACAACTGTTTATTGACTGACTATCTTTTGCCTTTCTTTTTACCCCCATCAGCTAAAACAGTCCCTGGCACATAGTAGGTGCTTTAAAATACTTGTCATTGACCGTGTTTAGTAACTGGAGATTTGGGTCTGTGGTATCGTCCCAGTTGAGGACTTCACAAATGGAAACGCCATCCGTTTGTGCAATTCAAAATTCCTGTAATTGATTATCTGTAACCCTAGAGTCTTGTTTTTGTCTTTCTATACCCAGCTCCTGGCAGAGTATCTGGAACATGCTAGGCTCTTGGCAAATGTTTACTGGTTAATCTGAAAGTTGCCTGAAGGGGGTTCAGTGGCTTGTCCATGATCACAAAGCTGGTATATATCCCAGGCAGGACGTTATTCTCAATAGGAGCCTCCTACATATCAGACACACAGTCAATGATTCTGGGATTGACTTGAGCCTACCTCCTATTAAACTATACACTCCTCGAAGGTGACACTTGGTGGTTTCCACAACTACATCCCCAAGTGCCACACACAGGGCCATGCACACAGTAGGTATTTAAGTAAAGAAGGTTTGTAGAATTGAAAAGAAAAATTCCTATTTCTGGGCCAATTTCTGGTCCTTGTGCTTTAGTCTAGTCTTCAAAAGGCAAAATCCAGAAGCATGAGAAGCCATTGTTCTCACCCTGAGATATCAGCCTAAGGGGAACTGAATGGACTTTCCCTGGTGAAGTTGTGTGAAGCTGATGCCATGTGTGTCTGTGTGTCTGTGTGTCTGTCCTGTTTTCCACGTTGCTTAGATGCTCAGCCCACGGAGGGCGAGAGGGAAATCTGGAACCAGGTCAGTGCCGTCCTCCAGGACTCGGAGAGCATTCTCACAGACCTGCAGGCTTACAAAGGCGCTGGCCAGGAGATCCGTGATGTGAGTAAGCCAAGCCAATGATAATATTGTCCTGACAACGGCGGAGGGGGGACTGGGAGGGGGTGAGGATGGAGAAGGAGGGAATGAAGTCATCGCTGCAGTATTTCCTAGAATCCTGGAAAGAACAGGGGATGTAATGTGCATTTAAGCCAATGTATGAATGGTCCCTTTTATTTTAGGAAATTCATCCAACCAGACGTTGTATCCACCCCTTACCCCCACATCCAGACATGCACACTCGGGGTTCAACATCCGCCTTTCACATAATGATTTAGTGTTCCAGCTTTCACTTGTATAGTCATTAACCAGTCTGCTCTTTAAGGAAAACAAACATGTGATGATAAGGCTAGTTTCTAGCAACTCCTTCCCATTCTAGCCACTGCTGCTGACATTGCCAACCCCATATCATGGGTGGGGTGACGCTGATTCTCTCCAGGTCTCTCCCCTTCAGATCATCCCAGGATCATAGATTTAGAACTGGAAGAGATCTTAGGTGTCAGCTGGTCCAATTTCCCTATTTTATGGATGATTAAACTGCAGCCAAAGGTCACGCAGGCATCGAGTGGCAAAGCCAGGGATTCCAGTAAAGGACTTCTAAATGCAGATCCACCACTCCTATTGCTTGCTGCCCCATGTTGCCTCCAACCCATCCTCCTCCTATCACATTAGAGTGGTTTGTGAATGTAAAATAAAAATAGTCTTCTCGGGTTGGCATTCAGGGCCCTTGACAACCTGGTCCAGCCTCCTTGGCAACCTTGTTTCTGATCACTCCCCTTCACAGGTCCCGTGTTCTAGCCATAGTGACCTTGCTTACTATTTCCCAAACTCATCCTTCCATCTCCAGCCTCACATTGGCACAGGCTGCCCCCTATGCCAAGAGTGCACCATTGGCACAGGCTGCCCCCTCTTCTAAGAGTGCACCCTTCCTTCTCCCTGCCTCTCATAGTCAATCTATGCCTTCAGAGATGATTCATCAGGTGTCACCTCCTCCGGGAAGCTCCTTTGATTTCTCTATTTATGGGTGATTGCCCCCTTCTGAAATAACATTGGACATACTTTGATGCATACATGTTGCAGCCTCCTAGGAAACTCACTGAGGGTGGGACCTCTTGCTTTTGGCTTTGAATCCTCAGTAGCCAGCACAGTGCCTGGCACAGTATTCATTCATTCATTCATTGAACAAACATTTATAGCATAGTGCCTGGCACATAATAGTCACTTAATAAAGTGATTGATTATACATCTGTTATGTACCAGACACTACTGGTACAGAGGACATAGACACAAGGATCAAATGGCCTCTGCCCTCCGGCACTTTGCATTCTATTGGGGGAAATATCATGTACATCCACAAGCAAGTACAAAAACATAGATAAAATCAATAAAAAATTATTTGCAGGAGAAGCGCTGGCTCGCCAATGAGTCAGGGAAGGGCCCATGCCGCGGCTTTTGAATAGTTTGAAGGATGCCAAGGCTGATTCTGAGAGGTGGAGACAAGCAGAGAAAGCATCCCAAACATGGCACGGGGGCAGTGCGCCAAGATGGGCCGGGCACTCTCACCTCCAGTGAGCAGCACGTTGGCTGTTCAGTTAGGAAGCAGGAGATGTGTGAAAGGCATCTGTGACAGGAGTTGGGAGCCTGATTCTACAGGGCTCTAACAGAGCCTCTAACCTCTAACAGAGAAGCCAATACTTTCTCCTTGGGTCAGAGGCAGCCACAGTATGAGCTTTTGGATGAAGTGAGTGCCATGGTCAGATGAGTGCTTTAGGAAAATCACTGGCCGTCACATGGAGGACTGATGGGAGTGGGAAGAGACTGAAGGCAGGAGGATGTGCTAGGAGGCCATTGCAACAGTCCAGAGGAGAGCAGACGAGGGACTGAACTTGGGAGGCGTGGAGGAAGAAGGGGGATGGCACATATGAGAGGCAAGAGTCCTAGCCATCTGAATTTCCCACTTCCAGCACTCAAAGGAGATGATTTTCGAGAACAGAAGACTTGTTATTGTCTTTAGTCAGAAGGGAGTCTGAATTTGGTCTTTCAGAACATCTCTCACTGACACCTCACAAGGGAAGGAATGGAAGCCTTGTTCAGGGCCATGTTAGTAGCAGACCGATTGGGGGGGGGGTTTCAGGATGTAAATCTCTGGGCTGGTTCTTCAGAAGGAGCTAAGGAACCATCTTGGAGGAGACCACTTGTCACAGAATATGGCACTGGCTGTGTAGGTTCTAGCATAGTACCTTGCACATAGTAGGTCCTAAGAAGTGTTTGTAGGTAAAAGAAGCAGATTCCAGGCTTCTTGTTGTTGTTATTTTCTATACTGCCCCAAAACTATACCCTAGAATGTGAAACTTAGAACACACAATGTTAGAATTGGAAATACCTTTTGAAAACAGAATTTTAGAATGTGGAATGTTTGTTCTAGAAAGGACCTTGAGACATAGAATGTAGGAGATGACAATGATCTTGGAATATATACAGGGTGTCCCAAAAGTCTTAGGGCTTGCAACTAACTAATGTTAGAACTGGACATGAAATAACTTTAGAACATAGACCCTTACAACAGAGATTACTAAAATTAAAGTGACCTCAGAATACAGAACGTTAGAACTTAAAGGGAACTTAAGATACAGAATGTTAGAACACAAGTATTACAACTAAGAGGTACTTTAGGACCTAGACCTCTGGAACATCCAGTGTTAGAATCTGTAGAGACTTTAGAACAAAGAACCTAATCATCTAGAATGTTAGACCTAGAAGGAACCTTAGCCTGTAGAATATTAGAACTTGAAGGTTCCTTAGAACATAGAACTTTAGAACACAGAATACGAGAGTCAGAAAGTGTTCTCTGCATATTTAAGCTTCATCACTTGAATGAGATGAATTATTCCATGCCTCTGGAGGGGTAAGGATAGATGCTGAACCTGACACTTCATGGCATAGGAAGTTCTCCAATGAGGAAGCTCCCTCTACCGAAGCAAGTTGGCATCTTCTTCATGACTTGGATCTTAGAGCACCATCCAGGGCTCTGGGGAGGTTATGTGACTTGCCCAGGGTCACACAACCAGTATGTTTCAGGGACAGTACTTGGACCTAGGTCTTCCTGGCTCAGGGGCAGCTTCTCTATCCATGATATCCCACGGTTTCTCCCTTGTAGGCAATCCAAAATCCCAACGACATCCAGCTGCAAGAAAAGGCTTGGAATGCAGTGTGTCCACTTGTCGTCCGGCTGAAGAGGTTCTATGAATTTTCCATCCGGCTCGGTGAGTTCACATTTTCAGCTTCATTTTATTGATCTGTTTTTAAAATCTCAATCTGATGCTTTGATACTCTTCTGATGGTAACTCCCACATATAGAGCACCGCCTGCTTTTTCCTTTGGAAGCCAAACAACTGCCTTGGGAGGTCAGTGGTACAAGGATTGTTGTCCCCTTTTTGGAAAGGAGGAAACTGAAGCCCAGAGAGTTAAAGTGAGGATTGGGGCATGTCAGCATTCCCCTCTTCCTCCAACACACATCCTCTTCCCCTCACCCTCCTTCTATAAGCTCACAGGGAAAGACGGAAGTCAGGTTACTTCTGAGATGTAGAGTCACAGGATGAGAGCTCAGAAGGACTTTAGAGACCCCTGGCTCCAATCCCTTCGTGTGAAAACAAGGACACAGAAAGGGGCAGAGACTTTTCCTAAGACTCCACATAAGAAAGTGGAAGGGCTGGGGTTGGACATCCTCTGGTTTCAAATTCATTTCTCTTTCCCCTGAGTCAGGGGCTGACGGTCAGGAAAGGGGGCTGGTGTGTGTTCATGGCTTTACCTTTCAGAGAAAGCTCTGCAGAATCTTCTGGAATGCCTGACGTGCCCACCCTACACCCCCACCCAGCACCTGGAGAGAGAACAGGCTCTGGCCAAGGAGTTTGCCGAGATCCTGCACTTCACCCTACGCTTTGATGAACTGAAGGTGAGGTGGGGGCTTCCATCCTTGATGCTCCCAGGTGTCTTTGTAGCCTCTCCAGTTCAGGGGTCCCTAACATGGGATAGATACCAGGAAGTCCATGGATGTGGACAGGAACCCAGCTCCAAATGAAACCTGGCATTTCCTTGAATTACGAATGTGGGCAACAAGCCGTGGTAGGCTCTGGCTTCGCCAGACGGCCCAAGGGGTCCAGAGCACACAAATGATGAAGCACCCTGCTCGGCTGCATGTGCCCCTGACACAGGACCTGGCCAACGCTTCTCTGCTCTGTCTCCTTCCAGATGAGAAACCCTGCGATACAGAACGACTTCAGCTACTACAGGAGGACGATAAGCCGCAATCGGATCAACAATATGCACGTAAGCATGCAGGTTCAGTGTGTGGGCTGTGGACTGCCCTACGTGTATTTTATTTCCATTTTTCTACTTTGGGGGAGAGGTTTGAGAGAAAGTTATGGGAAGAAAAATGGTGGTCATTCTGCTTAAAAACTATTTTTTAAATAAAGTGTGGTGGATGTCTTTTATCTTTGTGTCACCTACATTCACCCCCCCCCAAAGTATCCCTTATCATAAAGAATTATAAATTGAGGGAGGGAAGATTAAGGAAAACTAGCAAACATGTTGTAAAAAAAGGCTTGCTCTCCTCTGTCCTGTCTCACCCACAGTCCTCCATCCACACAGGGGAGATGCTTTCTGGTGTCTCTTCCCTGGGGCCAAGCTTGGTCACTACCATCTCACAACAACACTGAGCTTGGGTTGTGGCTATCGTCACTGGGTGAATTATTTTTCTGGTTCTACTTCCTTCACCCAATATTGACTCAGATAGTTCTTCTCATCCATATGCATCTTTTCTTACAGCTTGATAATATTCCATTTCCTTCATGTACCACAACTGGTTTAACCTTTCCCCAATCAATGGGCATCTATGTTGTTTCTAATTCTTTACTGCCACAAAACTTGCTGCTATAAATATTTTGGCATGTATTAGGCCTTTCTTTATAATTTTTTCTATTGAATAATATCTACCAGTAGAATCTATGGGTCAAAGGGTGTGGACATTTTATTAACGCTCAGCATAATTCTAGATTACTCTCCAGAATGGATTAATTTACAACTCCATGAACAATGTAACAACAAACGACAAAGTCTGTCCTTGAAAAGCATTTATTAAAGGCTTACCGTCTATAATAACCCATGCAGGGCTATCTTGGGGGTATGGGGAATATAGATCCTACCCTCATGGAGCTTACAGTCTTCTTGATGTAGGGGGACATATGACACACACACAGATAACTACTGTACAAGGTATAGGAGAAAAAGAGGTTCAGACAAAGTTCCAGGAAGATTTGAGGACGGAGCAATTCCAAGGAACCAAGGAACACTTCATGGGGAAGGTGGAAACTTAATTTGATCTTAAAGAAGGATATCAGCAGGTTGATGTAAAGAGAGAGAATATTCCAATCATTGGACATGACCTCCATGGAAACACAAATGGGAGAAAGCAGATGGAGTGCGTGGAATAATTAGGCTCCAATACAGCTGAAATGTAGAGTTTCTGGGGGGCTAGTATGAAACAAATCTCCAAGTACAGGTTGGGGGGCTACTGTCGGGTGGGGAGGGTGCTTAAATGCTAGGCATAGAAATTCATATTTTAACCAAAGGAGCCACTAAAGACTTTTAAGCAGGGGTGTGTTGTGGTTGGACTTCTGCTGTAGGAAGGTTATTTTGCTGTCTTTTGAGAAGATGGACTGGCTAGGGAAGAGACTATAAGCTGGGAGTCCATTACAATAGTCAATGTGAGAAATGATGAGGCTGAATTAAGATGGTGGTCATGTGAGTAGAGAGAAGGGATGGGTGGAGGAAAATTTGACAAGATCTGTTGAGTTATTGCATGTTGGGCTGAAGGAGACCAAAGAGTCAAGAATGACTCTGGTCTATTGAACCAGGGAGAAAGATTTGGAATGCAGTGGGGGATGGGGGAGGATATGTTAGCTGTCACTAAATATTTGAAGAGCTGGCCATTGAAAGAGAGATGAGGCTTGTTCTGCTTGGCCTCCAGGACAGAACCAGAAGCAACAGGGGGAAGTTTAAAAAAACAGATTTAGGCTAGATGGCAGGAAGAACCTCCAAGCAATGAGAGCTGTCTCCAAGTGGAATGAAGCCCCTCAAGGGTGGTGGGCTCTCTCCATAGGAAGCCTTGAGGCCAAGGCTGGAAGACCACTTATTGAGGATATTGCAGAAGAAAGCATTAACCAGCTGGAGTTGGAACTGGGGCCGGGGAGGGGGGGGCGGGAGGCGAGAAGAGGGCTGAGATTCCCTCTGGCTCTAAGATGGAATACATTTGTAATGGGGAGAATCCATCTGTGTGGAGCTGCCCTCAAAGAAATAGGGTTAGATCAGAGGAGGGAGACGGGACTCAAGAACAAGATAGTGAGTTCTGTTTTGACCACATTGAATATGAGGCGGTGGCAGGACATCCTGGTGGAGATACTGTGCAAGGAGTTGGTGATGTGAACATAATGTCTGGGGGTGGGGGATGGGCTCGATTCATAGATCTAGGAGTCATCTGCATGGTAGCAATCATTGGAGCCATGGGGGCCAGGAGAGAAAGACAAACAGACACTGATGAGAAGTGGACATACAATTCAGTAAACATTTATTAGGCTCCTTCTGTATGCATGACATTGTGATAAATGATAAGGCGATATGACACAGTGGGAAAATCACTGGATTTGTGATCGGGGATCTTGAGTTCAAATCCTTTTTCCCCTCCTTCTTGCCTCTATGACTTTCGACAAGTCATTTTTCATCTCTGGGCCTCAGTTGCCTGATCTGTAAAATGAGGGTATTGGCCTTAATAATCTCTGAGGTCCCCTCCAGGTTTAACTTTATGATTCTGTAAAATAATAATAATGATAATAATGATGATGATGATGATGATGATAATGATAAATGGACCAAAAGGTACAGCACAGACCCTGCTTCAGTCTAATTGAGGCAGAAGGACATCACGCTGAATTAGAAGGGTTCTGGATTTGGAGACAGGAATTCAGTACCAAGCCTAGCTCTGCCTGCCACTTACTGCCTGTGTGGCCTTGGGGAAGTCACATCATGAGTTTCCTCATCTGTGAAATGAGGTTGGTCTAGATGGCCCTGAGGTCACTCCTTGCTCCACCTTTACAGGATAGCATCTCTACGATATAAGGAGCTTGTGATTACTTGAGAGGAAGAGTCGGGGCTATACAACCAGCAATAGAGACTTGAACTCAGGTCCCACTCCTCCCCATTGCCTGGCAGCTGGGACCCACTTTTTATAAATGCCATCTTCTCTCCTTCCTTCCATCAGCTAGACATCGAAAATGAAGTCAACAATGAGATGGCCAACCGAATGTCCCTCTTCTATGCAGAAGCCACCCCAATGCTGAAGACCCTCAGCAATGCCACAACATACTTTGTGTCCGAGGTGAGTGTCCTCGGGTAGGGAGGTGGGGGATGGGATGCAGGCAGCGGGACTCACAGGGATGTTCTCGTCTCTTGTGTCTTCTTTTTAGAACAAAACCCTGCCCATTGAAAACACAACAGACTGCCTTAGCACGATGATAAGTGTGTGTAAAGTCATGCTGGAGACCCCGTAAGTCAAGGCGGCTGCCAGTCACTGAGAGGTGCTGGGGGCCAGCAGTGGCCGGTTGGCCTGTGCTGTGTATATTGTTGGGTGTCTGTGACTGAGTGTGGGGGAAGATAAATGGAAAAGCCCCTCAAGGGTCTGGAGCAATATTAGAAGGCGACCTTGTGTGTTTGAGTCATCCTCCCATGGCCAGACTGAGCCCAAGAGCTCTCTTCCAGGTCATTCCCACTGGTGATGAGGGTCCCTGAGGGAAAGTGGAGGCAGCACTGGATCTGGAGTCAGGAGGGTCTGTGCTCCAGCCCAGTGGCCATGCCTAGCCACTTATCCTCTGAGTCTTAGTTTTCCTGTCTATAAAATGGGGGCATCTGCCTTACAGAGTGATTTCTTTTCACTTCCTGGTTATCCGTAGTTGTGGATGTTATCGTCATTTCAACCCTGTCTCTGTGTCCAGAAAAACAGTCTTCCTTCTGGATTTGTCATAGCATTCTTGTTGCAAGCCCTAAAGTGGCAGATGAGTAAATCCAGGCACGTGGCTGGCACTTTATGTGGACTCTGGCATGGAGGGCTGCAGCAATGCCAATAAAAATAACTCCTGTTTCTTTAGCATGTAGAAGTTTGTGAGACCTTAGATCTAAACTTCAAAGTGACCTTAGAAGTCATTGAGTCCAACTACATCTTCTTATAGACCAGAGGGGCAAAGTGCTTCCCCAAGGCAACACAGGTAGTGTCTGAGGAGGGATTCGAACCCAGCTCTCCTGACTCCCAAGCCAGTGCTTCCTGTATCTGGGTGCACAAAATGCCTTCCTTACAACTAAACTATGAGGTTTGGCAGTGCAAAGATCACTGACCCATTTTACAGAGAGGGAAACTGAGTTCTAAAGAGAAGTGACTTGCCTGTGTTCACACAGCCCGATATCACTTACACTGAAATTTTCTCTTAATACAAAAGTTGTTTGTTTTGCTTTAAGGTTACTCCCCTCCCCAGAAAATATTATCTGAAGTTTTCTCCAATCTCTGTTTGACTTGGGATATATAGACCACCAGCCTGCCCCTAGTGAGCGCATAGAATGCAAGCCGTGTTCTCAGGCTCTCTGCCTGCTGGATGCATGCCTTCTCCTTTGCTCCTATCCTGATCTATGGTCCGTGTTTCAAGGAGATAAGCAACTGCTGCTGAGGATCAGCCACTTCTTCTATTGGAACAAGCCAGAGTCTTCTTCCTCCATAACAGAGTCATTATTCTCCAAACTCTTGGGCAGCCAGAGAGACCCAGTAGAAAATAACCACAATTAATGGGCATTGGCAGGAGAGAGCAATTCCCAGTCCCACTCCAGGGGGATATGGAAGATATTTCTTTGCCTCTTCATTTCCCATCTGCTCTCTTTTGGTCTGCCTGGTCAGGAGGATGGGTTCTTGGCAAAATGCTCAGTGCTGGACTTGTTATTGGTTTATTGTCCCCAGGGGTGTCTGAGAACGTCCAGATGAGATCATTTTAATGACCCCAGGTAGCCAGTGTTGGGATATTCAGATCATTGGGCTTTGTGGGTGAAACAGTTGGGCTGATGGACGTTTCCTCTGTGTTCCAGAGAGTACCGAAGTAGATTCACCAGTGAAGAAACTCTACTCTTCTGTATGCGAGTGATGGTTGGCGTCATCATCCTCTATGACCACGTGCACCCGGTGGGGGCTTTCTGTAAGACGTCCAAGATTGATGTAAGGACTGCGGGGAGGCAGATTTTTCCAGTCAATAACCTTTCAATGGTGCTGTCACGGTGGTCAGGTCTAACACAGAACGTTAGAACTTATGGGAACTTTAGATCTTGGAAAAGAGAGGAAATCTGAGTATGAAAGGAAGCAAGGACATTGAATGTTCTAGCTTGAAAGAGCCTTACATAGAACATAGAATTTCAGAGTCAGGAAAGACCTTTGTCAGAGGAAACAAGAATGTCAGAGAATGAGAAAGTGTTTATTGAGGGCTTGCTTCTTCTAGAAGTTCTTCTAGAACTCCAAGAGATGATCAGAGAAAGCATTTGATGGGAAAGATCACCTCTGGTAATGAGGCTCCCCACATCCTCATGGAGCAGGTATGCTGGATAAGCCAGTCCACTGGGCTGCTATGGGTGATGTTTGGTGACAGGCAAGGAAAGACTCTTCTCATAAGTAATCCACATTGACTGGGTTCCTGGCCCAGCAGGGGAGAGATGGAGAGTGGTCGAGAGAGGAGATGGGAGGGAGGGAAACAAGGAGGGAGAAAAAAAAGAAAAGAAAAAAGGAGGGAGGGAGGGAGAGGAGAGAAAGAGACAGAGAAGATAGGAGAGAGAGAAAATAGAGAGAGACAGAGACAAAGAGAGACAGAGACAGAAAAGGGACACTGGTGATAATGTTTCACAAGTTAAACACTTAGAGAATGCAGGTGTTCTTGGCTCTTCTGATCTGGATTCTGCCCGTCATAGAATCATAAAGTGGAAAAGGAACATGAACATGAGAGCTGGAAGGGCTGAAACAACTGGCCACACCGTGCCTTTCCAAACTTGCTGTGCATTACTGCTCCTCCACCATCTCCACCTGCTCACTCCTTTGCCCTTGGCCCACAGGGGTACCTCATACAAGCATTCTCTTGCCCTCCCAAACTTTGCCACTTCTTCACACTCTCATCTCCTCTACTACTCTTACCAAAAATCCCATCCCTTAGTCCAGCCTGTCCCATCTGAGTGTTAGGAAGCTGATTAAAGTAATTCACTCTAAGGTGTGATTGACTGTGTGCCCAGGAACCTTCAAGTGGCATTCATTGTTCAAAAGAGCAGGCTTCTTGCCACCAGATGGCTCTCTAATCATGGGATTTCAGGTGGAGTAAAAACTGCAAACCCTTGTGAGGGTCCAGCTAGGGTGGTCTTGCTGGGAAATCTGGCCCAGATGTCAGCTCTTCTCCACCCCCAACTGCTCTTTTTTTTCCCCTGACTTTTCCATTCCCCACCCTGAGCCCACAGATGTAAAGGTAGCGTAGTGTAATGGTTCGAACCCCAGATTCCTAGTCAGAAGGTTGACCCAGGAAGCAGTGGGTTCCACCTAGGCGCCTTCAAACAAAGGCTACCTGACCACAAATTGGCTTTATTATAAAGAGGATTCTTATTAGGTCATGGCTGACCCGGATGGGTTCTGTAGTTCTAAGTGCCAAGACCCTGTGCTTCCAGTTCTATGGCCAAGAGTCCTAGGTTTTGTTACCTCCTATCTATGTGACTTTAGGCTAGTCCCTTCCCCTCCTTGGACCTCCCTTTATCACCCTGAAAAATAAAGGAAGTGATTTTTCTCAGGCAGCAGTTGGATAGGATTTTTGTCATGTGGACCTGCCATGATGTTGTGCTTGTTTTCCTGACCTATGGGATGCTTGACTGACGTTTCTTCTCCTAGATGAAAGGCTGTATCAAAGTGCTGAAGGAGCAACCCCCAGACAGTGTGGAAGGCCTCTTGAATGCCCTCAGGTAAGCCTGGAATTAGTGTCAGAGCTGAGAAGGAATTCAGAACTGACATGGCCAAGCTCAAGGGAGCTTCAGCTCATAGAAAAGGCAATGTCCACTTTGGGGGAGACTTCAGAGCACAGAATGTTAGACCTTATGGGAACTTTAGATCTTAGAACAGAGAGGATGACTGAGCATGAAAGGAACCAAGGACATCGAATGTTCTAGCTCAAAGGAGTCTTATATGGAACATAGAATTTCAGAGCTGGGAAGGACCTTTGTGAGAGGAAATAAGAAAATGTCAGAGAATGAGAAAGTGTTTATTGAGGGCTTGCTATGTGCCAAAGACCATGCTGAACTCGAGAAATAGAAATAGGAAAGTGAGAAGATTGCTAATCTCAAAGCAAGTCAATGAGTATTTATTGAGCGTCTACTGTGTGCTAAGCACTGTGCTAAGTGCTAGGGATTCAGAAAAGGACAGAAAATAGTCCCTGTTCCCAAGGAGCAGAGGAGAGAACAGACAAACAATTCTACGCAAACAAGATCCAGAGAGGATGAATGGAAGATGATGTCAGAGGAGAGGCACCGAACTTCATGACTTATAGGGTGCAGGAAGACTGGGAAGGGAGGATGAGGCCAGGCCATGAAGGGCTTCAGAAGACAAATAGAAGACGTTGTCTTTGATCCTGGAGCAGACGGGAAGGCCCTGGACTTTACTGAAGACAGAAGAGACACAGTCAAACCTGAGCTTTGGGAAGGCGGGTTTGACAGCTGAACATCGAAGACCCCGCTACGAGAAGGGGTGCGAAGAAGACGGGCTAAGCAGTGGACCTGTCGGCTTGTGGCGACCTCTATTCAATCATGAGCGTATTCTAAACGAGCTAAAGAGGATCAAGGAGAAGAGAGCGACCAAGAGTCCCAAAGGCTGCAGAGAGGCCAAGGAGAATGAGGACGGAGGAAAGGCCGATCCCTGGTCACTTTGGAGAGAGCGGCTTTGCTGGAAAGATCGGGTGGAAACCAGACTAGAAGGGGTTAAGAAGAGAGTGAGAGGAGGAAGTGGAGGCCCCAATTGTAGATGGCCTTCTCAGAGAATTTAGCAAGGAAAGGGAGGAAAGCTATGGGATGATGAGATGGGGATGGATGGGTCAAGTGGGGGTTGAGATTAGGGGTGACATAAGCATATTTGTAGGGAGAAAGGAAGCATCCAGTAGACAGGGAGCCATTGCAGATTAATTAGTGAGAGCACAGGAATGATGAAGGGGCAGCTAGATGGCACAGGGGAAAGAGCACCAAGCCTAGAGTCAGGAAGACCTGAGTTCATATCCAACCCCAGACACTGGCTAGTTGTGTGACCCTGGGCAAGTCACTTCATCCTGTTTGCCTCAGTTTCCTCATCTGTAAAATGAGCTGGAGAAGCAAATGGCTACCCACTCCTGTTTCTCTGCCAAGAAAACACCAAATGGTATCAGAAAGAGTTGGACACGACTGGAGCGTCTCAACAACATGGGGATGAGAAGATGGGATGCTTGAATTCTAACGTGGGGGACGGCACCAGGTTCACAGGTCAGCTACAGGACAGAAAGAAAGGCAGACCAGTGTGGGGCCGGGGCAAGGGGTGGGGAATGAGGGTCTCAGAATACAGAACAGAAGGTGTTGTAGCTGAGACACTTTCGAACATAGACGGTCATGGCTTGAGCACTCGAAGGATGTCTGAGTGAGGAGTTGCCTTTGAACTTGAAATATCAGAGATGGGTTAGAAGACCTTAAAATGTAAGAATGGAGGAGGTTAGAACTTAGAAAGTGCTTGGGGATAATCTAGTCTGATCCCTTTTCTAAAATCAAGATTTTGAGGCCTACATGAGGCAAACGACTTGGCCAAGGTAATACATTGAAGTAGGGTAGAGGAGCCAGGCTTCATGAGGCTCTCTCCACTGCACTAATCACTCGGCACCTAAAACAGTCTGTGTGGGCCGTACTCCGGCCAGGGCAGAATGCTGGCCTCAAGGCTGCTTGGTTGTGCTTCTGACTGCAAAGATGGCATTCGAACCCAGATCTTTCTGGTTCTCCGTCTGAGTCTTCTTGCCCTTCACGACAACTGAATGAACACAGCATATGCCTGAGACCACAGGTCGCAGAATCATCCATGTGGGGCATATCCGGCCCAGCTCCCTCCAAACAGACGAGGAAACTGAGACCCAGAGAGGAGGTGACTTAAAGCGGAGAATCTTAGACACAGGGCTAGAAAGCACTTCATAGGCCGTTAAGGTTGAACCCCTCGCTCCACGGGGAAGGAACGCCAAGGGACATCAAGTTCAAAGGTCAGCCTTTGAAAGCAGGGATTGCTTCTTTCTTTGCCCGTGTATCCCCTGTGCCTTACACCAAGGATGCATCTCATAAATGCTTGTCGGTTGATTATCCAAGATGACTCTGGGAGCAGAGAAAGGATTCGAACCCAGTTCTCACCTAGAATTGAGCACTTAGAGTCCGCAGGCCTGTCTACAGGCCCATATGTTCCCTTTCTCCCTCCAGGATATAGGTCTTGTCTGAGGTGACATATTTCATAATGAAGGATGCTCTTTCTTTGGCCGTAAGGTCAAATTGGGGATGATCTTCATGCATGGGGGTTGGGGTGAGGAGGATCCACCCTGGAGGAGAGACACCCAGAAGGGAAGCCCTCCTAGGTTCTTAAATAATTCAATAGGAGTTTTCTGGCCAAGAATTCTTGCATTAATGTTACTGGTTGTGAAAGGCCCTTGTTGAGAGGTGGGGATAGAAGATCTGGAAAATTCTTCAAAAGACTTACAGGGTATTTATCTGGAAATAGTCTTAAGGCCAATCTGATCCTACCTCATTGTTTAACTGAGGAGCGAACTGCGTCCCAGACAGGGCCAGCGATCTCCCAAGCTGTCAGAGGCAGCTTCGGGGTGCTAGCCAAGGTCTTCTGACTCCAGAGATCAGGGCCTCGTCCTATCCTCGTTTTGGGGCCTCTTAGGACCCAGATAGTCATTCCCACTTAGTTCTGAATCAGACTGGGGTCTTTTGCAGGCTGGGATCAGGAGATCAATGATAGAAAAGAGTGATCTTTGGTAACTGCTCGTTCTGTGGACGTTGTCAGTTTTAACACAGGTCAGTGAATGTATTTGGAAGGTGAGACGGTCCCATTTCAGTGGCTAAACCACAGGACTCCCAAGAGTCCACAAACGTCTATACCACCTTTCCCTCCTCTAGCTCAGTCAGACCGTACAATAACCCTGTGAGGCTGATATTAGTGTCCACGGGGATGTCGCATTAAAAGCCCTTCTCTTGGAGACCAGAGACCAGCTGATGGATACGGCCTCTGAGCTTGCTTCCTTCCTTCTCTGTATGAAAGGGTAACAATCATACCTGCATATTAGAATATTAGCCAGTTGAGGGAGGGACTGTCGCACTTCTTGTATTTATGTTCCTGACACCCACCCCTAGTGCTAGAACACAGTAGGTGCTTAATAAAAGCTTATGTATTAAGTGATGGATTGTACGTCCTATTTCACAGGGCAATTGTGAGAAAAGTGTTTTCTAAACCTTAGAACGTTATACAAATTTAAGGTCTGGCTATCCTCAACTTACTAAAAAAGAAACTGAGGCACAGAGAAGAAAACTAACATAGTCAAGTTCATGCTCTGACTTCAAGTCGAGGATGCCCCTGCTACAGGCATTTTAGTGGCCTGGAAACCCTACCCTTGGTCTGAATAAGTGTTTGAGGGGCAATCTATCACGTCAGACCTTGGAGTCAGGGTGTCCCAAGTTCAAGGCCCATCTCTGACACATATTGTATGACCCTGGGCAAGTCACCTAAACTCCAGTGCACGAGGCAGCTCTCTGCTGCAGATGAACTGCTGATGAGTTTCCATGTTGGGGAGCTTCCCACACTTCTGAGATCATGAGTCCAAGACAACAAGAACCCCAGGAGAGGGGCGTGGGGGTGGGGCAGAACAAGGAGCGACAGGGGCATGTTGCAAAGAGGCCAACTCAGGTCCTAATATATTTGGAGAAATTTTTGAGTAATTGAAGCTTTGGTCCCAAAGTAGAACGCGCTGCCTTGGGGGAATATTAGGAGCCAGAGGCCTTGGGTTCAGTCTTTTTCAGATCCAACCTCCGGGTGTGACCCTGGCTCATTTGACCTCGCTGAGCCTCAGTTTCACCATCTGCACAATGAAAGGGTGGGGGTAGCTGCCTCTGAACTCCTGTCTAGCGCTGAGAGGCTGGGTCCTGCACTAGCTGGGCCCGAGAGCAGCGGACTCTGAGCTCTGGACCTCGGTTCCTATTTCCTGCTTGCTTCCCCCCCACCAGGTTCACTACAAAGCACCTGAATGATGAGTCCACCTCCAAACAGATCCGAGCCATGCTCCAGTAGAGGCCTCTCTGCACTGAGGATCCCGCCGGGGCCCTGACCTCAGAAGATGTATATGTTTACATAATTTAATACAGATTTATGTTAATACTTGTGTATTTACATAACCATTTCCTTCCTGTCATTGAGATGTATGGCCCTTCGGTCCTAACCTGACTGATTCTCGCAACCCGTAGTGAGACATAAATTTCCTCCCCAGCCCTCCCCTTGACCTTCAGACAGACAAGCCCCACGGCCCCACAGGCCTGGGAGAAGTGAGGCTTTGTGCTTTCCGTTCCCTGGACCCTCAGCTGTCTGAAGTCCCTCCCTCTCCGTGGTAGCCTTTCCTTCCTCGTTGCCCTGTCTTTGGGAGAGACGTAGAGTTGTGGAAGCTCAGCTAGGCCTCGTTCCTGTCTCAGCTGGGCTTAAAGCAAGGCAGATGTTCTCCTGAGACAGGAACTACATTTACCATAAACACTTTTTTAAAAATTAAAATAAAAATAAGAAGTTACGTGTGGAGACAGTGGAGCTGGTAAGTATTAGGACTGGCTCTTTGTTCCTCGGAAGGCCACGCCGCACACGTGTAGGGTCTGTCTCTTGCTTGGGACCTGGGGGGCACCCTTGGTATCAGCAACTCCTCTCGTTGTCAGGCTGGATTTTTCTTCCATCATTCTCTGTCAACCCATCAAGACAAGATGCAACTCGGAGTTAGTGCTTTGATGGCAGAGGCCCCTCTGCCCTCCTCCCCCCTCAGAAGCCTCAGCTGAGCCCTCTGTGCCTCGAGATCCATCTTGCTTTGAAGGGTCTCAAGAGGCAGGGGGGTTCACCTTCAGGTCAGGTCCTTCTCCTGGGGGTCAAGCACCTTGGGTTCTGGGAGGGGCCCCCTATGTTGAGGAGACAGAGGGAATCGTCAACCCCCACGAACCAGGGTTCAGGGGGGCAGCAAGATAAACGTTCTGGGTAACTGAAGGGGGTTCTGGTTTAATCAGAGGGTAATCACCAGGAAATGCTTTTAACTTTCAATCTATCCTAGAAGTCTCCCCCATTCACCCCCCCGCATCTGAACCCTCCTTCCTGCCTCATGGACGAGAATCTGGCAAAACTTCCCTGGAGGATGGAGGGTCCATCAGGGCCCCATGAGCATCATCCAGGAACGTAGCCTAAGACAGCCACATGGGACTTCAGGAAGTAGAACACAGCATGGCATCTTGGTGAACTTTCTCATTTTACTGATGAGGAAACTAAGGCACAAAGCGGGGAATGTGACTTGCTCAAGGTCATTCTGCAGCAGCACACAACTAGGTCTCCTTCCCAGTCCGGTCCCCTGCTCACCGCTTTCCGGGCATGTCATGAGACTTGAAATAGCCAGGCGAGGGCCATGTTCTAAGGCAGGTTGGGTGCTGGCCTCTGAGTCAGGAAGACCGGGCTTCATCTGCCACCTCAGATACATGGTAGCCATGGGGAAGTCACTTTCCCGCTTTCAGACTTGTTTTCTTCATCTGTAAAATGGGGTAATAGTGATAGCACCTGCCTCCCAGGGTCATGGTGAAGAGGAAAGGAGCTAATATTTGTCAAGTGCTCAGCAAACCTTCAAGCACCATAGAAATGGAAGCTAATGTTATTTATTACCTTTAAATGGCTTTTGATTATTGATGTGGTGGGAAATGGAGGGGGAGAGCATGGAGGGGCATCTAGGCCTCCTCTTCTTGAGCGGCTACCTGATATGGACTGGTTTTGTGGTCATTTGCTGGATTTCCAGTTAATCCTCTTTGGCTTCAGCCCTTGGAATGAGCAGGACATGCACGCCTTTGGTGATGGAGTCTGGGAGGGATCACCCCTTCCAGCCCTGCCCCCTCCACGCAGCCAGGGCACAAGCTCGCCCGCCATCCTCCTGGCTGCACCGCTCGAGCGTCCCTGGGCCAGACAGAACCAGAGGTCTCATCCAGCGCCCCCTCATGGGGACCCACCCCCACAAGTGGTCATCTAGGTGCCTCTCGAGGAAAGGCATTCCACTGTTCAGAGCTGTCTTATCTTGAGCTTCCAAGGTCCAGGTTCTTCCCTGTGGGTGCACGTGCCAGCCTTTCAAATACTACCATGCCCCGGCCCCACCCCCTGTGCTCCAAGGAGGAGCAGCTTCTCCAGCTCCACAGCCCCAGTTCTTTCCAGGGCCTTCATCCCGCAGAGGCTGAGGCCTTCGATTCTGGCCATGCTGCATCACTTCCAGCTAAGTGGCGCGGCAGATAAAGCCCTGGGTCTAGAGTCAGGAACATGTGGGTATGAATCCTGCCTGGTAGCTGTGTGACCCTGGGCGAGTCACTTAACCAAAGTTCTTAGCTTCTTCATTTTTAAAATGAGGATGACGATGGTGCCTGCAAGGCTGTTGGGAGCTTTGAGTGACACAACCTGTGTAAAGCACTTTGCAAACATTGGATCAAGAGCTCTCTCACTGCTCACTCCCATCATTCATTTCCTCGTCTCTCAAATGGAGGGCTTTGGACTCGCCGGGTCGCTTCCACGTCTCAGCATGGGATCCTCGGGTGCTACTGCAGTCCCAAGCCCAGCTCTACCTGTCATCGCCTCGGGTGACCTCGGACGTGTTCTTTTGACTGTGTGAGCAGTAAAGAGTCCCATGGGCCTGGAGGCAGGGAGCGGGTTCGAATCCTGCCTCGCAGCCTCGTGACCTGGGCAAGTCCGCAGAATGACGGGCTGGACTCAGCTAAGTCCAAGGTCCCGTCCAGCTCTCCACGTGGGATCTTGTGATTAGACTTCCTGGGAGGTCCCTTCAAGCTCCAAATCTATGATCTAATTGGATCTCGGATCCAGCTTGATTGTCGTCCCCGGCAGCTTCCCAGCTAGTCAGGGTCCTTTCTAAAAGGTGGCGCCCAAAGCGAACACAAGAGGACAGCTGGGGCCTAGGAGCTGGACTTCTCTTCAGGCTCTTACAGGCCACCCCAGCTCGGAGTCTGAGCCGACCTACCTTTGTGGTGGGCCACATTGAGCTACCGTCTACTGATCCCAAGCCCTGGCCCACCTCACCCACTGATCCAAGCCGTGGCCCACCTCACCCACTGATCCCAAGCCCTGGCCCACCTCACCCAC
>NW_020950758.1:5018404-5031318 GCF_900497805.2 Vombatus ursinus | reverse complement strand
TGGCCCACCTCACCCACTGATCCCAAGCCCTGGCCCACCTCACCCACCCCCATCTTTTTTTTTTTTCATTTAGTGAATTCTTCCTCCATCCTGCATCTATGAAGTCCTTTTTGTTTGTTTTTTAACCTAAGGGGAGGACTTAAAATTTATCCCCATTAAATTTCATTTTAATTACTTTGACTCATCATTCATTCATCCTGTCAAGATATTTTGGGAACCTGGTTTTTTCCCTCATAGTGTTAGCTACCCCTCCCTGCCTTATGTATGACATCTGAAGATCTGATAAGTATAATAGAACTTAGAGCTGGGATGGAGACATCTGAGGAGTGTGCCAACACAACCTCTACCCTGCCCCACAGATGCAGGCCCAAAAGTAGCACAGATTACAAGGAGATGGCCTGGGATCAGAGCATCATACATCTAGGGTCCAGGGTTCTCAGAGTCCATCTGGGCCAACCTTCCCATTTTACAGATGATGAAACCATGGTCCAAGGAGGTTAAGGTCATCTAACTCCAAATCCAGTGCTTTTCCCACTACCATCTGTGCCTTCAGTCAAGTCAGTGATGATAAAATTGAACGGAACCAGTTCAAGTATCTTTGCTGAACTCAGGTGCCAGACAGTAAGGGAAAAGCGACTCCATCTTTGGTCAGAAAGCAATAGCAGTCCAATGAGCATTCTCCAAAGAGTCCTGCAAATAAATCCTAGGCTATCTAGAAGTGGAAGGGACCTGAGCCCTTCTTGTTAGTCAATGGAGTTATAACACAACTAATTCTGGAAAACAAGAGTGTGAACTGTGACCTCTGGAACTGTTAGGCTACATGGAAATACCCGTCTGTGATCCCTGAAGGTCATGAGTGCTGTGATTGGAAAGCATGGCCAATGGGCATGGTGGGCTCTTGTCATTCTATGTGGCCTGTTGGGTTTGGAGCCTCTAGAGCCAGCCGGGGGTCCTTGGACGGTCAAGAGACCCAGACACACTCATGGTTGCAGGTGAATTGCTAAGCACACCATAGGACTTGAAACACAGCAGCCACTGGGGTGGAACACTAAAAGGGACCTTAGCTACCACCTCCTCCTTTGCCTCCTTTTACAGAGGAGGAAACTGAGTCCCAGGGAAGGGAAGGGACTTACCCAAGATCACACAGATGGTAAAGAACAGATGCGGATTCAAAACCAAGTATTCTGACTTCAGACTCATACCTCTCCCAACCCCAGTGGCTTGGACCACCAGAGAGATGGGAGATTAAGAAATGGGATTTCAGGGTCCTGGGACAAGAACTTTTAGATTTCCATGGATCCAAGTTTCTATCTCCACCCTCATCCACCACTGCCAGTTTTGCCCATGACCTCAAAGTGGTGCCAATCTGTAGCTTGGAGAGTCTCATAAGGAAGAATGTGTGGTTAGGGTTGGAATAGAAATATTTCATCCTCTTCCCCTCCCCTACCCCTGCCTCTGCCCAGCTCCCCCCCCCAAGAAGAAAATAGCAAGGATCCCTGCCCCCCTCCTTAGGGGGTGGAGGGAATAGCCTCGTACTGTAGACTGAGCTGACTTCCTTTTTGAAAACGGCTTCAACTAGTCTGCTCCGAATTTGTAATAGATTTGACAGTGATGTAATCAGGACCTTTCTCTTTAAGAGCCAAACGCACTAGAAGGTTCTTTGTCAGATGTATGTGTAAAGAGAACTGCACCTTGTCGACGAGACCCGGGGCCTGGTTCTCATTTACTCTTTGCAGAAATCATTGTCCTTCCTGACCTGCCCTTTCTCCTTTTGTACAGAAGTTTTGAGTGTAAAATGAAATAAAATTTGGTACATATCCTGAGAGAGCACTGGTTCATTTCTTTAAAGTTTAGCCCTGGGGTAACTTCACTTTGGGGATTGAGAACTGGGTAAAATCTTAGAGGTCATTGAATGCCCCATTTTAGAGAACAAACTGAGGTCCATGGAAGTGAAAATTACTTGAACTATCCTGAACTCCAGGCATAAAAATAACAAAAGTAAAGAAATTCCCTACCTTCATCAAACTTATGTTCTAATGGGGGAAACACACATATAGCGAAATGGTAGCCAGGGAGGAGCATTTGGTCCAGATGGTAAATGGGGCCATAGGAGGGAATATTGACACACCCCGCTCAGTAACAGTGGCAAAGTAGATTTAATCATTTAATCATAGTTTGTGGTTCTAGAACTAAAGCTTGCTACATAGACTGTAGCAAGACATTTAGAGAGGAGAGTCCCCACAAGGTAAGTAACAGAACCAAGATACCGACCCAGGTCCTGAGATTCCAAATCCCATGCCTCGACCACCATGTGTCACTGGCCTTTGTAGAGAAAACATTTACTGAACAGTGGCTCCTCTCAAGGGCCTTACACTATTTAAAGTAATGGGCAAGTGGTAAAGAGTACCAAATAGCTAGTTAGTCCACATGTAAAAGATCTGGGAATCTGGGGGGACCCTAACCTCCACAGGAGTCAGCTATGCAATATGGCAGCTGGAAAACCAAATCTGATCTGAAGCTGCATGAAGAAGAAGCCAGCTTCTGGGAATGAGATGGTGATAATACTGCCAGGCTCTGTCCTGGTCAGACCCCAGTGGGAGTTCTGTGCTTGATTTAATTTTGGGCACTACGTTTTAGGAATGTTTCTGAGAAGGCAAAGGGTAAACAGAGGGAGGCACCCAGGATGTGCTTTATTAGGAAGTAGGAAGATTGGTTGAAGGAAATGGGGTGAAGTAAAGGCAGCTAGGTGGTGCCATGGATAGAGCACTGAGCCTGGATCAGGAAAACCTGAGTTCAAATCCAACTGCACACACATGATAGCTGTGTCACCTTGGGCAAGTCACTTAACCCTGTTTACCTCAGTTTCCTCATCTGTAAAAATGAGATGGAGAAGGAAATGGCAATCTACTTCAGCATCCTTGCCAAGAAGATTCCAAATGGGGTCACAAGGAGTTGGGCACAACTAAAATGACTCAGCAACAAGAAGTCAAGAAAAACTTCCTGGGAGTGAGAGCTGCCCCAAGGTGAAATGGGCTGCCTGGAGAGGTGGTGAGCTCCCCAGCACTGGAGCTCTTCAAGAAGAGGCTGGTTGCTGGTCAAAGATCTTGTAGGGAGATTCTTGGTCAGATTTGGTTGAACCAGATGTTTTTAAGGATAAATTTGGCTCTGAGGTTCTTTGTCTATCCAGGACCTCCAGGGGATGCCAAGTTTGTTTCTACTCCCATTACAGAGCAGCACCTCTCAAGCAAATTGCCCACACAATCAAACAACAGGTTTTTATTGGGGTAACCTTTATAAATTCTGAAAATTCTCCTCCCAACTCACAGATGAATCAGACTCCTGAGTGAGGCTCTATCTCTCCCTCAAGGTGCTATTGGAGGCTCCTGAGGAGGTGGGCTGACTTTTCTCTATGTTATTTAATAGCTCAAGCCTCCATTCTGGTCCCCAGTATTAATTGTCAGAGATTACTAGTTTCCCTTAACCAATTAACATCAACTCACTTTTACAAAGAGATATTTGCTAAGAAGATGCAGGGAGAGCACAAGTCCATCCACTTCTTTCCCAATGCCTAGGGGCACAGTCTCTCCTGTATTACGCTTCAGAGCTTGGGGAGAGTGGGCTTTAACTTAACTCAGTTTCTGCATTGCATTTACCCACCAAGTCACTTCTAAATATGTCCCTCTCGCTCTCTCTTCATTGCCTTTGATCTTCCTTCTAGACGTATCAATCTGGTTACTCAGGACCTTGATTCTCATTACATTTGGCAGTTCCCAAAATCCAGAATGACCACCAGCTCCCAGACCTCTAGTGACCTACTCGTGAACCGCACAAAGCCAAATGCTAATCTGATACTTCTCCACCTGAGAATAGCAAAGCCTAGGCACAAGCCGGAAAGAAGCAAGAGCTGAGTCATGAACTCTCAAGCTACATTGTAGAGACCCAGGTAGAAAGAAAAGGGCGCCAGGCCTCTGCCCTAGTCAGGAGGCTTACACCATCTCTTGCCCACAGCATTCCTTGCCTGTCCACTCAAACCCAACCGGACAGGAAAGATGAAATGCTGGTAAATGCCTTTCAAATGTCCTCCCAGTTCTGACTCAGCAGCTCACCAAAAGTCCATTCCTTTTCATGTGCATCCCCAAGCCCGTGTGGGGATTTCATCAGTTGAGCACTTTGTTTGTGTTCATCAATCCTGGCTTGGCCAGTCCTCCAACTCCCTCAGAGCCTACTATGGGTGAAGAACTGTGCTGGGTACACAAATACAATAAATCGAGCAATCCCTATTCACAAAGGACTTATATTCTGATGGAGCCAAGTCGAGACCAGGGGCAAGAAAAACTCCAAGAGGAGAGAGGGTCAGGTTTTGTTTCCTGGAGCTGTCCCCACTGAAATCTGACTTGATTCAGCAGGCTGAGATGAAAGAGGGAATACAGAATACTTCTGGGGGGTGCATTGCGGCATTGAACATTGTCCCCAGTGGCCAGAGGCTCTTAAAGTGAAATCTGAGCTGACAGAGTCAATGGATCTCTGCTGTCCTAAAATCAGGGAGAATTCTGCCCTCCCTCTGAATTCTTTATCAGTCCTGAGATTGACTAAGAACTGAGTGTCTCCCTCCCTGACACAGTCACTTCACATCCGACTCTACAGAATGTGTGGTCTCCACATCTTTCTCTAACAAATCATATTCCAGCTACTGGTCAAGGTGAGCCTCCATCTTTCCTTTCTCTCTTTAGTTCACAAACTTATTCATTTCCCCACTGAGCTTCATCTTGTATAGCACCCGGTGCCGCTTTATACTTTTTTCTTGTTTTAAAATCTCGACCTGTGGCTTCATTGACACATGCAGAATTCTGCTGGAGCCAGCTGGAAAGAACCAGCTCAGACACTGAAGCTACAAATAAGCGCTTGATTTACTGTTTTGTTGACTATCTGGTTTTAAGAGTGTGGCAGAGAAAATGTTAACAATCTCAATTAAATTTAAAATTGTGTCATTCGCTCTTTTTTATGAGCTTGTGATTAAACATCTACTACTACACCACTAACTATAGGGAATTGTTGTTGAGGAAACTTCTATCAGTGCAGATCAACATTTGGGTTAGTGAATCAACAAGCTTTTGTTAAGTGCCTACTATGTGCCAAACACCGAGAGATTATGTTGTTCACTCAAAAAGTCACAGAGACAGTAGCATATGCATCAGTATAGAGTGGTGGACCCAGGTCTTTCTCTACTTCTAACTGGGAAAGGCCCTACCTCTGTGTGTGTCATAGTCAAGGATCTCAGACCCTCAACGTAATTGGATACAAAGTTAACACACAACGAATCTGAGCAACAAAACAGGTGCTTTTGAGAGTAACAGTAGCTGGTGTGTAAATAGAGCTAGAAGCTCTACAAAGGTGCTAATCCAGGGCTTCTAATCTTCATTTTAGAGATGGAGAAGTTGAGAATCTGAGAAGCGATCAATTTTTCAGGATCATTGGTAAATCCAAACAACATTAAGTAATCTCTAAGTATGTGTCTGGCACTGTACAAATACAAAAAGGGATCAGTTAATCCTTTCGAGGAACTCACCTCCTATTGGGATATAAATGGTGGTTGCAGGTGACTAGGTCATGCTTGATAAAATGATACAAATGGTGGTTTGCATTTTACAGGTGAGGAAACTGAGGCTAACAAGGTTAAGTGGCTTGTCCAGGGTCACACAGCTAGTAGGTGTCTGAGGCCAGATTTGACCCCACAAAGATGACTCTTCCAGATTCTAAGCCTGGGACTCTATCCCCTGTGCCACCTAGCTGCCCATGACATTTATGGGTCTGATCCCTCTTTTGTGTGACAGTTCTTCAGATACTGAAGAGAGCTATCACCTTTTCTCCAGGTTGAATAGCTCCAGTCAGTTTCTTCAAATTATCTTCATATGGCATGGGTTCTGGACCCATCATCATGCTTGGAAAACGGAGTTAGGTTTTTTGAAAGATTTTGTTTTTTGACATCTGTATCCCTAGCACCTAGCAAAGTTCTTAGTACATAGTAGGCACTTAATGAATATTTGATTGGTTGATTGGGGGGACTTTGAGCTGGATCATCTAATCCAGCAACCTCATTTTACAGACGAGTCATCAGAAGAAGGAATAGGGGGAGTGGCTTTTATATAAGATCTCACAGGAGAATGAGGGACGTGGCCAAGACTGAAAACAACATCTCTCTTGTTATGGAATTTTTTTATTTCCTTTTATTAATTTTTGTTATTCAGGGCTCAGGGCCATTTCTCCTGAATATTTGGCTGTCTGAAGCCTGTTTCCTGTTAATATTAAGTTCATCTGGCTAAAACTTGAGTCATGGAATGATAGTATTAAGGGAAGATCTTTCATATTCCTAATATAAGTAGCCAAAAGGGAGTTTGAGCATCCCAAATTTAATTTGCTTTATTTGTGAAAGGAAACCCCTGGTTCCAACCCTTTGGTTATCTTTGTGACATGTAAATCTCCCTCTTTCAATTAACCTGTTGTTAATTTTTTTTAACACATATAGCCTTGTAACACTACAGGGTAGATTTTTGTAAATTCAGTGTTTAAATCCGTAACTTGGTTTATTTATTAGATCAATCTAACTCTGTTTGTTTACCCCTAATGACATTGGAGGAAGTGTGAGATGATGATTCTGTTTGACTAGGCTCATGTGACCTTTGTGAATCCATAAAGATTGTTATATATTTAAAGTAAACAATTATTTCTCCATCTCTGTGACCTATCTTTCCCCTATAAAAAGCTTTGTCCAAACCCCGATCTTGATTCAGAGGAATTTTGTGGAGTTCTGAACCTGTGTTTCATTAATCATAATAAAGCCTAGGTTTAAACCTCTGGAATCTGTGTCCTGATAGCTATTGGCAACAGTTACTTATCTACCACAGGAACTTCAATGGGAATCTTTTTCCCATAACACTTTACACCCAGTCCCATGCATTTTCCACCACGACTCTCTTGCCTATCTCGGTTGTGGAGTTCATAGGGAAAACTCTAGTAATAGTAGCCAGCATGTATTTAGCACTTTAAGGTTTACAAGACACTCTGCTTGTTATCTCTTCTTATCCTCACACCAACCCTTCAAAATAGGTGCTATTAGCATCCCCATTTTACAGATGAGAAAACTGAGGTTGAAAGAGGTGTAGTGATTTACTTTAGGCTACACAGTAAGTACATAAAGCAGGAAATAAACTTGGGTCTTCCTGGCTTCAAGTCAAGCCGTGTAGATTTGGGGAGGGAGGAGTCTCATGGTGTCCCGACTAACCTAGGATTCAGTACACATGAGAATCTTCAGTACTCCCACTTGGACAAGGATTAAATAAGAAACTTCCAAGCTGAGCACCGTTCTTTTTGAGCATCATTTGTCAGAGGGATGAATTTCATTACAATGAAATGGTTAATTAGCTAACAAAGACTTCATTTGCCAAACGGCTCTGAGCTCCCATGACTCAATGCTGTTTGCCTCATCTCCTTCATAGTCACAGTCAAATATTTCTAATTGATTCACTTGAAATTGCAAATCCAAGTATGTAATTGATCTTCACTCCAAGATCTCCTCTTGGAGGTCAGCCCATTTTCCATGTCTTTTGTCATACCTTTTGGAACGATCCATCTCCCACAGGGAAAAAGCCAGAATGATTCCATGACAGTGACGTCACACTATACCAAGAATGATTTCTCTCTGGTCAGACAAAGAGTTCTAATAGGCACCAACCTGGCTCCTTTCAGAAAGATGCTCTCGTCCTCACTGCACCTTCCCATTAAAATTTGAAACCAATGGAGATACAAAATTATGGCAATGGGTTGTTTATAGGTCACTCTAGAGTATAGGGCACCCCCCCCCAGTGAGTTCACTTTGAAAGGGGAAAGATAAAATGATGCACTAGAAAGTCATATTTATATTTATTTTATTTATTTATTATATGTTGTATAAAATAATTGTTATTTTATTTATAAATATTTTTTCCTACAGAAGTATTTTGTTTGGGATTTTTTGGAAGGAGGTTTACATTTTTTTTTCCATTCACACACTTGAGACTTGGATGGACCTGTGGCCTCATCAATGTTGATATCTCCCTCACCACAGCCTACCATCTTGTATGATTCTTTTCCATATCCTTGAATCTTATCAATGCCTTTATTTTTTTTAACATCACAGCCATTTACAGGAGACTCCCCCCACCCCTATAGCATCTTCTCATGTAATAAAGAAAAAAAACAACTGAGAGTATGGCTACCATTTCACATCCACAGTCCCCCATCTTTCTATCAAGCAGAGGGCAGTCAGTTTCATAATTTGTTTTCCAAAACCAAGAATAATCACTGCAATTACCGAGAGTCTGGCCATCTTGTAGTCTTGTTTTTATTTATCTTATCACAGTCCCCAACACTTAGTGCAGAGCCTGGCACAAAGTAGGTGCTTAATAAATGTTTACTGATTAACTGACTTACTCACTGTCTTGAATATTCTTCTCTTGGTTCTACTTGATTCATTCAGCTCCTGTAAACTTTCCTGTTTCTCTAAATCCCTCATGCCTATCACTTGTTACAAAGTAATACTACTCCATCTCACTTCCACAGTTCTCAGTATCATGGATTGAGAGTTAGGAGGAATCTTAACAACCAATAATCCCAAATCTCTTCATTTTGCATATTAGGAAATTGAGGCAAAGGGAGGTTACATTTTTGACCTGGAGCTATCCATCTAATAAGTGAATGAGGCAGTATTTGAATTCAGGTCTTCTTGGCACCCTATTCTCAGTCTAGGGTTCTTCATGTAAGGTCTATGGACATATTTCATTTTTTAACATTTTTTGTTTAATTTTTAGGCAATTGGGGTTAAGTGACTTGCTCAGGGTCACACAGCTAGTAAGTGTCAAGTATTTGGTCTGAGGCCAGATTTGAACTCAGCTCCTCCTGACTTCAGGGCTGGTGCTCTATCCACTGCACCACCTAGCTGCTCCTATGAACATATTTCAGATAGATGTCCTGTCTGTCTGAACTTGGATGGGGAAAAAAACAAAACAAAACACATCTTTATTTTCATTAAGCTATAACTCCTTTTATAATCCTATGAATTTTGTTTTATGCATTTAAGATAGTATTCTTATATTATTGATACTGCTGTTTGTAAGCGTATTCAGCCTAAGTCAGAGAAATAGACGTCAATCAGAATAAGGATGACAATGATAATTATAATATAACAGTAATAAGTATGTAGTTCTTTAAGGTTTGCAAAGCAAGCTGCCAGAAGGTTCCATGACAGTTAAAGACCCCCTGCTCTAAATCATGCTGCCTCATTGTTCAGTCATGGGTTATATGGGCATCTACTTTATTTCCAGTGTTTTGCTACCATAAGTACAATTAGGGGAAATTTTGCTCTTTACGGTCCCTGGTGCCCAGGCAAGGAATCTCTTGGAATCACCACCCTGTGTGGTGAGGACGCTCTGGCCCAGCCTCCCACAGCCAGGCTGCTCAGGGCTTCCGGGACAGTCCAAGAGCTGGGTCCTTTTCTCTACCACAATCAGCTAGAGTTTCTGTCCTGTGTTCCCCCTCCTGTAGGAACCTTTGATTAGTAGCCTAGTTTGACCTAACCAATTTAATATCAATTGGCTTTTACAAAGGCATACATCTGATGGGAGCTATTAAAGCTTAAAGTGCCCTAAGACTTTTGGAACACTCTGTATTTCTTTAAAAGATAGAACGAGAACAAACATAACAAGTGTTATGTTTTCCATAACACTTTAGGGGAGTACCCAACCCTACACTACCTTGGTTTCAGTGAAGCATAGGTGATGACTCCGACCTCTGTCCTCCTGTGGTCCTCCCACAAGACTTCTCTCCAGGTTAAATGTGCCTGGTTCTTTCAGCTGATTTCTGTCCACCCACAATAGTGGGGGCTTTACGAATGCCTGCAGGTCGTTCAGTTCATTGACGTGGTACGATATCTGCTGGCCAAATAGCCACACCATTGAATTGCTGTGTGATGCAGCAGATCCATTAACATCCATTTCTCTGTCTTCAAAATGGCGCTCCTCATCCTTACACTTAGAAACCTCAAAGGGCTTTGGGGAGCAAAGCATCCTGGGCAACTCGAAGGGCTATAGAAATGTGAGTTGAAGTGGTGGTGATGATGAGGAACTATTATTAGCAATCATTATCATCCTTAAAATATCTTACCTTGCCCTGTGTTTTCATCGGCAAGTTGCCTCAAGTTATTTCAAAAGTTAGCAGGATACAGATCTTAAATATATTAAAATACACTGAGTTTTAAAATGTCTTAAGAATTTAAAATACACAGCAAGGTACAATTAGAAATACCAACCTACAATACCGAGGTATAATTAGAAATACTAACCATGGTGGTATTTGTGACTAGGAGGCAGCCAGCTGGCATAAGGTTGTACTTTGGGTCAGAAGGACCTGGATTGAAGTCCTTCCTTAGGCACTAACTGGCTGTGTGACCTTAGGCAAGTCACTTAAACCTCTGTCTGCCTCAGTTTCCTCATCTGTAAAAAGAGTTTAATCAGAGAACCTGCTTAACCGGGCTGTAATGAGGATCAAATGGGATATTTGTAAAGTACTTTGCAAACTTCCAAGTTCCATATAAATGTTTGATATTGTTATTATTATGCCTATTATTAACAGGGCATAGAATAGGGCCCAGAACTTCCTAGGATGATGCTTCTTATTGCCTCTGGACTCATGAAGACTAATTCCACCCAATTCTTTCTTTGCCTCTTCAGGGAGAACCTGAGAGATAGCCTTGCCCTGAGCAACAACTCCCTTCTGTCTCTGGTTTCATCCCTAGTGAAGACGGCAGAGCTCTCTACCCTCTGCCATGGGACATTGAGGTGTCGGTCCTTGTTCAAGGAATACATTTGTGACCAGAAGACTCTGAGGAAGTCATTTCTCCTCTGGAGTCATCACGTTCCACTTCTTCAAAATGTGTCACTAGGAGATGGATGAGACAATGCAGTCCCCATGTTCTCCACCTTTTTGTGTCATGGACCCCCCTAGCAGTGCAGCAAAGCCTAGGGATATCTTTTCAGAAGAAAGTATTCAGATTTGTCCAATGAAACACACAGTCAGTCCATAAACCTTTGAGAAGCTTTTGCTAGACATCATCACTGTGCTAAGCCCTGGGGATGCAAAAAGAGGCAAAAGACAGACCTTGCCTTTAAGGAGCTCACATGGGATTATGAAGAAAACTAATTCTATTGTTGGAAAGAAAAACGTATTTTTTTTATTCCACCCCAAGATCATAGACCTTCTGAAATCTGCCCCTGGACCCCTTGGCCTGTGGATCTAAGTTCAGAACCCTGATCTAGGTCCCTTCTCGCTCTTGGCTCTCTCCCAGGTCTCTGACATCTCTGGCAACATGAGTTTCATGCTCCAATAATCCTTCCATCTCTCACACTCCTGTGTTTTGGTTCCTCCCAAATTGACGCTCTCCGATTGGCACGCACATTCCATCTGCCTGCCCAGCTCTGTGTTCTAAGGTCCCTTCCGCCACAGACATTATGCATTCCATGCTCTGAGTTCTTCACCCTCTCCTCTTCTGTCTTGTCTGCCTGGAGTCACGAAGACTCATCTTCCCATTGATTCCTCCTCTTACCAGATACCTTGAGGTTCATGTGCTAGATCGGTGCCTTAAACCCAAATCACTCTGGCTCTCATTGATCGGCCAGCAACAGGTCCCAGCCCAAGCCTCACATGGTCATTGTTTGGGTTTTGATGGCTCAGAATGAGTGAAAATAGAAATTGTTTCTTTTTTGTCCAGAAACCCTGAGGGTTTTTCCCTCCCAGATGGATTTTTTTGACTAGGTAAAAGAAGCTGTTCTTTTCCTCATTTCTTACCTAATCTTCATCACTGAATGGGCATTACCTCAGTCAAACTGAGGCCTGGGAAAGACCTTAGCTTAAAAGGACCAAGGCTTCCCACTGCATCTGGGGCCATCTCCGGTGGTCCTGATGTATGTCTTGCCACTAGACCCAGATGGCTCCAAAGGAGAGAGTGAGGCTGGTGACTCTACACAGCCCTCCTCACTTACATCCAATTCACTTGGAAGTTATGGCATCCCCTCCCTGAGGTCATTGGTCCTTGTGGAGAACTAAGGACAAACAAGGACAGAGTGGAGGTTCCTCCCAGCTCTGCCATTCCTTAGGACTCTGATGTGTCGGGTGCTGCCCCTTTGCAGACAGCCTCTGGTTTCTGCCATCAGGTCTTTTAAAGTTGGTTCTGCCTGACCTTCAGCATGCCCATCCTCACTGTTTACGTGCCTTGTCAAGTTTGTTTGGAAATCGCGCTTGCAGGGAGTTGCCTTCTGCCAGAAGAAATTCTCCTCCTGCTCCCCTTGGCCTTCTCAGAACGATCCTGGCTGTCCAATTATCTTTTCTGTTTCTATTCCAATAGAGCTGGGAGACAGAGATGCTGGGTGGGGGGGGGGAGTTATCATATTTCGCCTCCATTGAAGCTCTATTTGCTTAAGGTAGAAACAAGTTAAAAGAAAAGAAAAAAGACTAATGCCTCGTCATCCTCCCTAAAGCAGCATCTAAACAGAAGCTCATTTTCTGCCAGGCGTCACCAATGATCAGTGCGATAATGTTTCCCAAATGCAGGGCCCGGCCTCAGGGCTGAGCTCTGGGTGATAGTTTTAATTTCCTTACCAGGGACCTTGACCTCATCCTCCAGGAATGCCCCCCTCAACCGCACAGAGGAGAGGCACAGTCAACTATTTGTCGGCTCAAATACATCTTAATATTGGTTCATGCAAACCAGGTGTGGCCCCAGAGGCAACAGAAAGGGGGTGGGGAAGGGGAGAGAGAGAGAGAGAGAGAGAGAGAGGGAGAGAGGGGGAGAGAGAGAGAGAGAGAGAGAGAGAGAGAGAGAGAGAGAG
>NW_020950758.1:4995323-5018304 GCF_900497805.2 Vombatus ursinus | reverse complement strand
GGAAAGAGAGAACAGAGAGAGGGGAAGGGAGGGACAAAGAGAGGAAGAGAGGGAGGAGGGAGGGGGAGAGGGGAGAGGGGTAGCAGGATGCAGCCTGGAGAAGAATTTGCAGAGAAGGCCTTCTCTTTGTTGGAATGACATGCAGGCTTCTTCTTTGGAAGCCCAGATCTCCAGGAGGAAATGGGGACCCAGAGGGTCTTTCCTTTGTGCCCTCTTCTCATATGGTGGACATGCCACACGTCTTAAAGGGCTAGCTCTCCTGAGAAGCTGCCCTAGGGCCCCAGTCACAAAGGACCAGCCTCCCTTCAGTCCTCACATAGCCCTATAGTTCCAGGGATCTTTCTTCCCCTCAGCCTGCCCTGTTCAATAGCAGTCACCTGTATTGGTGACATATCCACACCTTTCCACCTAACACCAAAGTGTGTGTCTAGAGGGGGAAGGGCATGCAGGGTGGGGAAAATAACACTGACTGTGGAGTCACAGAGATATGGATTCAAATCCCACCTCTGGCACTTATCACCTGTGTTACTTTGGGTAAGTCACTTCACTTCCCTGGGCCTCAGTTTCCTCATCTGTAAAACAAGGATACTGTCCTACTTGACCTGTGATGTTCCATCCACCTCCAGAACAGTGAATGGCTGCCCTACCCTCTTCCTGAGAAGATACAGAGGATGCCTGTGTTTGGCCCTGGTGATGGTGGCCTCCTCTAGAATTAGAGTCTGAGTGCTGGGGGTGTGGGCAGACTCTTGTCTTCTGAGCCTCGCTTTCCTGACATCTCCAAATATAAGACATAATTTCTCTTACTTCAGAAATTCCTTTTCCTGAGATTTTTCTTCCATGGAATTCTAGACCACAGTGTAGCAAGATGGGGGGGAGGAAAGGCTGAGCATCAGGTCAGGTGATGGCCAGCTGCCTCTGCCTGCCCCAGGGACCTGGGAGGGAAGGGCCTGGGCATCAGCTCCAGATGTCCTTCTTCCTTCTTTTCTTTCCTGAACTCAGATCAGAGGCCACGGTTCTTCAGACTTTTCCTGTGAATCTGAGTTCCCAGCTTCAAAGGTTCCCAAATTTGAGAATATGGTCCCAGGCCTCCTAGGGGTTTTGTCCACAGCCTCTTCCATAGAGGAGGCTGAGGCCCACCTACAGAGGATCCCCCTGGAGACAGTTCATGGAGGTGGGGTGGGCAGGGGACAAAGACCTGGACGCCGTCAACCCGCCTGCTGCTGAGGGTCGCTTGGCCCCAGGGCAGGTCCGAAGAGGCTGCATCCCTTCAGCAGATCTTTCAAGGAGACTTTTCCTTCCCAGAGAGAGTCTAATGACTCTTAGAGCGCTTCCTATTTCTACAGGCGTTTAAAGGCTTTGGCGAGTCCTTCCTGTCTTAGGTGTCATGTGATGAGGAAAAAAACCCCAAACCAAAGGTTATCTCCAAACTGATACCCAGAGAGTGCATTTAATACCTGCGTGGGGAGGTGACCCATTGGAGGGGAAGCCTAGTTACAAGCCATGCCTAAGCTTTATTCAGGGGACTCTTCCTGGATTGACCCTCCAGGCTAGGAACAGAGACAGAAGGGTCCTCAGCCCCACGGACTTCGCTTGCTTCCACGATGGATCTTGGTCTGCCTGGATTCAGAGCCCTTCGCAGACCCTGGGTCACGGGTCCTGTTTGCCTGTGTCTGAGTTTGTTTCTCACCCTCTAGAAAGAGAACTCCTTTAGAATGCAGCACCACTTGTCGGTGTTCCTGGGGCCATGATCCCAGCTCGGCGAGGAGGGCATTGGAATTTCAATGTCATTCAGAGACACTTAGTAGCTTAGCACTCCAGATTTCAAGCTGGGAGATACCGTACAGGCTCGTGTTCAGTCCCTTCTTTTTACAGAGGAGGAAGAAGAGATCCAGGAATGGTTTTATGGGAAAGATAAAAATGGGAAAATGTCTTTTCTCTTAAGGGGCTCACAGTCAACTATTAAGGCTAAAACACAGACATGAAAAGCTAGTATGTGATAAGCATGTAAGAGATATACAAGCAAGGGGCAATGAGGGGTTAGGGGAAGAAAGCTCACTGGATCATAGATTTCAAGCTAGAAGGGTCCTTCAAGGCCACTGAGTCCAATTCCTCCCATTTTAAGGATGAGGAAACTGAGGCACAGGGAGGTTAAATTCTTTGCACCAAGGTCACCCAGCTAGTTCATATCTGATGTGGGGTTTGAACTCTAATCTTCCTCACTCTATTCTAGTGCTCTATCCATTACACCACACTGCCTCTCTTCTGGCTCCAGATGTGAGGGGTGGGGAGGGGGAGAAGGGAAAGGCTGTTCAGGGAAGGCTTTCTAGAAGAAAACATTGGAACTGAGCCTTACAAAAAGAAAAAGACTTCATCAGGCAGGACTGGAAGTGGGTAGAGGGGCATTCCAGATGTGGGAAGGAAGTAAGAGCAAGTGAGGTTGGGGTAGGAAGGCAAGGTCAGATCTTGGAGGGATTTAAATGCCAAGCTAAGGTGATTGTGTCTTCTCCTCTAGGTCACCAGGAGAATATGGAAGTTTGTGAGTAAAGGAAAGATTTGATCAGAAATGTGCATTAGGACGATTCCTAGACCAGCTTGTGTTGGGCGATGCCCCCAACATGAAGAACAGCAGAGACCAGGATCCAGGAAATGGGTGGCTATTTTTAGTACCTGACTCTCCTGGATCCATGAATCCAAGTCACTCAGGAACTGTCTTCTCTTCTCTGCCCTCTTTTGTCCACTTGCAGGAGGAGTGAATCATGTCTTTTCTGGAAATCCTGGACTCACGGTCTGGGGTCAGCCTGTCTAGCTCAGAAGCTCAAGGCACACAGTTGAGTGGTATGTGTGTTCTATGCATTGAATCTTCATTGATTCTATGTATCATGGATAAATCCATCATACAGTATGCAAGCGAGCCTGTCCATTCCTGTGGGCAGCTAACTGTGGAGGTCATGAAGAAAGGTCAGTGAGTAAAGATGAGAGGTGGCTGCCAGGCAGGGGCTAAAGAACTAATCAGAAAGAATGAGTCCTCACTAACCACCCCCTTAGACCAGCAGGGTGGTGTGGCCCCCCAGAGACAGATGCAGAGCTGGGGAGCAGGAGGTCCACTACTCTTTGAGAACCAAAGATCTTTTCCCAGCAAACGCAATGTAACTATGTTTAGGAAGTGATTTTTATACAAATGCGGGACTCTATATTGATCCTTATTGAGTTTTTTTCTCATGAGATTCAGGCAATTCTGGAACTTATAAGGATCCCTTTGGATCCTGACTCTTCTATCCAAAAAGTCTTCTCTCGTCCTGGCTGATCTCTCACCCTGCTTCATATCATCTACAAGTGGGAGAAGCCTGCCAGCTCAAAGAGGTTAAGCAACTTGGCAAAGGACACACAGCAAGTCAGTCACATTAGAAAAGAGAACAACTCATAGGATAAATGAATAAATAAATGAAAAGGTGTTTACTAATTATTCCTTTATCCAAGTCATTGACAAAAATGTTATAAAGCACAGAGTCAAACAACTGAAAGGGAGATGATCATAGCATAGAGGGAGCGCCCCCAAGGGACCAAAACAAGACCTATTGTGGGGAGCAGGAGATGGGAGGATGTGGCAAAGAGGGAGACTTCAGTTCCCTGTAGGGAAGTAGAATGGGGTTGTGTCTGGAAGGTAGTGAGTTCCCTGTCTCTGAAGGTCTTCAAGGAGAAGCTGGATGACCAAGTAATAAGGAGGTTTTGAGAATAATTTTAGGCACAGGAAGACCAGCTGCCCTTTGACATTTGTTGAAGCTCTGAGGCTCTGGTTTTGTCAGAAGTTTTCATTTCTGACCTCTGGGTTCCTCCTCTGGGTAAAAAGTTCTGAGGAAGGTAATGGAGGTGTGGGTGGAAATGACAGCCAGCTCACAGCTGAGTGGGCCTTTGAGAAAATATACCAGAGGTTCTCTAATGATACCTGCCCTGGCTCTTAACGACAAACCAGGAGATTATGTCCTCGGCCCATCCACATGCTCTGTGATCATCAGCCTGTAGGAATGATTGCGTGAAGCGCCTATGGGGCTCAGTTTACAGGACTCCTTCATTCCCAGAATCTCATCATGATTCATACTTCCTCTCATCCCATTTCCCTTCTCTGGTTTATTTATTTTATTTTTTATTAATTTAATTTCAGAAGAGTCCACATGGCCTCTATAAACATCTCTTAAGATTGGCAGCAGAGGCAGTTGGAGATCTGTACAATGGATGTAATGAAATCCTGGATCTGAGAGTTTAGACATCTTATCAAAGGATATTCAATAAATTGATCACGTTAGAGAGTGAGAGAGACAGCAACAGAGACAGAGAGAGGGAGAGGGAAGGAGGGAGAAAGAGAGAGAGAGAGAGAGAGAGGGAGGAAGGGATAAAGAGAGACAGAAAGAGAGAGAGCATAAATCACAGGATGAATGAAAAATAATAATCACTTCCTATGTGCTAAAATATAGAAGGGACACCATTCTAATGGGGATAGACAACAATACACGGGCAGGGGTGGCCATGGAGGAAGGATTTGGTCCTTCAAGTTACAGCGATGGTGAGTGAAGCCATAGGGCAATAGATGCTTTTCCAGCAGCAATGGCAACACTGATTAGATTATGGTTCCCTACCTGGAAGGTTGAGCAGTGGGGAAACGGCATCATGGAGGTCTACACTCCTCAGCCAGGCAGCTGCCAAGGAAATGGCTGGAGAGTAAAGAATCTAAGGATGTTGGAGTCCAAAGGGCCTCAGAAGCCAAGTCCACTTTATACCTGGCAAGTCACCTCCTTTGCAAAGTCCGGCTTCTACCTGAAGCCATTTAGTGATAAAGAATCCATCACTTTCTGAAATGGACCCGATCCCCAATTCTAACTGTCAACTCTACTCCTTGGTCCTGCCTAGTTCTGCTCCCTGGGGCCAAACAGAACAAGTCTCACCTCTCTGACACAAGACAATTCTTTGGATGCTTGAAGGCACTATCATATGGGATGCTTGACTCGGTGATATTTGAAAGATCATTGAAAACAGGGCCACTAGTTGAGAAAAGGGCAAAGGCTGGCTCAATTTAAAGAGAAAGACAGACAGAGACACACACAGTCAGACAGAGAGATGGAGAGAGACATGGAAACAGAGACAGACATAGGGAACAGTCCACAAACTATAGACCAGTGAATTTGGCTTTGATTCCTCGAAAGATTCAAAAACAGATCATTAAAGCAATGCATTGCAAACATCTAGAAAGACAAGCATTGATTACCAAGAATCCATCTGATCCAAGAATGGATCAGACCAGACTAATCTCATTTCCTTTTTGGGCAAGATTACTCCACAGGCAGCTGAGGGCGATGCTCTGGAGATAGTTGACCTTGATTTTAGCAAAGCTTTTGATAAAATTTCTCATTGTGTTCTTATGGAAGAGACAGAAAGATATGGCTCATATATGCATATATTAGATAGCATAACATAATATAGTATAACATGACTGAATACAGAAGAATAGATGATATGGTATATAGACTGGAATATAGAGCACATATTGTGTCATGTCATCTTATATGCTATTTTATCCTCTATTCCAGCTGTAGTGTGAGCAGATCAGACAACGATGGGCTTATCACCTCCCTTATCAAACACAGGCTACCTCTCAAAATGAAGCCTAGGTTCGCATTCACTTTTTCGCTACCATACCCTACTGATGACTCACAGGGAGTTTGTAGCCCACCCCAACCCCTACATCTTTTATTTAGGACCTGCCCGTGCCTGCCCAATATTATCCTTGGAAATTTGACATTCTTTAGCCCAAGTCTAAGACTTTCTGTTTAACCCAACTAAACCTCTCTGTCTTCCATAGCTACTCCCGTAGAAGGGTTTTCTGGCTCAAGTTATATCTAGGCTCAAATATGGTAGCCAAGGGCAATGTTGACCTAACACATGGTCAAACACAAAATCTTAACAAACAAGAATCATGGAAGATTATAAGCAAAACTGATTCATTAAAAAGAGTTTAGGGAACAATAAGTTTACAGAAAACCCGGCAAGAGGCCCTATTAAGTCTAAACATCTAAGGATGAAACTGGAAGGATAAAAAGAGATGAAAAATAGAAAAGATCTGCGAAATTTCTGCCAAAAAAAAATAAACCAAACCTTTCCATGATGGGCAGTGGAGTCACCACATTTAGATTTAAACATCATAGCCCCCAAAGTGGAAATGACATTTTAAGGATGAGGAATCTGAGGCCCAGGGAGATTAAATGCTTTGCACCAATGTCAATGAGCTAGTTCATATCTGATGTGGGATTTGAACTCTGATCTTCCTGACTCCATTCTCATGAAAAGCCTTAAGTCTGGAAATGACATTAAAAACAAGCTAGACCCAACCAGGTACACACATCCCAAATGTCTCAGAGACATTTTAAGGCATGAAGCTTAACACTGCACTAGGACTTTTGGAACAACCTGTATCTGCAGCGTTGGCCTATGCTGTAGGTGACAATATTTTGAGAGCAGGGTTGAGGGTGGGGAGGAACACTCACATATTATCCCAAACAATGATTGAGAAAGTATCAGTAACTAGTCAAGCCTAGTTCTGCTTTCCAATTGCTGTATTTTTTCCCTTTTTTAAATAATTCACATGTGTTTTGAAGGCATCCTGACTGAAGGTTTAAGATGGAACAGAACAAACATGAGAAGAACACTCCCACTGCTCCTTTACAGCTGGAAAGGTAACTAACCCTTGAGGCAGCTTCAAGCCTTCTCTGACTTAGGGGCACAATTCTTCTTTAGAATCCATCCAAAGAGTGAGAGAGTCTATTGGTCAGTTAACAGACATTTATCAAGTGCCTACTGTGTTCCAGATACTGTGCTAAGCACAACACAAAGCAAGAACTACCCCACCTTCATTAATTTAACTATTAATCACCTAAATGTGGGATCTTTGCCTGAGTATCCATCACCCACTGGAGCGAGTCAACAATCCAGTACTGATATTTCTGTTTGAAATGAAATCAGAGAACAGGAGGGAGTTGGAGCAAAGGAAGGAAGAGCCAAAGGTTCTCCTTGGAGCAGCCAATGAAGGCACTGGGAGGGTATGTTTGGGTGTGCATGTCCAGAGGCAATAACAGAGCAGAAAATGAGTACTGGTCACCACACAGCACAATGTCACACGATGAGCACTTTCAAACAAATGCACTGAATGAGCACAGCTCAGGAGGCATTGGCTTTGTTGTGGAGGATGAGGAGGGAAAGAAATTCAATTAGAGCATGATGAGATCCTTCCAAACTGAGTGACTTTAGGGAGGAGGTGGTTATGCTCAGGGAGGATCAGATGTTCGTATTTCACCTCAAGCTTCCCAAGGCCCCCTTCTCTCCTACTCCTCTGTCAGCTGAGATCCTCACCATGTACTTGAGAGAGGGTGGGGTTGGGAGAGAGAGAGAGAAAGAGAGAGAGAGAGAGAGATGAGGATGTAGGGTAAGAGAGAGAGAGGGAGGGAGGGAGAGAGAGGGAGAGGGAGAGGGAGAGATGGAGAGCTCTCCTTTCTGCCCTTCTCTTCATCTCACATTCACCTGGTAGCTTCCCCTACTGTCTCTATTTTCACCTATGTCTTACACAAAGTGGGAACCCTTCTCCTTGCCAAGGGGAACCCATCTACATGAGCAAGTGATTTCATTCCATCCTGTCTTCTCCCACATGTTGCCCTTCTCTACCAACATCAGTCTTTCCCTTATCTTCACTCTCTTCCTATCACTGGCTAATTTCCTATTGCCTACAAACATGCCTGAGTCTTCTTCTTCCTAGAAAAAAATCTCTCGATTCATCTATTCCTACTAACTCTAGTCCTCTATTTCCTCCTCTCCTTTTAGAGTCTAACATTTTTAGCAGGTTGTCTACAGTCTGTGCCTCCATTTCTTTCTCACTCTTTTCTAAACCTTCAAAACTCTCTGCAGTCTGACCTTTCACCTTATTCAACTCTCTCTCTCTCTCTCTCTCTCTCTCTCTCTCTCTCTCTCTCTCTCTCTCCTTATAAGTGCTTCTTTCCTTGAGTCACTCACTGCATCTCTGGTCTGGGTCTGGGTCTGCCTGGTTAGTCTGTCTCTTTCTTGGCTTCTGGCTCTTGTCTGTATTCATTCAAATGGACAAATTCTCAAATAGCTAGAGGACCCCCTCTTAATGGGGAAGCAGTTACCCTGCCAGCTACTCTGATTAAGGGAGAAGATTCACCCTGCCCCTACACCTGCCCTTCCTATGATATAAGAGCAGGTATCTCTTTCCCAAATCTGCACCTGGCCTGTATTCACTCAAACTGACTCACTCTTGAGAGTTCAGTCATCCTTGAAAGGCTCCAACTGGTGTGACCAACCTTTTTTTGGCCAATGGCCAGGCTTGCTTTCAAATTCAGTTAAGAAAATTGTTCTTACTTGCCAAGAGATCACTGGGTGTGACCCCATTTTTACAGCTAGTTTAACACCTCCTTATCAGCCCCTTACTCTGTGTGATTAAATTCTGGGCTCTCTAGGCAGGGCAGTGGGGTGAGTTAAAGACCAACTCTCTTCCATAAGTACATAGACAAAGTTTACAAAAAGCATTCAAGGTGGTGTGGGGAGGGTGAGCACAGCAGCTGATGTTTGAGCTGAAGCAGGGATTCTCTAAGATAGAGGCAAGGAGAGAGAACATCTCAGGAGTGGGGGACAGCAAAAGCAAGGCATGGAGTGAGCTAGGAAAGGGTATATCCTGTGTGGGGATCAAGGCATCTGGTCTGACTGGGCTGCGGTGGATTGTAGGAAGCCGGGAAAGAGACGAGGGCCAGATTATGAAGAGCTTTGCATGCCAGACAGAGGAGATTACATTTGATCCTCAAAGTAAGAGGGATTCACTACAGTTTAAGGACACAATCAGATCTGCCCATTAGGGAAATCACTTTTATGATTATGTGGAGGAAGAATTGGAGAGAAGGGTTGAGACTTCCAGGAGGAAAACCAAAGAAGAGGTTATGCTAATCTCCTGATGACAAGAGATTCCCTAGGGACTGAACTAAGGAGATGGAGAGAAGGGACACACGTGAGAGATGTCATAGAAGCAGTGACAAGAAGCAGTAAGGGACTGGCCACGTGGGATGAGTTCAATCAGGTCAACAAGCATTCATTGAGCACTTACTCGGTGCCAGGCACTGTGCCAAGCACAGAGAACACCAAAGCAAACAGGAACAGTCCCTGCTCTCAAGGAAGTCATGATCTAATGGGAAGAGAGAATGAGAAGTCCAGAATGGCATCTGAGTTTGTGAGCCTGGCCAACTTGGAAGATGGCGGTAATCCTCAAAAGGAATAAGGAAGTCTGGAAGAGGGGAGGGTTGGGGAGAAAATAATGAGTTTAGTTTTAGGTTTGTTGAGTTAAAGATGTCTTTGGGAAATCCAGTTTGAAATGTCCAACAGGGTTAGACTTTGAGTTAAAATTGGTGATAAGCTACTAAGGCTCAGGAGGGAAATTGGGGCTGGAAATTATCAGCATAGACATGGTAATTGAACCCAAGGGAGATGATGATATCACCAAGTGAGACAGTATATAAGGAGATCCAGGGCAGAGTTTTGGGGTAGACTGTCAGTGGGCATGACCTAGGTGAATATCTCTCAGAAGTCATTAGTTATTGCCATTCCCTTCTTTCCTTCCTCCTTCCTTGTTCCTTTCTCTCCCTCTTTCCTTGCTGCAGCGAGCCAGCCTTCTTCACATGGGTCAGAAGTCTATCACCATAGTGATCTTGCCAGCAGAGGCAGGACTGGTCTCTTAGGAAGGCTTCCAGGCTTTTCACCCTCGTTTGACCTGCTAGACATCCAAAGCTCCAGAGTGAGATGTGGAAGCATCAGTTATAGTCTAGTTTTTTTTTTTTAAACTCTATTTGATATTTATAGCAGCTCTTTTTGTGGTGGGTAAGAATTGGACATCGAAGGGACGCTCATCAATTGTGGAATAGCTAAACAAGCTGTGGTATATGATTGTGGAATTCCATTCTTATCTCACCTCAAGCTTCCCAAGGCACCTTCTCTGTCAGCTGAGACTTTCACCATGTACTTCAGAGTGACAGAGGGAGAGGGAGTGGAATATTATTCCATTGGAAAATTATTGTGTTGTAAGAAATAACAAGCAGGATGATTTCAGAAAAAACTGGAAAGACTTACATGAACTGATGCAAAGAGAACCAGGAGAACGTTGTATGCAGTAACAGCAATATTGTTCGATGAAGAACTACGAATGACTTAGCTATTCTTACAATGATCCAGGACAATTCCAAAGGGCTAATGCTGAAGCATATTATCTACCTCCAGAGGAAGAACTGATATTGATTTAATAAAGACTGAAGCAGGCTAGTTTTCACTTTCTTTCTTTCATTTTTTTCCTTTTATTAAAGTCTTCTTATACAAAATGATTAATAGGAAAATGATTTATATAATTGCATATGTATAACCTGTATCTAATTGCTTACTGTCTGAGGGAGGGGGAGGGAGAAATAGAATTTGGAACTCAAAACTTTAAATAAGAATGTTATTTTTTTAAAGTCTTATAATACAGAATCCAAAACCTCGCTATCTGAGGGTGGCCTTGTGTTGGAGTGGAAAGAGCATTTGAATTGGAGACCCAGGACCTGGGTTCAAATCTTGATTTTGCTATGGATTAGTTGTGAGGTCTTGGGTCTGTTTTCTCCTCTCTAAAGTAATAGATGGAGGGAAGAGGTGAAAATAAAATGGTTTGTAAGAACCCCAAGTGTTTCAGATCTTGTGATAGTCTAACCACGCCTAGCTCTCTGCCTTTTGCAGCTGAGTGGGGATTCCCTAGGAGTTCAAGCAACTGTGCATTGCCCTGAGGAACTCAGGGCTAAAGCAAACACAGAGAAGAGTCCCTGGGATCAACAGAAAACAAAAACAATCCCCTTCCGTGGGCAGTGATGCCAACCTGACCTTCTCTAAACACTTAAAGGCTATCATTTGTTGCCAGGGGCACATTCTGATTCTGCTTTTTATCATCTGTATGAGCTTGAGCAGGTATTTGGCCTCAGCTCTCTCGTCTGTACGATAAGTGGGGGGAGGGTGATCTCTGGGCATCCTTTCTCTTTTAAAAGCTTATATTCATATGACCCCAATATGGGGTGAAATGATTCATTAGAAGTAGTGTGGAAGCATAGAAAGATTCCTGGACTAGGAGACAGATGACCTAGGTTGCTGTCCAAGCTCTGCCAGAAAATCACTGAGCCTCAGTATCCCACTTTGTACAATGCAAGGGTTGAACTAGATGATGTCGGTGAGTCTGGGTTCTAAGGCACTTCCAATGTTCCAACATTCTCTGATCTAAGTTCTCAAACCTCTCCTAGTTTGAATAGTTTATGTTCTAGGACCCCTCCCAGCCATGCCGTTCTCTGTTCTGTGATCAAGGGCCTGTCCCAGCTCTGACATTCTCTGCGTGTTCCAAGGTTCCTCCCGACTTTGGCCTTCTCTGTTCTCTCTCCTAAGGTCCTTCCTGGCTTCAAAAATCCCTTGATCTGCATCACGTCCCCTCGCAGACCCTCTGACAAATGAAGGGATCAGAGCACGCGGTCTCTGAGGGCCTTTTCTGTGTGCTTGGGCAAAGGAACTTTAATCTCCTTCGTGGAGGCTCCATATCCCCCTCCAAGGAGATTATACTAAATCACAGAAGTTATCACCGGCAGCAATATCTCAGCTTAATCCTCCACTCCTCTTTTGTCTCGTTCCTTAATCATCACAGAAAGCCGCTGGACTCAGCCCGGCTAAAGGGACGGGAACCAGCTCCCGACCTGGGAGGTCTGGTCATCGGCTACTGGGAGTCTGGCTGGCATTGTTTGGGCACAGAGGGCACTCGCAATCAGACCACCACCTACCTATTAGGAGCCCAGGCAAGGCCACAAGGAGCTGCACGGAAGGTCTCTAGAACCCGTCAGGCTCTCATGGAGCCAATGGATAGAGCTTCAGGAGACCTGGGCTCAAATTGAGGCCCTACCATTAAGTCATCTATGTCAACAACTCACTCCCCTCTCGTGACTCAGTTTTCTCCTCTGTAAAACTGCAAAGTTAAAATAAGATGCTGTCTAGTCTTTGTACCCCCAGCTCTGACATCTTGTGTTCTAGGTTCTGAGGTCTTTCGGGCTCCATTTTTCTCTGTTCTCAACTCTACGGTCTCTCCCAGCTCTAATATTTTTAAGTTCTAGGTTCTAAGGTCCTTTGGGCTCCATTATTCTCTATTCTCAACTCTATAATCCTTAGCTCTGACTTTCTCTGATCAGTGTTTCAGTCCCTCCCAATTCTGTTATTTTGTGATTCTGGTCTTAAATTCTTGATATGCCAGTTCAGGACACAGGTAAATAAAAAGGATGGTGGAAGGAGGCAAGGAAAGTTATAAACCAGCCTGGAAATGATAAGACTTGGGAGGAATATGTTCTCCTTCTTCAAATATAGAAAGGGCTGCCATGTGGAAGGTGGAAGATTAGTCTTATTTGCTTGGCCCAAGAGGGAGGCAAATTTGGGTTCAAATCAGAACCAATTGTCAGAGCTGTCCAGCAGTCTCATGCCTAGGAGATAGTGAGCTATCTCTCCCTCACTGGAGGTATTTAAGTAGATGTTAGATGAGCAACTATCAGAAAAGTGATCTAGGAGATTTCTGAGCTAAGTAGAACATAGAATAAAGTGCTATTGATGGCCCTGCCAACAGTGAGGTTCTCTGCTTCTGTGCTGTGCATTTAGCCTGGCACATAGTAGGTGTGCTTAGTAACTGTTTATTGACTATTATTGATTATCGACTATTGGCCTAAAGTGGAAGAGATCTGACTGGGAAGCATAATGGCCAAGCCTGGGCCCCAGCACTGCCATTGCTCCTTGTATGGCCTCAGGCTCATCATAGCCTCTCCCTGGGTCCCAGCTTTCATCATTTACAAGAAAGAGGGGTTGGACTAGATACCCCTCAAGGTCCCTATATTCATGCTCCTGTGAAAGACAACAAGCCAGAGTTAAAGACTCAGGAAAGACTTGGGTTTGAATCCCACCTCTGACATCTACTGGCTGTGTGATAATGGGTAAATCACCTGATGTCTCTGAACCTCAGTTTCCTCTTCTATAAGATGGGGCTAATAATAACTGTATTCCTATCTCATAGAATGGTTTTGTAGCTCCAGTGAGAAGATGCATATAAAGCATAAAGTGAATATGAGGCATTATTAAAGTTTAATTGGGAATGGGAAGCGTATGCAGTTTCTGTTCCAATCTGGATTTGGGATGGAGGAGAGGAAAGCAGGGCACATAGGCTGACATTTCCTATATTTGGGGAGATCCGATTTCCAAAGGTTCAGAGAAATGCTAGGTGAAGACCCGGGGGTCAAAATTCTACAGAGATAGTCAGCCCCTGAATAATGGGAAAAGGCATGAGGAAAAACAATTCTGAGGAGGAGGACAAGGACGATCTGTCTGAAGAGATGATGCGGCTGCACCAGGATCTCTCCAGTCAACAGATTATCAGAAAGATATGTGCAAAAGCTGGACACAAGGTGGTGACAGGAGATGCATACACAGGTATGGTTCTATAAGACTGTGGAATAACGGGGAAACTTATTAGTAACAGGATAGTTAATGAGCATCTAAAAAGGAAGCCACCATCACAAAGAGCCAGTGGGGCTTCATCAAGACAAGAGGTGCCAGATGAAATCCATTTCCTCTGACAAGGCAGATGGAGTGCGAGCTCAGGGGCTGGCTAGACTTGAGCAAAAGCTTCTCTAGGCTTGTGTGCGTCTTCTGAAGAAGATGGCAAGAGGAGAATATGTTCAGATAGACTCCAAGAATATTCATTACTGGATCAACATCAGCCTGTTGGCTCTGGGATCTGGTTCTTACAGGGTTAGAAATCACTGGGATAAATACCCCGAGGGCATTTTACCGTGGCCAGGGTCTGTCAGGGAGAGTCAACACACTGATTGCTAGGGTCAGGATTTGAAAAGAGCTTACCAGGCTAGAACCTTGGGCTGAATTGAGTGAGATGAAGTCTAATAGGGGAAATAGAAAGCTTTACATTTAGATCTTTTAAAATTTCACTAAGATCAAGGAAGTGTGACCAGAAAGCAGTGCATCTGAAAGTGATCTGGGACTTCAGTGGACCACAAGCTCTGTAGGACTCACTGATGTGAAACAGATGCCAAGGACAGCAAGTCAATGTAGGCTGCGTGAAGAGAGGTGGCCCCTGCCAAATCTCAGGGTCTCCCTCAAGCTCTCCTCAGCCTTTGACGCCACCACTCCCTCCATATTAGTGCGCTCTCTTCTAGGGTTGGCAGCATGACTCTTTTCTGTTCCTCCTGATCGCTGTCTGATCGATCCTTCTCAGTCTGCTTCCCTGGATCATCCCCTAACTAGGAGTGTCCCCCAAGGTCCCATCCTGGCCCCTGTCCTGTGTCCTCAGCACTCCCACTGACTGAGCTCACAAGTCTTCAGTGACCATCCCCACGCCTTCCTGACGACACCCAGATCCCTAGAGGCAGCCAGAGCCTCTCTCCTGAGCTCCGGCCCCAGATCAGCCGCTGCTGATTGGATATCTACAGCTGAACATTCATGGGAAACTCAAATCCTACATGGCACAAAGGACCCACTTCTCCAGAGCTTCTCTGTGTCTCTTGGGGGCACCACTATCTTTGTAGTGAGCAACGTTCACACCTTGAATCTATCTATCACACATCTTCAGCTACTCACTGGCTCTCACCCCACATGCACAATCTCTCTCCAGACCTGAGGGTTTCTATGTCCCCAAATCTCTCATAAATGAACCCTCCTCTGGGCTCCAACAGCTGTCACCGTGTGAAGACCCTCGTCACCTCCTCCCATGTGGTCTTCCCACCTCAGGCCTCCAATCCAACCTCCGCTGAGGTGCCATCTGACCTTGTCACCCCTCCCCAAGAAATCCCTCTTCCCTCTGGCCCCCAGTCTGCCTCTTCCAGTCTTCTTAGCCTTTGGCACCCTCCACATATGATCTGACCATGATGCCCTGTTTTCTATTTCACACACACACACTCACACACACATATTTACACAATCACACACCTCACATACTTTTATTCACACATACTCACATACTCTCACAATACACACAATTACACATACACTCTCATATACTATACACTCATTCACACACACATCCTTCACAACAAATATATAATCAAACTCATGCACAGACCACACGCTCACTCACACACACATTCACACTCAGACACAACACACGCTTGAATTCACACACATACCTCACAACACACAAACTCACGTACTCACACTTACACACACTGACATATTCTCAATGCAAACATTCACACAATCACACACTCTCACAACACAAATACTCCCGCATTCACGCACGTACACACACAAAATACATGACCTCCCTTGCCTTTGCACTGGCTGTTGCCCTCCCCCAGCATGTCCTTCTCCTCACCTGTAGCTCTTGGAAGCCTGGGGTGCCCTCCAGGCTCAGACGGAATATCACCGCCTCCAGGAAGTCTTCGCTGACTCCCCCTCCCCACAGCTGTTAGCGCCTCCCTCCTCCTCCAGACTCCCTTGTTTCCATTTTGTTTACAGTCTATGCATCCTTCTATAGGAGCATGCAAGGAGAATGTAAGCTCCCCGAAGGCAGACGTTGCTGCCCTCTTTGCATCACCAGTGTCCGGCTCAGTGCCTGTCAGTGGGGCCCCCATCGATGGGACTCTTGCCAACAAATGGATCCATGATTGATTGTTTCAGGTCTGCCCTGGCCACGCCACCTTTGGGTAGGGTGGTCAGACCCGGGGCCAACTTTCAGAAAGGCCGGAGGGCCTCCCAAAGATGGTGGGGGCAGCCGCCAGCTCCTTCCAGTCCAGGATCTGTTGAAAGAAACTGATGGCCATGTTTACATATGTTGAAGGCTTTCTATGGAAGATCAGAGGGCTATGTCTGGGTCCAGAGGCAGAACTGGGCAGAAGCTGCCCAAACAGATATAGAGCTGTCAGGAAAAGCTGTATGGACTGCTAGCTAGGGGCTAGGGACACAGAGACCAAGGGATCTAGGCCCTTTCCTCCAGAACATCATGATTCTAGGCAGGACCACAAAACGGAAGGTCCTTCCATCCAGGTCAGAGGTTCTAGCAGATGGCACTCTTGTCCAGACAATGCTGTGAGTCAGCTGGTGAAGAGCTCGAGGCCCCAACTTTACCACTCAGTCCACCAGCCTTCCCTAGGTGCCAGGCACCTCTCCAGGCCAGCAGGCATGAAAAGGCAGAGGAGAAACAAGTCCTGCCATAGGGGCACTTGCATCCTAATTGAGTGAGACCCCATTTTACAAATGGGAAAACTGAGGTTTCGTGAGAGATAGGAACTTATCTACAGGCACCCAGGGAATCAGCTCCTGGCCTAGGACCCAAGTGTCCTGGCTGCCTCTACACTTTGAGAGCCTGCAAGTCTCCAGTGACCCCTAGATGGTGCTGATGCCTAGGGGCCAGCCTGGCAAGGCTGAGGAGGCCAGTGGGCCCCACCCCCTTGCCTCTGCCAGCTCCTTCCTGGGCTGCAGCAGCAGACACGACCGCAGGGACAGGGACAAAAGGAGGGCCAGCCTGGGCAGAAGCAGAGGGGACAGCCCATCCTCAGGTTGGCCCTGCCAACCCCCACCCAAGCTGGGCCCCTCCTGCTGCCACAGCAACCCTGGGGACCAGGATGGATGCTGGAATCCAGATGCCCAGGAGCTAGAAGGTGAGGCTGCTGCTGCAGACACGGGGGCAGTGGACCAGCTGGTCCAAGCACACACAGGCATGCGTGGATGTCTCTCACCTGCCTGGCCCGAGCCTGCCCACCCCACCCGCATAGGCTGAAAGCATCCCCCTCCTCCTCCTCCCTTCCTCCCCTCCCCCCCTCCTTTTCCTCACTCCCCCTCCCCACCTCCTCCTCTCCAGGGCACTGCCTTCTAGTCGCTTAGTCCAACAGACGCACACACACTACCTGTGCTCACAGCACACACCCAGATGCACACAGTGCTCGGCAAGTCCACACCCTACCACAATAGTCCCTTCACACCATGAGCCGGTGCATAAGACAACGCACATACGTCGTGTACACACAGCAGACACAGATACACACACTACACACAGCAGACGTCCACCCAGCACTCTAGACAGAGCACACAAGTGTGCTATGTGGACACGCCACCTCCACACAACCAGTCCCCACACAGGCCACAGCACCCTCTCCACCAGGAGTCTAAGAACCTCCCCCGGGGCTCTCAAGCTGGAGTCCCTGGAGAGACGTCCGCCATTTTAGGAACGATTTAGACAACTGTCTTTCAATACAATTGGTTTCCTCTGTAATGCTTTGCAGTTTACTTCATGATTGTAAAAACATCAATTTGAGAGGGGTCTATTGGCTTCATCGCTCAGCCAAAGAGATTCAGCGGGCTAAAGTTCCCAGATTCCTCACATGCCGCACATAACATGTACAAAACACACACGTGTATCATACACACGTGTGCACACACACAGAGGCTCTTGAATTTGTCCTTCCAGGTTCAGATCAGAATATCTGTTTATTTATCTGTCTAAGATCAAAAGGAAACTCTAGGTTCAGAGGCTGTTCTGATAGTTTCCAGCTCTGAGACCTTAGACAAATCATTGTCCTCTCTGAGCCTCGGTTTCCACCTCTGTGAAATATGGGGGTGAGTACCACAGTAGTTTGCTAAAGCCTGGAGTCAGGAGACCTGTGTTCAAATCTGGCCTTAGATACTTACTACCTGCATGACCTTGGCTAAGTCACTTAACCTTGGTCTACCTCAGTTTTTTCGTCTGCAAAGCAGGGCCAGTAAAAGCACCTACCTCTCAGAGCTGTTGTGAGGATCAAGGGAGATATCTGTGATATGTTTTGAAAACCTCAGAGTATGTTTAAATGCTGCCCATTAGTGGTACCAAGAATAGCATTTTATAGACATGATCTCCTTCTTCAAAGCTTTCATTGGCCCCATTTTTGAGAGGAGAAAGCTCTGAGAGGGGGAGGGACTTATCACAACTGGAAAGCTCCCAAAGCACAAATGAATGTAAGTCTGTCCTGATAATGGCTCCACCCTGCCTGATACATCCCATCTCCTACTCTCCTATAGCCATCTGTCTCGGACCTGATGGTCAAAGGTCCCTTCAAGAGCCTGTGAAGATGCCCAGCAGGCCCTGAGTTCCAGAGAGAAGCCATCACCACATCTCTCTGGCCTGTGAAGGCTCCAGGGGGAAGCAGGTAGGGCCAGCATCATCTCCCAGAGAAGGAGACTGAGCTTCAGAGAGAAGTGATCTACCCGAGGTCACTCAGCTAGCAGGTGTAGCAGAGCTAAGGTCTGCCCTGACTCTGAGTTTCTCTGATTCTGATTTCAGTTCTTCTCCCACTGCATCATGTCACCACTTCAGCCCCATTGGGTCCCCTCAGGCTGTCCAGATGGCTTTTTGCTTTCACATTCCCAAGGTGCATGTGTTTATGTTGGAGGGAATGGGTGGAATGTGAATAGCATCTTAGATTCTTGGAGTATGTTTGGGGAGGGGGTGATGTACCGTGGACACCCACTTTCCAGAGACATTGTAGGGAGGGGGGGAAGCCTCTTCAAGAGCCCAAATTCCAGGCCGAGAGCTGCCTCTGACATGCTGTGCCTCTTCCCATCCTAGGGGCTCAGTTTTCTCCTCTGTAAAATGGGGGAGGGAAGAACTAGAGGTTTTTGAAGGTCCATTCCAGCTCTAATCTCTGTGATCTTAGGAACTTTTCACAAGATGGGCATTTGTACAATATGGTCCCTAGCTCTTGGGAAATAAACAACTATTCACAGGTATATTGAATTGTTGGTTGCAGAAGAAAAAAAAGGAGGGTTAAGGATAGAAACAGAAGAGAGGAGAGGAGAAGAGGGTAGGGAGGGGAAGGGAGTGGGGAAGGGAGGGGAGGGGAGAAGAAAGGTAGTTTTCACATCTGTTGAGTTTCAGCTGAAAAGTAGAGCAGGGCTAGTTTGTGCCAACAGAAACCCTGAGTAGGTGCAATCTTTGCAAGCCTAGTTTGACCACCGTTTGGTCTCTGATGCTGCAGCTGCCATTCTTTGCCCAGGCATGTCAGGAAGCTCTGCCTTCCTCCGTGAGGGAAGGGGGGTAACGGATACTTGTAATGAAGTTCTTGGCCACAGAAACTCTATAAAACATATTTTTTATTTTGTTAAATTTTTCCCAATTACATGTAAAAATTTAATAATCATTTTTTTTTAATTTTGAGTTCTGAATTCTCTCCCTCTGTCTTATCCTTTGCCCCTTCTTGAGAAGACAAGCAATTTGATACGGATTATCCATGTGAAGTTATACAAAACATATTTCCATGTTAATCCTTTTGCAAAAGAAAACAAAAAATAAAAATAAAATTTTAAAAATTATGCTTCAATCTGCACTGAGTTCAACAGTTCTCTCTCTGGAGATGGACAGCATCTTTCATCATGGGAATTGTCTTGGGTCATTGTCTAGCTAAGTCTTTCACAGTTGATTATCATATGATATTACCGTTATTGTGTACAACGCTCTCCTGATTCTGCTCAGTTCTCTTTGCATCAGTTCATGTAAGTCTTTTCAGGTTTTTCTGAAACCATCCCCCTCATCATTTCTTATAGCGCCACAGTATTCCATCCCAATCATACACCACAACTTGTTTAGCCGTTCCCCAGTTGATAGGCGTCCCTTCAATTTCCAGTTCTTCAATTTGCCATCACAAAAAGAGCTGCTATAAATGCTTTTGTATAGGCAGATCCTTTTCCTTTTTTAAAAAAATCTCTTTGTGATCGTTTGTTGTCCTTCATTCTCGAAGAGGACCAAAATGACATCACTGTGCTAGAGTCAAGCTTCAGTGCGTCCAACTGTGACTGATCGGACCAATACGAGCTCGGAATGCTCTACCACAGGTCGGGCACAAATAGTCCGTGTGAACCTTTGGGGTGGATTCTCTAAGATTGGGTATCTTGCGTTTCTCTTGAGTTACTTCAATTCTGCTCTGCTCATAGAGCACAGCGCCTTCTCTGATGTGGGCACGCCATGCTGAACGGTCCAGTGCCAGGGTCTCCCATGTCACACAATCAATTCCAAAGTTCTTAAGAGAGACTTTGAGAGTGTCTTTGTATCGCTTCTTCTGACCACCACGTTAACGCTTGCCCCGGGTGAGTTCTCCATAAAATAGTCATTTTGGCAAGTGTACGTTTTGCATTCAAACGATGTGGCCAGCCCATTGGAGGTGTGCTCTCTGAAGCAGAGTTTGAATATAGATCCTTTTCCTTTTGAAAACTCTCTTTGGGATATAGATCTAGTAGTGGTATTGCTGTGTCAGAGAGTACGCACAGTTTTATAGCCTTTTGGGCATGATTCCAGATCATTCCCCAGAATGTTGGACCATTTCACTACTCTACCAACATTGTAGAGTTCATAACTAGTTCGCATCTCTACGAGCTCATTGTTCAGTCTTTCGGTCGTGTCCGGCTCTTCGTGACCCTGTGGATCATAGTATCCGTGGAGTTTTCTTGGCAAAGATACTAGAGTGATTTGCCAACTCCTTATCCAGTGGATTAAAGCAAACAGAGGTTAAGTGACTTGCCCAAGGTCACACAGCAAGTAAGAGTCTGAGACCAGATTTGAACTCAGGTCTTTCTGACTCCAGACCCAGCTCTCTATCCGTAGAACCACCTAGCTGCTCCAGCAGTGCATTAGTGTCCCAATTTCTCCACCTCTCCTCCAGCATTTGTAATTTTCCTTTTCTGTCACATTAGCCAATCTCATGTGTGTGTGATGGTACCTCAGAGTTGTTTTAATTTGTGTTTTTCTAATCGATAGTGATTTAGAGGGTTTTTACATGATTATTGATAACTTTTATTTCTTCTTATGAAAACTGCTCATATCCTTTAACCATTTATCAACTGGGGAAGGACTCTTATTTTTTATTTTATAGATTTGTCTCAGTTCACTGTATATTTGAGAGAGAAATTTATTAGAGAAACTTCCTGTAAATTTTTCCCAGTTTTTTGTTTTTCTTCTGATTTTGGCTGCATTAGTTTTGTTTGTGTAAAAGTTTTTTAATTTCCTGCAATCAGAATGATCTATTTAACTTCCCTCTCTACCTCTTGTTTGGTCACAAACTTTTTCCTTATCCATAGATCTGACAGGTACATTTTGCCAAGCTCCCGTAATTTGCTTATGATATCATACTTTATGGTTAAATCATTGGTGCTAGAAGTAATACTGCCCTATTGGGCTTTCACTCTCTCTTAACTGAATGTACTCTTCTCTGCCCTTGAGCTATGACCCAGACATGGGATGGCCAATGGAGTTGCCAAACAGCGTCTGGTCCTTTGTCCAGGGCTAGCACAGGGGTATCCTGTAATCTCTTCCTAACCAGGTGCCAGGTCCCCTTATTGTCTCTGCCTTGAGAGCTCCTGAAGGCGCAGCTGCTGCTGTCACCACCACCTGGTTCCACCACTGGTGCTTCATTCACGTGCGTTCCAGCCAGTTTCCTCCCCCATATCACAGATCTCTCTTTCCAACCTCCTATATTGTCTTAGGCCAAAAGAACATCTCACTCAACCTTTTGTTGACTCTGCCCCTCCAGAATTCCATTTGAGGCATTTTAAAGTGGTTTAGAGAGGAGTGTTGGCAGAGCCTGACTAAGCGCTTTTTCTACTCCGCCATCTTGGCTCCACCCCAGAAGACCCACAGCATCTTTCAGGGTCATTGACCAAGTCTCAGAAAGGCTGTGATCTTTGCCGAAGAAGGGAGCAGCCATGCTGGTGAAGTATAATCTCTCTCCTTCTAGATGGAAAGCATCTTGAAGGCAGGGTCCAGGTCTTATTCTTCTCTGCCTCGCTCTCCAGGTCTTGTACTTTCTCAGTATTTGTGAAACAGCTCACTCTTGTGAAAGGACATGAGATTCCCTAAAACTTGCAGACACTGGTCATGAAGAGAGTGGGGAGCCAGGACACGGAGCTGTGCAAAGATCACTGATCCGAGCCCCCAGGTGGCAAGCAGACCAAACCTGTGGTGTCACTGACAAATGGAAACATATTCCAAAAGAAGGTGGCCCTTCCTCGGTCCCTTGGCACCTTAGAGAGCTCCCTGGGCCGCTCAGAGGCTCCAGGACTCCCCAGACTCCCGCAGCCAGCACGTGTCAGAGGTCTTCCTGATTCCAAGGCCAGCTCCCCGTGTGCTCCACTCTCTCCATTTGTGAAAATAATTGGTTAAAATTGGAGGCCAGCAACTGGAGGGCTCCCTCCTCATGGACTCCACCCACTTCCCAGTGGCCTCTGCCAGGTCCTGTGCGCTCTGCTCCCCTCCCTAGGAGTGGTTTTGTGGCCTGGGGTGGTTGTCTTTACTGTCCTCTAGCCTGCATCCACCCCCTAACACACACCTAAGCTGTAGGGAGGGTCAGGGTGAGCCCGCTTTCCCTGAACGACCTTTATCGGGCTTCCCCCAGGGATATCAATGGCAAGTTAGGCTCTGCTCGCCCCTTTCTTGGGGTTCTGGGCCACCTTTGGTATAAGCTTGCAGGAGGTACGCTGTAGCCCGGGCATAGGCCCACCAGGTTAACAGCTGGAAGGCCCTTAATGGTCAGTTCATCTGACCGTGGCTTTGGAGAGATGAGCGGACTGAGAGGAAGTAGCTTGGCCAAGGTCACACAAAAGCAGAATCTGAACCCGGACCCCCCAGCTACAGTAACAGTCCTCTTCCTCTTGTACCACGCTGCCTCTCCTCCTGTATTTCCACCACTCCTCCAAGGCTGAACCCACACTAGAGCTCAATAAGTCTTTGTTGAATGAATGAATGTGTGAATGAATGAATGAGTAAATGAATGAGTGAATGAATGAATGAGTGAGTGAGTGAGTAAATGAATGAGTGAATGAATGAATGAGTGAGTGAATGAGTAAATGAATGAGTGAATGAATGAATGAGTGAGTGAGT
>NW_020950758.1:4979767-4995313 GCF_900497805.2 Vombatus ursinus | reverse complement strand
AATGAGTAAATGAATGAGTGAATGAATGAATGAGTGAGTGAGTGAGTGAGTGATGATTGAGTGAACTCAACACAGATCTTATTTTCTTGCAGGGAATCTGGGTAGGGAGCTGTGGATAGAAAGCCCAGGTTACAAATAATTTTGTTTGATGTTTCTTCTCTCTCCTCCCCAACGTTAGAGGCCATTCAGCTGCAGGTAAAAGACCGCCGAGCCGAAAGTGTTAATTAGAGCCAATTAACCGTGGCTGTAGCTGCCCTGCCAATAAAGGAGCCCGGCTGTTGGGAAATGCCTGGCAGACCTAGCTGCTCTTTCTGCTCCTAGCACTCCAGCTGAAGGTTTTTGTCTGGGCTTCATCTCAGACTTCTGAAGGTCTTCTTAATGATCCCAAGTGGGGGCTGATGAAGGGGGTGCCTGGAAGAATTAATGAGGGAGGCCTGCACTGGGCCTGCTTCTGCAGGGAGCCTGAGCAGGCCGGGGCATCTCACAGGCGGGGATCAGGGAGGGACCCAAGAGAAGAGTCCGGCCACTGCCCGGCTAGGGCCTGTGGACAAGTCCCTTCCCTGCGCTGGGCTGCCAGGCTGTCCTCTGGAAAAGGGGCAAGGGGGAACAATCAGCATCTCTGACACTGGGTGTTCCTAGGTCTCTGCCAGCTCTGATGCTCCATGTTCTCTGTTCTGAAGTCCATCAGCTCAAAAACGGCACTGCTCTCGTGCCGAGGTCTCTCCCGGCTCGGACCTCCGCTGTTCTCTATTCTAAGGCCTCTCCTAACTCTGATGTTCTAGGTTCTAAGTCTGGGGCCTCACAGGAGACTTTCTCACATTTAATCACAGTGGGAAGCTGCTTCAGACTTGGTTTTCCTTCTGCTCTGTGGAATGATGTGGGGGAAGAAGCCAGGTAGGCTCTAATTGCTAGCACAAATCACCAAGACCCCCTGACCTCTGCTGAAGGCTCACGACAGAGCACAGGCAAGGCTCCGAATGAAGGTGTTGTCCCGGGCGCAGTCAAAGCTGTCACAGATCTCAGGAGGCAGAGTTAGCCCAAAGGCGCGTTGTGGTTCTCTGCATCCAAGACCTCAGGCTGCTAGCAGCCCAGACTGGAACGTACACAGAACCCAGAGAAATGCAGCTGGAAATCCTCCATGGGAGCCCCAGGGTTCCTCAGGTTCTCACTGTGTTGCTGCTTATCCAGGAAAGGGTCTCGCCAGCCTTTCTTGCTCGTCCCCTTTTGAACGTGGGGTGGAGTCGGAAGCTTAGCACAGCCCCCAGGCACGTAGCAAGTGCTGGAGAATCTGCGGCTATTACTATCGGCTCTCCGTCTTACTGTTCACTGCCTGTGCGTCTTGGGACAAACCGTTTCAATTCTCTGGACTTCCCTTTCTCACCTGTGAAATGAGAGAATTAGATTGAATGACCTGGGAGGGGAATTCCAACACAAAGGATGATTGGGGAACGAAGGCTGAACACCGCAGGCATCCCTAGGGGGCTGATAGCCTCCCGGGGCCTGGGTGCAGCTCCTGCCTGCCAGCTCCATGGGCCAATGACCCAACCTCTCTGAACCTGGTCACCAAAATACTCCCTGCCTTCAACACATTCTTTATTTCCAACTCCCTTCGTTCACTTTGTCCCCAACACAACATCTGTCATCCGTACGACCATTTAGCCCAGGATAGGTGTTCTGTCTATACAGTAAGTCATGGATGCGATACTGCAGGCTGTGGCTAACAGAGAGCAGTCCCTAAAGTCTTAGTGCACTTTGAAGCTATTGACAAAGCTGCGGGCTGCACTAATGCTCTGGGGGTGCCTGGCATGACGTGACTGAAATTTAGCATTTGAGAAGAGTCTAGATCAGAAGTTAAGATGAATCACAGAGTCAGGGGATTTGAGAGCTCCTCGTCCCGAGGAACCTCAGTGGTCCAGGCCGTATCCAAAATGGGAATCATGCCTCAGTCTACCCACCAAGCACTTCATGGAATAACCCATTCTGTGACCTGAAAAGGGCAGAGCGCAGAGGGATGACCATGGCACTGCTCCTGAGAGCTCTGCCTCTCTCAGTGCTGTGCACAAGCACACTCCAGATCTTGGGCAGATGAATTGTTGTCTGACCACGCCTCCCCAGTCCTATGCTTGTGAAGGTTTTTTTTCTTTTCCTTAAGTCTAAGATTTTACCTTTATTGAATTTTATGAGAGAGAAGAGGAAGAGGAAGAAGGAGGAGGAGGAGGAGGAGCAGAGTTTGCCATTTCCTTCTTCAACTCATTTTACAGATGAGGAAACTGAGACAAATAGGGTTAAGTGACTTAACCAAGTGTCTGTGGCCAGATTTGAACTCAGGAAGACTAGTCTTCCTTACTCCAAGCCCAGTACTCTATGCACTGTGGCGCCATCTAGGGAGTTTAGTGTCTAAAGCGGAATTCAAACTCAATCCTTCTCAATTCCAATCCTGTGGTCTCTCCACCATGCCACCTAGCTGCCTCAAGGAAACTCAATCTTATTTTACAGAAAAGGAAGAGAGCACAGTTAATAAATGCTCATTGACTGGCTGGCTCAACTATCCAGCTAAAAATGCTTTACAAATATTTTGTCATTGGATCCTCACGACAACCCCAAGAATTAGATGACATTTTTATCCCCATTTTACAGTTGAGGAAACTGAGGCACAGAGCAGTTGTCAGCGTCACCCAGCTAGGGAGCATCTGAGGCCAAATTTGAACTTGGGTCTTCCCCACTCCAAGCCCAGAGCTCTGTGCACTGTGGTGCCTCTGCCATACGTGTTTATTAGCCCATTCCTACCTCGTTTTCTCTTCTGCACCTTTCCCTGTAATTGCGGGCAGTGAGGACACCCCACCTGTACCCCTGCTCTGCAGTTCCTTGCTGAAGACTTGACCTCTTTGGCAGAGCCCTTCTGGAGGGACCACCTGCCCAGGAAACCACGGGGCGCCGGCACAAACCACCCACTCCCACCCATCTTGGGAGGGTCTCTGCTTGTCTTAGATGCATGCACTGAGGCCGCATCTGGCCTTGATACTTTTGTTCTCAGGCTGACAAAAGCTGCCCAAGGACCCGAGAGGCAAGCAGTCATCATCCCTGCTCCCTGACACCTTCTTAGAGGAGAGGCTGCCGCGGCACGGATTTGTGTTAACTCACTCGATCCTCACAACAACCCTGAAAGGCAGGCACCGTTATCCTCATTTTACAGATGGGGAAACTGTGCCTGAGACAGCTTAAGTGACTAGCCTAGGGTCACACAGCTGCAAAGTGTTTGAGGCTGGATTTGAACTCAGGTCTTCCTGACTCGTGGCCCAACACCCTATTCACTGTGCCACTTATAGTTATTCCTTCCACATCGTGGGGGTTGGGGTGTATTGCCCCCACAATCTGGAAAATCTGTGTAAAATGTTTTGGCCTTTCCTTCGTACCAGAGAAGAAGCCTGAAATTTTTTTTTATTTTTATTTTATGGGGTGTCTACAGTAGCTTATTGTAAAACTTGGTTAAGGCTCATAGGTCATAGGCTACGTGTAGGTCAACGTTAAGTAAAAATATTTTTTCTGTGTCATCTGCTGGCCTTTGTGTGGCTTCCACAAAACTGCCCCCAAAATTCTCATTTAATTTCTAATGCCAATCCCGATATGGCAAAACTGCAATGGGGAAAACCACGATATGGAAGGGATAACTGAATTTTCTAGAATACTGTAATGAAAAATAGGCTTGGGTTCAAATCCTGCCTCTGTCACTTACTGTGTGACTTTTGCAAATCCCTTAACTTTTCTGTGCCTCCGTTTCCTTATATTTGAAACAAGAGGCTTGAATTCAGTGCCCTTTCAGGCCCTTCCTATCTCTCACAGCCCCCCTCCCAGCTTCTTGTGGTTCTAGTCTATCCTTCTTTGGAGGACAAGTAGCTACCAGAGAGCAGGGAAAGAGAGGAGAGAGAAGGACTGAAAAAAATAGGAAGAAGGAAGCAGAGGGTGAAATTAGAGGCCTAGGTCAGGGTGCCCTTGAGTCTGAGGCTGGGCTCCCCTCATGTTCCAGCAGGGGTTATCTCCTGCCCTTTGCCATGTGGATTAGCCATTTCATCGCTGTGAGCACCCTTCACTTGCTATAATCCTTACATATAGCGGTTGGCCCAGTTTCTAAGGTGATTAGGGTCACCAGAGAAGCCCTTGTGGGGAAGAGGGCAACCCCTGTCCCTAGACTGCTGGAGAGTGGTCGATGATAGAGTTGGAGACGTCCAACAGTCAGGGGTAGGCCTCGACCAACCTGGACATCTAGAGACCGGCCAAAAGCCGGTAAAGGGCATTCTGGGATCTCCGGGGCTGCTCCCCTAGCCACCTGCCGTGGGCACCTTCATCTTTTGCCAACTGGAAATGCTGAGGATGGCTCAAGTCAAAGATTCCAAAGCGCTCGACGTCCAGGCTCCCGTCAGATCCTTCCACAGTGCTCTGACGCTGAAGGGCTTTGTAATTGAGAAGCCCACAGAGAGGCAGTGGTTGATCTAGAATCAAGATCTTTGGACTCAAAACTGGAAGGTTTCTGCCACTGCGATTCTTGGCTTTCTTGTATGCAACACGGCCTGTTTCATGACTGACAACAGTCTATACCTGCTTAGGAAATATCCTTTCTAACAGCTGTTTGAACAGCTGGCTGATAACTAATGCAGAGCACACCAGAAGGGGGCTCATGATAGTCAGTAATGGAAAGGCCCATCCCTTCAGGGTGACCTCTAGTGTATATTGGGTGGTAAGGGCCCAGCATGTAAGAAGACTGGAACGTAGAAAGGGGTCAGGTGCAAAGGGCCTTGAAGGTGAGACAAAGGGAAGACCCCATCTCCTTATGTAAGTATATACAAGCAAATACAAAATAGGTGCTCAGTGATTTGGGGAGGTAGGGTCCTAGCAGCTGAGGGGGTAAGGAAAGGCTTCATCAAGAAGACAGTGTTTACACTGAGTCTTGAAGGACAAGTGGATGTGGGAGGGAGAGGTGAAGAGGGACTCATTCCAGGCAAGGCACCAAGACAGTGGACAGAGTGCCCTGTGTGAGGAACAGGGAGGGCCTCAATTTAACTGGACCTCAGAGTGGTGAAGGGAGGGATGTCCAACGAGGCTAGACAGATGAGTTGGGGCCAGGTTGTAAAGCTTTGTAAATGCCAAATGGCTCATCCTAGAGCCAAAACGAACCTCTGGGATTCATTGAGTGGGACAGTGGCAAGGTCAGATCTCAGTTAAGGAAAATCATGAGACCAGGAGAGGTCACTTGACCAGGCCAGAGCTAGTGATTGAATCTCTTTCCCAGTAAAAAGGTCATTGCCAGCCAGGAAGATCAAGAGAAGCTTTTACCAGAGGTAGCCTCGAATTGCCCTTTAAACAATTGCTCAAAATTCAACTGGCAAATGGGGACATTCTGTACCTAGAGGATTCTTCAGAAGAAACAAACCTGGGAGGGCTTCTAGTGGACAGCACGCTTAATAAACTGTATCCTACAGTAGACCAGGAAGCCACCTTGACATTGAGCTACAAGAGTCACATCATCCAGGACTATGAAGGGGACAGTCCCCCTGCATTCTACTCTGGTCAGAACACCGTCTTGCAGTACTATCTTCAGTCCTAAGCACCACAGTTTAGGACGGACGTTGGTCATGGAGAGTGTGTCTGTGGCAGATGACCAAGAAGCTGACGGGCCTCAAGTCCCTTATTTAACAGAATCAAAGATGTTTAGACTAGACGTAAGGAAACACGGGGAGGAGAGCAGGACACCACAGCTGTCTTCATGTATGGAAAAGATTGTCACAGGGAATAAATTCAGCCTTATTCCATTTGGTCTCAAAAGGCCCAACCAAGAGCAGTGGATGAAAATCACAAACTTTGATTTAATGTGAAGAAAAGCGCTACCACTTACTTCCCAGGTAAGTGACCTTGGGCAAGTCACTTGCCCTCCGTGAGGCTCAGTTTCCACATGTGCCAAACGAGATGGTCTCTAAGATCCTCCCTACACCAGATCTATGATCCTTTGAATACTCAGAGCTGTTCGTAAGTAGGGTGAGCTACCTTGGGAGGCCTTCTTCCTCACTGGGGATCTCAAAGCTAAGGCTGGATGGTCATTCTGGTGGTAAGTTCTAGAGGGCATTCCTATTCTGATACAGATTGGACTAGTGGCCACCAAATCCCCTCCAGCTCTGAGATTCTGTCCTTCTGTGAAGGTGTAAACAAAGGCATGGCACCCAGAGGGCATGTGGGGGGCAACAGTTGGGCCAGATTGGCCAGAGGAGAGAGTACAGAGGCCCTTACCTAGACCCTCTCTCCTTTTCCTTTGTCTTTATTACAGATGTGTATGGACCGTAATCTTTTCTAGTATAGCTCATGTCCCATTTTTCATCTTTGAACAGCGGTCCAGAATTATGCCTGAAATAGTACCCTCAGTAGCAGGTACTTAATGACTTTTTCATTGAATGAATAAATTTAATTGAATGAGTGAGTGACAAGGAAGAACTGATAGTAAACCAATGATCCTCACTAAGGCACCGCCGTAGAAAGCTCATTGCCGGCGCCTTTTCCCAGAATACCAGCGATGAATGACAGTTGTAGGGAGAGAATAGAGAAAATATAGAGACCAGTCCAGATACCCAGGTTCGAATCCCACCTCCTGATATTTGCCAGGTGTGTAACTTTGGAAAGGCCACTTCACCACCTCTGTGCCTCAGTTTCCTCATCTGTCAAACGGTTGTAACAGCACTTCCCTACCTACCTAACTGGGCTCTTTTAAGAAAGTGTTTTATAAATAGTTGATATTATTATCTGACTTACAAAGCTTGCTGGGCCTGAGGGGCCGGGGAGAGGCTCTCTCTCCTTTGAGAACAATGCCTTTGCTGGCTGAGAATGCCAGGAATCCTCCACCGGGGTCATCACAACTGAGTGACCCAGAACAATCCTGCGTGTTTTCTTAAGCGTCAGCCAAAGGGCAGTCAGTGTATGGAGTAGAAATGATATTGTGAGGCACTTGTCTCTGGAATCCACTCCGGCCAAGATCTCCCCCTGAGGGAAGCCCTGAGAGTCCCTTGCCTTCCCCCCATCCCCTACAGCCCCAAGGAGATCCCCCAGCTCTAGCCTGGGCTCCCTCCTCTCACAACACAGGTTCCCAGGAGCAAATCCAGGGGCTGAGCTGTCCTTCCCATGTAAACAGAAGGGTGAGTCAGGATGCAGAGCCCCAGATCTCCCCCTCACCCCCTCCCTCCCATCAGCCCCTCCTCACCCAGCATGAATGAGTCACTAATCCTGACCTCTCAGGCCTATGGTTTAACTGAGTTACATTCTCTTTCCTGGTTCTTAGAAAAACAACCAGAATCATCCCTTCCCCTCCAAGCCATATAGCTACACTTATTTTTGTATGTCCAGCCCCGGGCACACCACTTGCTGCTTGGTTGACTGATTGGTTTGGGGTTGGGTATGTGATGGGGCAGATCGAAGACCAGGCTTATCACAGGAAGCCCAGTATCCTGGCACTCCCCCAGGTTCACAGCCTCAGTCATTCTGCACTCCCTTCCTCCTTCACACTCTCCTCCCACACACAAGCAATCCCCCATCTTGTCATCATGGCTACTCCCAGACATCTCTCCCATTCATTACTTCTCTCTACTCACATAACGCCCACCCTCATTTAGACTTTCCTCACCCCTAGCACCAGCCATCCTGCCATGCTCTAGCCCCCATCTCCAACTCTGAGAATCCTGAGTTTCTTTTTAGAATCAACTCAAGCGTGGTGCTCTGCATGAAGCCTGGTTCCTATCCTCCACCAAATCACCCTGCATTTATCTGCCTATATTTCAGGTGACTAATGACCTGCATGCTTTCTCCTGCACTCAAATGCAGTGCATACGAGCACTTAGTCAGGCAGTCAAGGAGCATTTATTAAGTGCCTACTAAGTGCCAGGGGCACTGTGCTGAGTCCTGGAGATACAAAGAAAGGCCAAAAACAAAACTCCTTGCTCTCAAGGAGTTCATGGCAGTTTCATAGGGAAGACAACCTGCAAACAACTATGTGTAAATAAGCTAGATAGAGCATAAACTGGAAAAATCAGTAGATGGAAGGGACTGGATTAAGAAAGCTTGGGAAAAGCTTCTGTAGAAGGTACAACTTTAGCTCAGACTTGAAGTAAGTTGGAAAGTGGAGGTGTGGAAGGACAGAGTTCCAGGTGGGGAGCACAGCCAGAGAAAATGCCCTGAGTCTGGAGATGGACCAGCAAGGAGGTCCTTCCTTACACCTGCAGTTAGTGGTCACATTGGGAAAAGGGTGGCTCCAAGCTTCTTGGCTGATGAGCAGTGAAGTCGCATCTGTGAGTGGCTGATAGACTTCAGTCTGGTAAGACAGGAGACCCAGTGTCAAAATAATTAAATATATGACTGGATAGATGAGAAATGAGAGAGAGAGAGATGAATAAACAAGTAAACAGATGGGTAAATAAATTAATGGATAAATGAATGAACGAATGAGTAAAAGATCATGAAGGATGGGAAAGGCACCACAAGATTGGAGAAGAATTCATACTAACCATAATTAGCATTTACATAATGCAAAGTTCTTCATGTAAGTTGAATCACTTGGTCCTCACCACAACCCTTTGAAGTAGATGGCATTATTATTCCCATTTTACAGATTAGGAAGTTGAGTCACAGAGAAGTTAATTGACTTGCTCAGCATTACACAACTCGCCGTTGTTCAGTCGTTTTTCAGTCGTCTCTCACTCTCCATGACCCCATTTGGAGCTTGCTTGGCAGAGATACTGAGTGGTTTGCCATTTCTTTCTAGAGCTCATTTTACAGATGAGGAAACTGAGACAAATAGGGTTAAGTGACTTACCCAAGGTCACACAGTTAGGAAGTGTCTGAGGCCAGATTTGAGCTCAGGAAGACTAGTCTTCCTGACTCCAAGCCCAGTGCTCTATGCTCTGTGGCACCAGCTAGGGAGTTTAGTGTCTAAAGCGGAATTCAAACTCAATGCTTCTTAATTCCAATCCTGTGGTCTCTCCACCATGCCACCTAGCTGCCTCAAGGAAACTCAATCCTATTTTACAGAAAAGGAAGAGAGCAGAGTTTTGTACTGTGGGCAAGGGAGCTTGACTCTGGGTCCTGGGAAAGTTCTAGAAGGGATCATTCATCCAATGAGCAGCCAGCATCTAGGAATGGAAGTGCAGACTCCCAAGAAAGGTAACCTTGCTCGCAACAGATCAGACCAGATATCAGTTGAGAGGATGGTCAGTTACAGTGATTTGCACTCAGATCTGACTGAATGACTTGGCACAAAAGATGGTCATTAACAGACCAACCTTAGGTTGGCAGGAGGTCCCTAAGGGGATGCCCTGGGGATCTGTGCCTGAGTTTGGACTGTGTAATATCTTATCAGTTACCTGGATGGACCCATAGAGAAAGCACTCATCAAACCCATAGATGACACAAAGATGGTGGCAAGAGTCTTCACGTGGAATAGAGGAACCCAAGTTCAAATTCTGTTTCTTCCTGGTCTGTGTGAACCTGGGCAAGTCACTTTAAAAAAAATCCCAGGGTCACAGATCTAGGTCTGAAAGATACCTTAGAAGGCCCCTTCTTCAGAGGGGGAAACTGAGGCCCAGATAGATACATGACCTGCATTAGATGAGGCAAATACTAAGCAGCAGAGCTATGATTCAAATCCAGATACCCTCACTGCCCTCTGTCCTAGTCGGAGAAAATGCGGATAATCATGTTCAGTTCAGGAGTTTCATTCATGGAAAGATTCCAACAAGCTTGTCCATGCCCAGATGGAGGGGACTCGTGCTAAGTTTGAGATCAGTCAGAAGGATGGTGCTTGGGATATTTGACCTAGAGAAGATTCTGCTGTAGGGACGGGGAACAAAGCCATCTTCATGTATTTAAATGGTTGTAACACGGAGGAGTTATTAAATTTGTTTTGGATGTCTGGCCTCAGAGGACAGGTGTCAGGAAGGCTTGATATCAGGACACAACTTCTCACAATGAGAGACATCCCCAAGTGGAAGGGCTGCCTCCAGAGGGGTCCATTCCCTGGGCACCTTCAGGTCATGTCTGGCTGGCCACTTCTTGGGACATGCAGAGATCGCATGAATCAGACTAGAGGCCCTTTGAGTTCCCCAGCAGTTCACCCACCCTGTTATTCACTGCTTCTGTGACTTTCCATCATTATATTTTTGGTGAGTGCAGGACAACAAAATCATAGCTGGATGGGACCCTAGAGGTCATCACAGTCAATTCCTGCATTTACTAGATGGGGAAATTGAGACCCAGAGTTATCCAAATTGTCAGTGACCGACGAGGCCCTCAGACACAGGCTCAATCTGCCAATCGCGGTCACTTCCCAGAATATCCTGCTGCCTGTCAACAGTAGGGATTGTTTCTATCCATATCTATATCTACCTATCTATCTCTATACATGTATATATATATATATATATATATATATATATATATATGAATCCTGCTTGATCAATGGAACCCCCATCATCTGATGCCAAGTCCAGAGGTTTTGCATTACAGCGTCCTAATCTAGACCTAGAAAGCCCAGGTAGCTGGATTCCCTGACTAGACTCTCATAGAAGGAGGCTGAGGCAGAAGCCTGAGTCACAGGCTCTGTGTTGTTTGGGGTCCAGAAGAAAAAGTTCAGATGTGGCCTTGGGAAGAGAGAAAGTCACGTCTGCTTACAATGCTGTCACTGGTCCAAAAGTGATGGAGAAGGTGGGAAAAGGCCACCCTGGAGCTGCAGGATTCAGGGTCAAATCTTGCCTCTGCTACTCACTACCTGTGTGACCATTGGTCTATTTCTCTCTCTCTCTGAGCCTCAGTTTCCTTATCTGTAACAAGAGGCAGCTGGATTAGATCACTAAAGTCTTTTTCCAGTTCTAATCTTATTTGATGTGACACGTGTCAGTGTTAGTTCTCAGGGGATGTTAGGACAGGGTTAGGTCACTGGTCCTAGTCAAGGTGAAACATCAGAACATGGGAATGAACTCAAGGGGCAGCTATTCTAGGGATGGAGGAAAAGGATGTGAGTGCAAAGGCAAGATTCACAACAGAGCACTGTTGGAGGATTATGGGAGTGAGAGGGTTAGAAGAAGGAAGACATGAATCTGAGGTCCAGGGTTCTCCAACAAGTCCTAGAATTTAGACTTCAGAGAACATCTACTCCAAGAAGAAGGAGGAGGGGGAGGGGAGGAGAGAGAGAGAGATTTGGGCCATTCCCCAGAACTTAGTTTCTTCTCCTGAGTTATTCCCACCTGGTCCTTCCTTCCATTCTATGCGGGAATCTCCTCTAAATCAGTTTTAACCTGCAGACAGGTGGTCTTTCAGTTTTTGCTGCAACAATTAGATTGATGGGGAGATCATTACCTCCAAAGGCAGGCCATCCTATTGCCAGATTTCATGATTTTAACCACGATCCTCACATGGAGCTGAAATCTGTCACTTGGTTCTTCCTTCTCATTGATCCCCCTTCAGGATTCAAAGGCCAAGGAGGTCCAGTCTAATACCTCCAGACCTCCCATCGGGTCCTTGAAGACAAAGATCAGAGCAGGAAGAGATCTATTCACTAATTCAACTTGTGCAAGGTACAAGTGAGGAAACTAAAGCCCAGCACCATGACCTTCCCTCAGTTTGATGGGGGCTAACTGGGCAAGCTGAGTTTTGGACCCCTGCCTTCTACTCCAAAGCCATCACTCCTTCAATTGCATGTTATTGCTGCTAAAATGAATTAACAGATGACAGTTTGGATCTGTCGACTTCATTTTCTGGGCCCGGAGAGTCTTCTCCGGGCCTCCCAACTCCATCATCTGATCTGCATACAATGTATACTCAAGGCCCTTCCCTTTCCTGGTCATTCTATGCTAGACATTTTCCAGTTTATTGGTGTCTGCAGAGAGGCAGCATGAGAAGATGAGAATTGGGTTTGCGGGACCTGGATTCAAATTCCATTCCATTTATTATTACCTGTGTGACCTTAGGTAAGTAACCGTCATCTCTGGGTCTCAGTTTAATAACATGTAATATGAACTTTGGCCACCAAGCATAAGGGTTTTTTTTGATCCTCAAGGTGACAGGGGGCAACTGGAGCTAAGTAGGTACCAGAGTTACCTGGTTAGACTTTCCTTTGGGAAAATCACTTTGAAAACTGAATGGAAGGTAGACTTCAAATGTTTCTTCTGATCTGAAGAACTTGAGATTTATGTCTAGTCTCTGGCCCCTGATAATCAACATTCAATCAGCCTTGGTGCTCACTCATTGATACCCTCTGCCCTTCTGACTGGATTGCAGAACCATAGACTCATCAACCTTCATTTAAGGAGGGGAGATTTCTAGAAGAGACATCTCTTCAGGCATCTTATTTCCCACTCAATTGCCTTCATTTGGGACTTCTCCAACATGCCCCCAATGCCAGGTACCTTCTTCCTGCCACTCTACCCCCAGTTCATTTTGTGGGTTTTCTTCTCCCATTAGATTGTAAGCTCCTTGAGAGCAGGCCCCATCTTTCTTTTGCATCTTTTATCTCCAGGACCTAGCACCCTGCCTGTCACTTAATAGCAACTTAACACATTTTTGTGGCTATAGATTATTGATTGGAGTGAGACTAGAGATGGGGAGAGCATTTCCAGGTGAATAGTGACAACCACAGAAACAGAGAAGAGGGGCCAGGAATAAGAAATACTGATGCAGAAACAGCAAAATTTGGCTGCCATTTGGAAATGGGAGAGGGCGATGGATAATGAGGAGCTGTGGATGGTCACACACCTGGATGATTGGGGAGATGGTGGTGCCCTTGATGTTAAAGAAGATGCTCAGAAGGATTGACAAGGAGTTCTGTTTTGTACATACCTATACATGTAAGATACTTACAGGGCATCCACTGCTAGATGTCCAAAAAGCAGGTAGTTTGAAGCTTGAGAGAAGGTAGAGCTTGATATTGAGATCTAAGAATCATCTGCACAGAGACGGCAATTGAACCCATGGGAGACTATAAGATCACCAAGTGAGATAGTATAGAATGAAAATGGAAGAGAGCCCAGGATGGAGCCTTGGAGCGTGTCTGCTAAGTAGTTGACATGACATGGATGAAGATTCAGCAAAGAAAATTGAGAAGGAGCAGTCGGATGGATAGATAGATAGATAGATAGATAGATAGATAGATAGTTAGATAGATAGATGGATGGATGGATGGATGGATGGATGGATGGATGGATGGATGGATGGATGGAGCTACATAGATACTGAGCATTTAATAAGCTCTTACTAAGTGTTAACCATTGTTTTAAGCACTGGCGATATAAACACAAGCAAAAATAATTCCTACCCTCAAGAAGCTTACATTCTAATGGGAAAAGACAAGCCACAAAGAGAGAGAAGAGGATGGGAAGGTGGATGGTGAGGAAATAGAGAAGTGTGGAGAATGAATCAAGTTGGGAGCTGGGAATGGCTAGGTGAGGACAATGAAACTGGAGGGAAAGAGAATGTCCCGAAACAGAGGGTGGTCAATGGTGTCAAATGCTGCTGAAGTCCTGGGGGGTAGGAGCTGATAAAAGGTCATTAGATTTCACAATTTTGACACCACGGGTAACTGGAGAAAAGCAATTCAGAGGAGGGAATTGAGAGGCACCAACTGTAGAAAGTCTTTCTATTTCTCCCTTGAGTCACCTGTCACAGAGATGCTGTGAATCAATGAACATTAAGGATCATTGCCCACATTGTTCTACTGAGGAAACTGAGTGTCTCTGAGGGTACCTGACTTGTCCCTGGTTATACCGAGAAGTGGAGGGACCAACCCCTTGGTGATATGCTAGAATCCTCAGCAATGTAGCATCCCTGGGTGTAGACTGGTGTTAAAATGAAATTGTGTGTGTGTGTGTGTGTGTGTGTGTGTGTGTGCATGTGTGTGTGTGTGTGTGTGTGTATTGGAGGGGGGGACTTTTCTATTCCTCTTAAAAAAAAAACTAAACTAAAACTCCCCATTGGAGCCTCCCCAAAAGGCTGTCCTTCCTCATTGTTATCACAAAGCCTTCCTTCAGCACCCCCTGCCTCCCTCTACCCCTACACACAGAGATTTTTTCATCCTGTGACACATTATTGAGCCTGTTTTAGGTGCAGCTTAGGCTGGGTAGAGCTTCATTAGAAAACAGAGCAGTTTCCAACACAAACTAGTGTAGGGCCAATCGCCAAAGCCTCTCAGGCTAATGAGCCCGCCGTTTTTAGGATGCCTCAACCTGCGGCAGCCAGCGGCCCCCATTCACTGGGCTTCGTCCCCATCCCCTGGGAGCCTTGCTTGCCCCACCATACAAGGTCGGCCATTGTGGTCCAGAGAAAGAAGGACGAGGCCTGCGTCCTTGAAAGGATGTCTTCCTTCATTAAACTTCCCTTGACAAGCCCTGAAAACAATGATTCATGAGAGTGATTTTTTGCTTCAAAGGAACCCTTTTGTGGGCTTTGGGCTCAGAGATGAATCGACCATAATCTCCCCACCGAATGAAGTGGCTTCCCTGACACATAATTCTTCCATCAGAAAACAATGGCTTTTTTTCAGGGCACTAGGGGTAAGCTTACCCAAAGGGGGAAAATGTGCCCAAACTGATAAACTGAAAACATTATCAAATCAGCACCAGGCACAGGACCTCTGCCCTATTGCATATCATTGCCCAAAGTGCCAACAGGGCATAGGTGTTCCAACTGCCCCCATCTTACAACGTATCCTCACTGCATGCTAACGAGGTGGGGGGGGGATGATGGGTAGTGGGATGGAGAACTGGGTTTGAGTCTTGCTACTCTGGGACCCTGGAAAGACCCGTCACCTCTCCGTGCCTCGTTTTCCTCATCAATAAAGTCAAAGAGATGTTTCTAAGGTCTCTTCAGTCTTGCCATTTCTTGATCCCTCCTTTAAGGTCCGTCCCAGGTCTGATAGGCTCAGGTCCATGTTCTAAGGATTCATCTCAGAACATTCTCAGTTCTCTGTTCCAAGATCCCTCCGAGTTGGGTCACTCCATGGTCTACAATCTATGTTCAAGCTTCCTTCCCAGCTCTAACATCCTACGTTCTAGACTGTCCTGTATTTGAAGCCTGCACAACTTGGTTTTGACCCATATGCCCAGTACAGTATTACACATCATTCCTTCTCAATCACTCCATGTTCCAGACTGGTCAGCTTGCCATTCTCCCTGCCAGACCTTCCCACTCCCAATGCCGTGTCTTTGTATTGTTTGCTCCCCAGACCTGAATGTTCTTCTTCCTCACCATGCCTTGTATGTAGGTATGTATAAGCATGCATACATATATGTATGTGTATGTATGTATAAATGTGTAGATGCTAAATATATACTATATATACTAAATATTCATATATATGCATACATATCATGTATATATACACATATATAGATAAATACCTATCTAGACAGATAGGTATTTACTAATCTATCTATCTATCTATCTATCTATATCGATATCGATATCGATATCGATATAGATATAGATATAGATATAGATATAGATATAGATATAGATATAGATATAGATATA
>NW_020950758.1:4942888-4979757 GCF_900497805.2 Vombatus ursinus | reverse complement strand
ATATAGATATAGATATAGATATAGATATAGATATAGATATAGATATAAATATGTTGTTTCCTGCCCAGTAGACCAGGGCAGGGACTGTTGTGTTTTGACCTTTATCTCCCCAAGTCTTAGCACAGGGCCAGGCACCTACTAGACACTTGGTAAATATTTGCTGAATTTTAATGTTGGAGTAGGGTTTCATCCACTCTGACATTCTGGGTTCTATGTTCTAAAAGACCTCTCAGATCTAAAATTCTAGATTCAAATGTTTATTGCCTCTCTGACCATCAAGGATTCAAAAAGCCTGAGTCTTTTTCCATTCTTATTCAACCATGCTCCTCAACTCTCTGAACCCCCAAATTTCTTCACTCAAGGGGCATGCCACTCATGAGCTGATTCCACTCAGGGACAGATGGACATGATCAATTAACTTGCTTTGGAAGTCAGGCTCTAATCACAAGTCAGAACAAAACAGACTAGAATGGTGGAGTGGATGGAACATTAAATTTGGAGTCAGAAAGACCTGGGTTCAACTCCTCCCTTAGACCATAAGTCTAAACTTGGGGTCCATGAACCCCCATAGATCCCATGGATAAATTTCAGAAGGTCTATGAATTTAAATGGTGAAAATTACAGCTCTCTTTTCACAAACCTCTGACTGAAATTTAGCAACTAAAAAATAAAAACAAAAGAAGCCATTATTTTAAGGATACAGTAGGCATCACCAGATTAGCAAAAGGATCCATGCCCCCCAAAAAGTTCAGAGCTTCTGTCTTCGACACTATTAGCTATGTGCCCCTGGGAAAATCACTCAAGCCCTTCGTGCCCCAGTTTCCTCATCTATCAACTGAGGGGGCAGGGCCTGATGCCTTGAAGGTCACTGACTTCTAGCTCTGAATCTATGATGCTATGACATTTTTGGAGTGGCTAGGTGGCACCATAGTGCACAGAGGGGGGGGCAGGCTAGAATCAGGAAAACTCATCTTATTGAATTCAAATATGACCTCAGACACTTACTATCTATAAGTGACCCTGGGCAAGTCACTTTGCCCCATTTGCCTCAGTTTCCTCATCTGTAAAATGATCTGGAAAAAGAAATGGTAACCCACTCCAGTATACTTGCCAAGAAACCCTCCAATGGGGTCATGAAGAGTCAGACCCAACTGAAAACGGCTGAACAAGAAGAAGACATTTTCATTGGCACAGGGTCGGAGAACAACACATTTGAAATTATGTATTTAAAATTGATTACAGATCCTGACATTTCAAATTTAGAGCTGGAAGAGATAATCCATGTCATTTATTATACCACCTCATTTTACACACAAGGAAACTGGGTCTCAGAGAAGGAAAGAAATTGCCAGAGATCAGACAGATAGCAATTAGGGCCATTTATTTAGCCCTGGGTCCTCTGTCCAATGCCTTTCCCCAGCACATCCTACATCCACCAGAGAATGACAATGTCCATTAGAACAAAAGCTACAGAATGCTAGAGGCAGGAAGTACTTTCAGGACCATCTTGTCCCCCATAGCCATTTTACAGAGGAGGAAGTCAAGGCCCAGAGAGGAGACAGGGATTGCCCAGAGACTCCAAGCCAGTTACTGACAGAGGTAAGACCACATCCTGGGAGCCTGAGCTCTTCTGACATCAGGCAGGGCTATTTCAATATGAATGTGTGGATCGAAGGTTAAATTTGCCCACAGGATATGCAAAGCTCTTCTCTCTTGCCTCTGGATGGACAGATGGGAGCCATGCCTTTCATGGCATCTCAGCAGTGTGGAGTCCCTTAGAGTGACACCATCTCACACAAGAGGACAAGGAAGAGGGAAGGCCTTCCATGGTTAAGACCAGTATAAATGGTAAGTTCCCTCTATTTTGTGTCTTTTCCATGACAAAGGTGACTAGTTTCAAAATCACCCTAAGACATAGACTATGTGGTCAGCTAGAGCTGGAAGGAATCTTCGAGGTGATCTAGTCAAAGCTCCCTCACCTCAGGGTGGAATGTGTGCCAAGGAGTGGGACCAAGGCATTGAGGACTGGAGATCATTCTGTATGAATATTGGGAATAGAAACAGACCATTCAACTTAGAGAAGATCAAAAACAGAGATGCGATCGCCCTCTTCACATATTTCATGATCTTAGCTATCATAGGTATAGATCCTGAAGGGACTGGACCAGAATGGGTTAATCCAAACCCTTTATTTTACCAGTAAGGAAATTGAGGCCCAAGAGGAGAAGTGGTTCACAACCCAAGGTCAAGAAGTGGCAGAGCCAGAATCTGAAACCAGCCCTCTCACTCCATAGCCCTAAGCCTTTCCCAGTGTGACCACATGTGATCCAAGAAAGAGTGATGAGATGTATTGTAGAGCAGAACTAGGCCCAATGGATAGAAGCTACAGGGATACAGGGAAAGATATTTTGGCTAAATCACAAACTTCCTAAGAATTAGAGCTGTCCAAAAGTGGAAAGGACTACCTTGGTGTTAAGAGCAGGGTATGAACTCTTCACTACTGGAAGTCTTTAAACATTGGTTTGATGAGAACGTTGTAGAAAAGAAACATGATTGGTGTAGAGGCTGAACCAGATGACCTCTGAAATATGATAGAAGTCTAAATATACATGAAACTTTGACCCAAAGAGAGGGAGTAACCAGCCAAGTGTCACATAGCCATTCATCGAAGGAACCAGGGCTACCATCAAGATCTCTTACATGTCAGGAAGGAATCTTTAAATTACAAACTTCTTTACCTGCATTTAAATCTGAGTTCCCAAAGAGGAAGGTCTTAAACCCTCATTTGATAAATGAGGAAACTGAGACACAGAGAAGTCTAGTCACTTTCCCAGAGGCACATAGCTAGTCATTTCTAAAACAGAAATTCTGAACCTTTTTTTTTGGCGGGGGAAGGCATGGACTCTTTTGAATCTGGAGAGAGTTATGGAAAATCAGACAGTAATGCCCAGAGAACCTTAGGACACAATGACAGGACATATGGTAAGACTTGATGAACCATTCCAGAAGGATTGTAGTTGGTGACTCTACAGGATGGGATGGCCAAGGGACTCTCTAACTCTAGCTCAGTCTAGATGACCTCTGAGGTTCCTTCCAATCCCAACTCTAATATGGCATGCTAAGAACATTATTCTGCTAGATATGAAGGGTGACTGTCATAAGTAAGCCATTGACTTGCCCAGCAGTACTGAATAGAAACATGCAAACAATTCTTTTTCCAAGTCCTTGTTAGATGCCTTTGTTTATTGAATGGGATCAGTCTGTCTCATTCCAATCTACTTCCTGACCTATGGATTACTCCTCTAATGTGATTACAGCCCTGGCACGTAAATCATTTTCAAATCTTCTGAATTTCCATGAAGGAATGACCAGACCCTCAAATGTGCTCCGACATCTTTGATCCCAACATACACATACACAAACATCACAAGATAGTATTTGGTATATATTGGGTATTTACTTAGCAGTGTATTACGTTGTTTCCTCCTAATAAAATGCAAACCCCTTGAGGACAGGGGATGTTTAGCTTATGTCTTTGTGTCTTCAACAATTAATAGCATTTGGAGCAAATTAAGCGCTTAGAAAATCATTATTGTATTGGATTGAATTGATTTACCTTCCTATAGACTTATTATTTAAATTCAGTCGAATTGAATAGGGTAGGTTTTGCTATCATGGCTATTCATGACCACTGTACCATGGATACCTCACCTCTCTCTGAGCAGCACATCAATAGGAATGATGAGGAGAGAGAAGATGCCTTTGTCCAGTAGGACTTTCCCTAAGTAACTGTTCCTCTATTAGTCTGTAAGATCAAATTGGCCTTAGACATGGTTTAGTTTGTTTCTTTGGTAATTTTCAGCTGCTTAAGTCAAATAACTCGGTATGTATGTATATATATATATATATCTATATATATCTATAACTTGGCATATAATAAGTACTTAAGAAATTCTTTTTCATTCATTCATTCATTCACATATGGGGAGGCCCCATAAGGAGTTCATATGAGGGTGCTACTCCAACCAGATGGGACATTTCCGGAGAAAGCCTATGCTGCTTTCTCATGGTAGGCCACCCTGTCTGAAGGAGCCGCCACATGTTTCAGGCCTTTACTGAGGGTCTAAGTAAGCACTGCACTCACTGAGTGATAAACTGCTTCTCTTTGTCAGTCTGCAAAGCCTGCACTTATTTAAAAGATATCCGTCAAAAAGAAACATCTCAGAGAAGGAAGGAGGAGATTAGAGCCTGAGATGTTAACCACAGTATCCATCATGATATATAATTAAATTAACCCAGGACAGACATGCAGAATGTAAATCAGCTGGTCACCACAGTCCAACATAGCAGCTAATGACAAGTCACAGGAAGCTGCCACTTTTGAGTAAGGGTCCTCCCATTGAAGCTCCAGCTCAATTAGAGTTAATGGGGGCATTTCATTAATTAAGCAGCAGATACATTTCATGTTGAGAATTAGAGCCATTTGTAAAATGGGAGTGGGAAACACTAATAAAGCACTGTCAACTCATCACTGTTACCATGATTCAAAGAATCACAGTTCTCAGTATTAGAAGGGACCTTGCAGACCCAAAAGTCGAACCCTTTCTGAAAAAGGAAAAGGAAAGTCCTGAAAAGGAATCTGCCTGACAATGTCCATAAGTGGTCATTGGTCCTCTTTGTGAAGACTGCCAATGAGTGGCACTCATTGCCTCCAGAGGCAGCCTATCCTGATTCTGCACAGCTCTTCCCAACACCAAACCTAAACTTGAGTCTTTGCCATTTCCCCTGATTGTTCCCTTGATGGTTGTGCTCTCTGGGAGGAAGCTGATGAAATTCAGTCCCTTTCTTATAACACAGCTCTTCAAATACATGAAGATGGTTATCATGCCCCCCATCCCAAGTCTTCCCTTCTCCAGGCTAAACATCCCTGGATACTTCAACTGACCCTCAAATGGCATGAACTCAAAGTCTGTCACCATCTTGGTTACCCTCCTCTGAGTATTACCCAGCTTATTAAAGACATCCCTACACCATGATCCTCAGAACTGACCTCAATGGTCCAGAAGGGTCTGACCAAGGCAAAGTATGGAGGAACGATCACTCCTAAATCCTGGAAGGCATGTCGCTCTTTTATTAAAATAAAATTTCATTGATAAACATAAACTAAATTTCTTCCCCTCCCTAAAAGCCATCTCATGTAATGAAAGAGTTTTATTTTAAAAAAGGAAAAATAATTTTAAAAATCATTAAAACTGATTCATACATCAAAGCATGGAATGCACAATGTGCCCCATGCCACGTACCTCCAATCATTACCAAGGTGCAAGGGGAGGTGTATTCTCAAATCTCTTCTCTAGGACCATGATTGCTCTTTATAATTTCACCACCTTTGTTTTCAGTTATTTTGTGGTTATTGTTCTTTCCATTTCTTCTGTTGGGGTCAGTGTGTAGATTGTTTTCTTCGCTCTGCTGACTTCACTTTGCATCAGTTCATGTGAGTCTTTCCAGGCTTTTCTGTATTCCCCATATTCCTGCCCAGTAATATTCCATTATGTTCCTGTACCACAATTTGCACAGCTGTTCTCCAAGCAGAGGGTGACTACTTTGTTTTCACTTCTGCAGAACCACAAAAGTTCTGCTAGAAAGATTTTGGTGTAGATGAGACCTCACTTTTTCTCAAGAGCCTCCTTGGAGCATGAGCTTCCACTAGAATTTCCAGGTCAATATTTATGGGCACTTTAGCCACTGTATTTACAATCTGTGACTCTCAAATGTAGCCTCAAAATCTATTAGGTTGGGGCTTTTCTTTTCCTTTTTTTGTCATGTCATATTGTGATTCAAAGTTATCCACTGGAACTCCATTTTTTCCCAAACAAATGCCGATTTAGCCATATCTTATGCTTTCTCTCTCTACTTAATGATCTATTAGTGACCAAATCAAATGGTTTTTCAGTCCTCTTCCTTCTTGACCTCCATGCAGCCTTAGATACTGCTGATCACCCCTTCTTCTTTATGTTTTTCTCTGTGTGTTGTCATGACTCTCCTGGTTCTCCTACCTCCCTGACCACTCCTTCTTAGTGTCTTTGCTGGATTTTCTTCCAAGTCAAGTTTGCTAATGTTGGTTGTCCCCTAAGGGTCTGGTTTGGGCCTGCTTCTTTTATTCCTTTGTACTATTTCACTTGGTTATTTCATCAGATCCAATGAGTTCAATTATCTTCAATATGCAGATGACCGACGGATGTATTTATCTAGCCCTAACCTTTCTCCTAATCTTCACCCAATGACCAATTGGACATCTTTTTCATTTTAGTTAAATTTTGTCTTTTTTAATCAGAAAAAATCCTTCTTCTCTCTCTCCCATTCCTTCACCAAATGAGAATAAAAGAAAAACAAAACCTCTCTTACAAGTATGTATAGTCGAGCAAAACAAATTTTGGACATTGGCCATGTCCAAAAAACCCCTCATTTTATACTCTAGGTCTCTCATCTTTCCATCAAGAAGTAGGGAGCATGTTACATCATTAATCCTTGGGAATCCCTCTCTCAATCTACCCTCTCTCTTCTCCCCTTTCCCACCTATTTCTTTGGTAAGGGAAATAAATTTCTATATCCTACTATGTGGGTGTATTCTTCCTTCCTTTGATGGGTTTGGACGTCATCTGCTCCCCTCACTCATTTCTCTTTGTATAGACTTCTACTTGTACATCCCAATTATGGGAGACGTTTTCCTCTTCCTTTTCACCCTAGTATTTTTCTCGTCTGCTCTCTTTCCATTCTTCTTTTAAGTTCATCAAGATATAACAGAACCACTCCTAGGTCATTTATCTAATTAGACTTCCTCTATATTCTCTGTTGAGAGAGGGCATATGTATCATCTCCCAGTATTAGAACTTGCACAGTTTGTCCCTGTTTAGTCTCTTATGTTTGCTCATTATATTTACCTTTTTATGTTTCTCTTGACTCTTCTGTTTGCACTTCAGCATTTCTATATAGCTCTGGTCTTTTCATCAGGAATGCTTGGAAGTCTTCTATTATATTAAAGATCCATCTTCCCCCTATAGGATTATATTAGTGTTACTGATTTATTCTTGGTTTTAAGTCTATCTTTTGACTTTTGAAATATTGTCTTCCAAATGCTCACTCCTTTATAGTGATAGCTACAAAATCAAATGTGATCCCTACTCTAGCTCTTTGGTATTTAAATTATATCTTTCTGACTGCTTGTAGTATTTTTTTTCTTTAATCTGGAAGCTCTGGTTTGGATGATAGTGATTCTGGGAGTTTTCATTTTTTTTTTCAGGAGGTAACTAATGGAGTCTTTCTATTTCCATTTTGCCCTCTGGTTTTAAAAGGACTGGGCACTTTTTCTTTCATAATTTATTGAAATATGAAGTTTAGGTTCTTTTTTATTTTTGGTCATGGCTTTCAGACAGTCTAATGACCCTAAAATTTTCTCCCCTTGATCTGTTTTCCAGCTCAATAGGTTTTGCTATGGGATACTTTTAATTTTCTTCTATTTTTACATTTTTTTATTTCATTTTAATATATCTTTTTGTTTCATGAGGTCATCATCTTCTATTTGATCTATTCTAACTTCCAGGGAATTTGTTGCTTAGGCAAGGTTTTGTACCTTTTCCACCAAACTATTAATTCTCTTTCTACTTCTTTCTTCCATGGATCTTGTTTATTTTTTAGTTTTTTCACCTCTGGCACTCTCATTCATTTTATATAAAAAACACATTTTAATTATTTGTTAACTCTTGCTTTATCTCTTTCAGAAATTCTAGTTTACTGTGTGTTGAAACTGTATTTTTCTCTGAGGCTTTGCTTGTATATGTTTTGGAACCATTCTCTTCTTCTGTGTTTGTGACTTGAACATCTCTGTCATAATAATAGCACTTTATGGTGGTGTTCTTTTTTTGTTTGCTCATCCTTTCAGCCTATTTCCTGTCATTGACATCCTGACATCTTAACTTTATGTTAGGACTGAGCTTGTGCAGTTCTGGAGAGAAGGTCTCATCTGATACTGCTGCTGATTTCTTTGGGTATTTGAGTATTTAGGTATTGGGTACTGGGTATTGGCTATTTGGGTATTGAGTATTTAGTATCTCAGAGACATCTGATTCTTGGGACCTGGAAGCTTTCAGTGCTTCTGAGTTGGTCTGATTACAATTAAAGGACTGAGGCAAAAGAATTCACCAAAATTTGAAATGAGCAAAAGGAAAATCACAATTCATTGTAATCACTTACACATTATAGCTAATAAAACTAATAAAATAAATGGATCAAAATTTGCAAAAATATAAAATACTCAAATTGACAAAAGAGGTAATAGATAACAAACATTTTTCTTGCCCACTATTTGTTTAGTGGCATCCTTTCTGTTGTTTCTTCTCAATAATTACTTGTTTGTGTAACCTGGGGAATCCTGAGATTGTCCCATTCTGACCTTCAGTCAGCATCTTTCCATGCTTTCCAGAAAAGCATCACAAGAGAAGATAAGGAAGCTGGAAAAAGCTTGGCTCCTTAAGGGCTTAACTGATCTCCATCAGTGAAGGGAGGTTTTCTATTCCTCATGGATTCCCATCTATGTTTCAGGGCAAGGAGGAAACTGTCTGATAAGGTGGGGACTGCTAGGTAGATGTCAGCTGATTTTCCTATTCATTCACTCAAAGGAAAGCAAGAAATCCTGCTCAATTTTCCTTATAGACATACCTTAGATTTCCCCCTACTCTCAATTCCAGGCTCCCCACCATGCTCTAAAACTCATCATTCTAAATGTGGATTGTTGGGAAGACCTTCTCCCTGGTCACTTTCACTTTGGGCAGCTAGGTGGATAGAGCACTGGGACCAAAGTCAAGAAGACCTGAGTTCAAATCTGACCTCAGACACTAGCTGTGTGACCCTAGATGGTTCATTTAGTTACCTCAATTTCCTCATCTATAAAAATGGGAATAATAATAGTATCTGCCTTCCAGAATTAGTGCAAAGATAAAATGAAAAGTTTTTAAAGTGCTTTGCAAACCTTTAAGCATTCTATATAGCTATTATTATTCTTATTACACTGAAAAGAGTGATAGACCTGAAATCAGAGGACCTCAGAAAGCCTCTCTCTGTCACTTGCTACCTGTGTACTTGACTTTGGGCTAGTTCCTTCCCTTCTGTTTCTTCCTCTCTAAAATGAGGGGACTAGGATAGAATCTCCAATCATAGCTTTGGAATACTGGAGAGCAGCCTAGATGCTGGGGTCACTGGCACGATTCCATCCCGTGTTCCTCTTTAGCAGCTGAGCCAGTGACTGCCCACCAGACACAGAGCTGTCGGCCAGTTAGACAACAGGACTGCGATCACGCGGGCCACCTAATAACCACCATCGTTCCAAAGCAGTGATTCACACAGACAAAATGTGAGACATCTGCAACAACAGCAGTGACATATGAAAACACCTGTGATTTCTATGGGTGACAAAGTCACGAGGATTCCTACTACTACTGTGGTTTAGTGTTTACAATCCTAATGGAAGGAAATACTAAATTCCAACTAGAGGTTAGTGAAAATAAGATGTAATTGCCAGCTCACCCCCATCTTAGGTCTCGGGCCCCCGATGACATGCAGAAAGGTGGTGCACTGGAGACTCGGGCACTGGATTTGTAGTTAGGAAGATCTGCATTCCAATCCTGCCTCAGGATTCAGCTCCCTTCACCTTCCGCACACATGAGCTGTATCACTTAGTTTCTTTCTGATTCTTCATCTGCCAAATGGGCATCATAATATTGCCTGCCTCCCAGGATTGCCAAGGGGTGGGGAGTTTCAAACGAGATAACATCTTCAAGGTGCTTTAAGCACACTATAAATAATTCTACAAATTCTAGCCTTGGTTATGTAGAAGGTGATCAAATCAAGTTCATTGATGGATCAAATAAAACCAGCTCATCATCTCTCCTATAATCTGCACTTTCTCCGGAGATGAGCTTCATGGGTAAGAAGTGTGGCATCCCTGCCCTGGCATGCCCCCATCTTTCCATCGTGCTCAGGTCCAGCCCAGCATCACGCCCAGGAAAGAAGCTTACCAAGATACAGAAATACTGTAACCATTTGGTTATTTCCAGGAGAAAAAAAATGCTGCCATTAGAAAGAGCAAGTGATGTGGGCTTACGTGAGGTCATTACAGTGTCACTGGCAGGCAGAGTCATGTGCAGTCACACTGGTGACTGATCTTATCTCCAGGCTGAAATCCCAGCTCTCCCCCTGGCCATGTGAACACTGGACACCACAATGAGATGCCCTGAACCAGATGGAATGTGGAGAACAAAAGTTGGATAAACAGCTTCCTGCTGGAAAGAAAAGACCTGGCCGAAAACCTCCTGACCATGCTTATTCCTTTGATCAGCTGAGCTAAATATGGGGCCACTGGGTGGGGGAGGTGTGTCAGTCTTCAGAGTTCAGGTCTGGACTAAGAAGCAGTCAGACATTTCGGAGTTCAGTTTTAAGTCGGCTAAACCACTTGAAATGCTCACATTTTACAGGAAAAGGCTCTGGATTTGCAAACACAATCCCAGTGGAGTAGGTCGCTCCCCTTTCCTCATTCTCAGTTTACCCATCTGTAAAATGAGAAGTAACTGGGGTGAACTGCAAGGATCCTTCCTCTCAGAGAAGCAGGAGGGTGCAGGGACCCACTAGATGGTGCTGACTCAGAGAGAAGGAAGAGATGGCCAGCAGACAATGAGGATGTTGGTGTAAGGGAGAGGCATGCAAGCTGAAGGCCACGGTATGAGAGTCCAGAGACCCAAAGGGTATTAATGCTAGTTAGGCAGGCAACTGAAGCAGTTACTGCTAAAATAGCAAGTTAGAGCAATGAAATTAAGTTTATTTAAAGGTATTGGGATATTTATCTTAAGAAAGAGAAAATGATACAAACCAGGAAGGGACAGCTAACATATTAGACAAGTGATTCCTGGTAGGTTAGATTGCTGGGCCAAATCAAATAAGGTGAAATGTAAGAAAAAGGTGATGCAGTGGATAGATGGCTGTAGCTGAAATCACGAAGACCTGAGTTCAAATCCAGTCTCAGACACTTACTAGCTGTGTGACCCTGGGCAAGTCACTTCACCCTCTTTGTCTCAGTTTCCTCCCCTGTGAAATGAACTGGAGAAGGAAATGGCAAACCACTCCCAATAGAGTCACAAAGAGTTGGTCCTGCTGAACTGATTGGACAACAACAAAAGCATAGGTCTAATCCTATCATCCTCCTGTTCAATAAATTCCAGTCACTCTTATTCATCTCTATGATGATACATAAAATACTCTTTTCTGCATTCAAGGTCTGGCCCTTGCCTCCTTTTCCCAACTTCTTACACCCCATACACCCAAGCTCATGTGAACTGCAATCCAGTAACATCGGCCTTTGCTGTCCATGGAATGAGACACTCTATCTCCAGATTCTGGGTGTTTTCCCTAACTGTCCCCCAGGCCTGGAAAGGTCTCCCTCCTATCTCTGCCTCTGGGTTTCCCAGGCTTCAAGTCTCAGCTAAATTCGCCCCTTTGCAAGAAGTCTTTCCCAGTCCTTCTTACTCATAGAGCCTTCCCCCTGAGGCCACCCCCGATTTATCCTGCCTGTGTTTTGTTTGTCTGTAGTGGTTTTGCCTGTTATCTCCCCCATTAGACTGTGAGTTCCTTGAGGGCAAGGCAGAGACTGCTTTGGCCCTTCTTTGTAACCCCAGTCCTTAGCACAGTGCCTGGAACATAGTAGGCTCTTCATAAACATTTGTTGCTAGTTTGACTTTTCCAAACAGCCATCCCATGACATGCAGGGCACATAGTAGGCTCTTCATAAGAGGTCCTGTATAAAGGCCACCTGACTGCTCAATCTCAGTTTTCCCGACTCTAACATGGAAATCATAATGGCTGTAGCCCCAGCCTCACTTGGTTATTAGGATGCTCAAGTAAAATGACCTCTGCCTCGGACCTCTTAATGGTAATTGCAGTGATAATAATGATGGCTAGCACTTCACAAGTGTTTTCTCATTTGATCTGAGCCAGGTGCTATTATTATCCTCATTTTACAGAGGATCAAACTGAGGCAGGTAGAGATTACATAATTTACCTCGGGTCACAGAGCTTGTAAGTGGCTAAGGATGGATTTAAATTTAACCCTTCTAGACTCCAGCCCCTCACGCTATCCACTGTGCTACCTGGCTGCCTTTCAATGGTAAAGGGATGGGTGTCACTGCTATTATTATCAGTATTACTCCTGGCCTGGGCAGAGAGAGGGACTGCCCTAAAGTCAGGGACCTAGACTGAAGTCTTCCCCCTAACTCCCACTGACTGTGTGACCCTGGATCAGTCACAGCTGCTCAGGGCTCTGGGATACTAACACCAGAAGATGGAAAGTGCTGGTCCACATGGTAGGAGTTTGGTGATTCTTTACACCAGTAACTTTACTTTTTCTGGTCCATGCCAAAGAGCTAAGATCACACACAGTCCCCGAATGGAAGGGACTCAGAGGGTATCCAGCCCAGCCTCTCTACCCGAGTAGGAGTCTGCTTTCTTTCCTCTCCAGTAAGTGAACATGCAGCTTCCACGGGAAGGATGCACACAATGGGGGATTCACCAGCTCAAAAAGAGACAATTCATTCTCCAATTTGAAACCTTTATTGGGGCATATGTCGTTACATTGAGCTTAATGCTGTTTCTGCACCTTTTCCATGCCATCCCTAGTTGTATCCCTGGAGCCTGACCCCCTTCCATAGGACAACCCTTCAAATACAAGAACGTAGCTTCTAGTCAACAAGAGTTTGTCAAGAACCTGTTATGTGCTTAAGGCAGTGTGGTATGGTGGATAGAGCCACAAGGCCCCAAGTTCAAGTCCAGCCCCTAACACACACTAGTTGTATGACACTGGGCCAGTGGTCGAACCCTGCAGGCTCTCAGATGCTCTCTAGTGCTAATGTTCAGAGAAGGTGCCAGCTGCACGGATGGAAGGAGTTTCTTCTCCTGGGGGTCCCCTATATTGTAATCACAGGTCCAGGCCCAAATTCTATCTGTCTCCTCTGTGCTGGGCACTGCAGATATTTGGAGACAAGAGGTACATAATGCTTTTGGTTTTGTTTAGTCATTTTTTAATCATGTCTGACTCTTTGTGACCCCATTTGGGGTCTTCTTGGCAGAGATAACTAAGTGATTTGCCATTTCCTTCTCTAGCTCATTTTACAGTTGAGGAAACTGAGGCAAACAGGGTGTGGTGACTTGCCAGGATCACACAGCTAGTGTCTGAGACTGGATTCGAACTCAGAAAAAGGAGATTTCCATACTCCAGGCGCAGTATTCTATCCACTGCACCACATAGCTGCCCACACATAATGTAGACATTTGTAAAATGAGACAGTTGGGCTAGATCACAGAACCCTAGAGCCATAGTGGGGAGAGACCCTGATGACCACTGAGTCCTATCTCCAGCATTTTACAGATCATAAAACAGGGACCTGGACAAGTGAAAGGCATGGTTTGCTCAAGGCCATGTAGTTGGTTAGTGAAAGAATTTGAACCCAGGTCCTCTCCCTCCAAAGCTGCTGTTCTTTCCATTGTCTCGGTCTGCCTCTGGCATGGCCATCTCCAGTCGTCCTGATCTGTATCTGGTCACTGAAGCAGATGGCTCTAGAGCAGAGAGTGAGGCTGGTGACTTTGCACAGCCCTGCCTCACTCAAATCCAATTCAACGCAAGTCATGCCATCATCTCCATGATGTCATGGTCTTCTTTGAGAACGAAGGACAGACAACAACAGCAATCTACTCTAGCTCTGAGCCTGCCTTCAGACCAGAGCACTTGTCTGTCAGCCACAAGAGTGCAGGGGCGGGGTCTTACCCAGTCATGCAGCCAACAAGCGTTGATGACTTAGTGCTTGCTCTGTGCTAAATGCAAAAGGTACAAAGAAAGCCAAAAGAAAACCCCTGCCCTCAAGGAGCTGCCATTCCAAAGGGAGAGACAACGTGCCAACGACTAGTCTAGTGGTGGTGATGTGGTGTCAATGCGGTCTAGCGGCACCGATACTGGTGGTGCCATCGTCTGTCCAGTCAAGATCTCAGTCCCTCTGAGAGAGGACTCCTGCGGGCCTTTCCGACTCCATCGAAACATCACAGAGAGAATCACAGAACCTCAGAGTAAACAGAACCCCCGTGGCCATTAATACAGCTCATCACAGACTGAAGAGGAATCCCTCCAGCTTGACAACCGTCGGCATGTATCTTGGTATCTGGGACCCTGAGCCCCTAATTCGAGTTGGGCTTATCTTCAGATTTGCTGTGTGGTCTTTGGTAAGTCAGCCTCTCTGGGTTCATGGATCCCAACTCTCATGGAGGGTCATAGCGGAGCTTTCCCAGGCCCCCTCCCTCCTCCCAGTCTGGAGTTGGAATGAGGTTGCCAAGGGCTCTGCCATGGGGTGCGGATTGTCTGTCCCTATGAGGATTGAACAATTCAAAAGGAGGTATTGGAAAACAAGATGCAGGATGTATCTCTGTACTTCAAAAGCTGTTTGTTTCAGGACCCGCAGTCGAAGTCATCATTAGGATCTTGTGTGGGATGCAGCAGATGAAGCTGGAATGTGGACCAGTAAACATCAAAATTATTTGCAGAGGTTCCCCCACTCCAGCTGCTGCCAGAAGCCAATCATCATAGAGATGCTGCTGGGGAAAGGAGGAAAGAAAGCCGAGGATCTGTAGCAGATGTCTGAGGCCCTCACAGTGCATAAGGCAGGCCTTTCAGGGAAACATTGCAATAATTAGAATGCTGGTTTGAAGTCCAAGCGTTGCTAGGAAAATTAAGATGTTTATAGCTATGCAAGGGTTCTCTTTAAAAACCCTGCTGGGCTCCAAGTCATGAACAAATTGTGTCCTGCACCCACAGCAGGCTGGAGAAGTTGTCCAACTGATGTATCAGGACCCTGAATGTTTGGGTGATTCTCATATATTCAGAAAATTATAAAGTCCTAGAATATGCAGCCTGCAAGTGTCCTTAGAACACAAAAAAATTAGGACCAAGAAAGAATCCACAGTGTCAGAGTCGGGAGAGATTTTAGAACATACAATGATAGCTAGAAACAGGGCTGTGCTGGAGCCAGCTCAACCCAGCTCAGAAGGATGGCTGTTAAATGCTCAGTGTGAATGTTACACCTCAGAATTCAGCCAGTGCTACAGATTAGGGCTTGGTTTCTTATTTTGCTGATTGTTCAGATTTAAGAAATTGATAGAGAAAATATTCATAATGCAGATTAAACTTACAAGTATAGCATGTACACATTTTCCCTCCCAGAGAGCTGGGTATTAAATATTTACTATCATGCTCCAGGCAGGCAGAGACTCTAGAAGATTGAACCAGGCATAGTCAAGAGAGGAGGAAAATTAGAACCAGACTTAAGAATGTCAGAGCTAGACAGGACTTTAGGGCATGGAACTTCAGAGTTAGGAGAGATCTTAGAACACAAACCAGAACATGGCAGGGGTGGGGATGGACATTCAAACACAGGCTTTCAGAGCTGGGAGGAACCTTGGACTATAAAAGAGGAAAAGCTAGAACCTGGAAGATATGAGTAAAGCTAAGAGAAGGAAGAGGACATGAATCCAAGAGTCTTGACTAAACACCAGGGCTGGACTCTTTCCACCTGAATGAACATACAGTTGGCTGTTTGTTAATGTTTTTGAAATGTGAATAATTATTTAGATAGACAACCCAGAATACACATGGTAAGACTTAGAAACCACGCCAAGATCTACTTGGAGATCCATTCATTCCTTCACTCAGCATCAGGAACCGCTTATTAAACACTTAATACGTGCAAGAAAATTACTCTGCAAGGAGGAAAAATCCATGCTCGCGGACACTGCAGTGCTCTAAAAGGGATCAGACAAGAAGTGAGAGTCAAGTACCAGGCACTTGGGAGGGAGGTGCTGGAATTAGAAAGGCCACCAGTACCTGCCCTCAAGGGACATTCTATTTTTGTGGTTCAGATGTACATCCAAAGTGAGACAGCACAGCTTTAATGGGGACCAGGTTAACAAGAGACTGGGGGAGGGGGCTACAGTCCAATGGGGGAATACATGTGACGTGAGCAAGACATTGTGAGTGACCTTGGGTCATGATGTTCTCTCTTATTGCAAGTCAGAACATGGAGGAGGAAAAGAGACCAGACATGCAATCTAAGAAAATGTGAGATGCAAGGGTCAGTCATTTCAGGTGGGGGATCGGGGGAGGCTTCACAGATAGTATTTAAAAGACACTTTGAAGTCTGCAAAGCATATATCCTCACAATGCTGCGAGGTAGGTGCTATTATCATCCCAGTTTTACTGAAGAGGAAACTAAGGCAATGAGAGGTTAAGTGACTTGCCCAGGGCAACACAGCTAATAAGTGTCTGAAGTAGAATTTGAACTCAACACTGTCCGCTGCACTCTCTAGGTACCTACAGGAAGTGGTTCCAAAGCTGGGCCTGAGAGGAAGGCAGAGAGATCAGCAGACATAGATGACAGAGTCCAGGAGGGAAGTCATTCCAGGTATGGGGGATGGGAGGACCCGGGGCGGGGACTGGGCCAGGGAGTGTGGCCAGGCATGGAGGACAGCCTGCTGGTGTGGGGACTAGGACAATATGAGTTTATTCTAGCACCATAGAGCAGAAATACTGGCCATGAGAATCAAGGTAGAAGGTTTCTGGGTCTGAGGGAGGAAATATCATTTCTGATTTTGAGAAGTGGGAGGAAAAGAACATCCTTGTCCTTTGATTTAAAAAAAGGAAAAAGAAGGGATGGGAAGGAATGAAGGAAGGAAGGAAGGAAGGAAGGAAGGAAGGAAGGAAGGAAGGAAAGAAGGAAGGAAGGAAGGAAGGAAAGAAGGAAGGAAGGAAGGAAAGAAAGAAGGAAGGAGGGAGGGAAGAAAGAGAGAGAGGGAAAGAGGGAGGGAAAGAGGAAGAGAAAAGGGGAGAAAAAAGGAAAAATGAAGAAAATGAAATTAGGAAAAGAAAAGTACATATTAAGAAAGTAAGAGGGGACTTTTCTTTTACAGAGCAACCCCAGAAAAAGAAAAGAGATTGTTTGCTAAGAATCTGAACACAATTTCTTTCCTGTTGGTTGACTGAAATAGAGAATTAAAAACAACATTCAGCTCATTTAAGATCAAGGCGTGGGAAACCCTGTGGATTAAAGTTCCTTTAAGTCTTGGCTGATAGTGAACGTTAGGGAAAGCTGATGGTCTAAACCAGTCCTCAGAAAAGCTCACAAGCCCATCCAGATTTAGGAGGCAAAGGTTCTGAAGCAGACTAATGACACAGAGGCTGAAGGAACCCCAGGGCACCTGGTCCAAGCCGTACCCAGAACAGAACCCCCACTGTGCCATCCCAACAAATGCTCATCCAGCCTTTGCCTAAGACTCCCCAGTGAAGGGCCTCCCTCCCCCCACTTTGGCTGCCTGTCCCACTATCGCATTCCCCTAATTGTTCGGAAATGTTTCCGGTCATTAAACTAAAATCTCTCTGCATTGACCCTATGTGTGATTCCCACTTTGATTCCGCTAAACTCATCTAGAGCTTACTTACTAAGCACCTACAGTGTGGAAGGAAAGCGGCGTGTGATATAGCAGGTGAATGTCATCCGTCCCAAGGTTGGCAGATCGTCCTCATCTCCGTTTGCCTCCGGTCTCGCCTTTAACACACACTCACTGTGCGGCCCAGGCTGGGGAGGTCACTCTCATTGTCCCCAAGAGACTTTCTAAGATTGTGAGCCACACTCGGGGCAGCTAGGTGGCGCAGTGGATAGAGCACCGGCCCTGAAGTCAGGAGGACCTGAATTCAAAACCCAGCCTCTGACCAAACACTGGACACTTACTAGCTGTATGACCCTGGGCAAGTCACTTATAACCCCAACTGCCTAAAAAAAAAAAAAAAAAAAAGACTGTGAGCCACAGAATATTTGTAGATCTGTATTCGTGGAGAGCATTTCCTTAGCAGGAGCTCCCTACACAAATCAAAGCCTATTTCTAAGCCGCCCTTCCCACCAAGACAATAGACACCAAATCCAAAGCTACCTTAGCAGGTTTCCTGCCCTGGGTGTTTACATTATAGCAGTGTGTATACATAGATAAGCATGTAGAGAGAATACGTACCCTAAGACAAAATAGTTTCAAGAAGGAGAGGGTCGGGGCAGCAAGGTGGTGCAGTGGATAGAGCACTGGCCCTGGAGTCAGGAGGACCTGAGTTCAAATCTGGCCTCAGATACATAACACTTACTAGCTGTGTGACCCTGGGCAAGTCATTTAGGGAAGGTACCTGAGCCAGGCTTTGGAAAAGCTGAGGAGTCTGCCCTGAGACCCTGCAGAACACAGGTAATCTTCCACATTCTCCCTCCAAATATCAAGCAATGATCATACCCCCACCCAAGTTTCTCCAGGCTGACAATCCCTATTTCTCATACTCATCCTCATACCGCTTGATCTCAAGCCCCTTCCCTGTCCTGGCTGCTGTGCTCCAGGTGGTCTCCAGCCCATCCATGTCCTCCCTCAACTTTCGAGCCAGAGCTGAATGTTCAGGTACTGTCTGACCAGGCCAGAGGAGAGTGACCTCCTCAAGGTCAGGAAGCTCAGTCTCATGTTGTATTAGCCAAGGGCTCCTGGACTTCCTTGGCTGCTGTGTTACTCTATTGACTCTTAAGGATGGACCTTGTAGCCCACCCAGACCTCCTGATCTCTTTCAGATGAGCTGCTGGCTATTCACCATCCCTCCCTCCCATCTTGAACCTGTGAAGATGATTCCAGCACTCAATATTTAACCCTATTAAACATAATCTGCTTCATAACCAGGCCGGCTGGTGGGCAGTGAATGTGGAACCCAAAGCCCAGCATTCCAATCCCAGATTGGCCGCTCACTCTTCCATCCCTGAGTCAGACAAATCATGCTACTGCCTCCCACCCTGCGAGAAACCCGGATGTAACCCAGGGTTCCATGGGGCTCTGGCCAGGGGCCTCCCTGGAGAACTAGGCTTTCTATCTCTGGGAGAAAAACCTTTGTGGCTACTTCTGAATCTCTCAATGGACCCAGGGCAGGATAAAGAGAAACAGTAGGTACTTGCCATGGGAGCTATCTGTGGCCTGGAGTCAGAAGGCCTGGGGTCTGGTTCAAACTCAGCACCTAATGCTCTGTAAAACCATGGGCAAATCACTTCTGGACCCTGAGCCTTCCCTTTCCTAATCTATGAAATGGGGATAGTCAGTCCTGCCCCTCTGCCCATGCAGTCACTGTTGAGGAGTAGAACCTCCTATCTCATATGACAATATAATAATAATAATAATAATAATAATAACAATAATAATCTTTTATGTGGTGCTTTAAGATTTGCAAATATCCCATATAACCCTCATAAAATCCTGTAAATTATGGGCTATCATTATCCCCTTTTTACAGATGAGGAAAAGTGATTTGGCCAGGGTCACTTAGATCACGTATCTCAGGCAGGATTTGAACTCACATCTTCCTGCCTCCAAGTGCAGAGCTCAATCTACTCTCCCATCTAGCAGTGAGTTCAGCAGGGACCCAGGATGAGACATGGAAATGACGTGTTTCCCTCAGAAAACAGAAGAATTGGGGAGGGCAGCAGAGGGGGAAGCATCATCTTTGTTTCCAGGTTATCTTAAGGGTTGTCATGAGGCAGGGTGCAGCTAGTTCTGTGACTCCAGGGCAGAAATACTGCCCCAGCAATGGGAGAAGGTGCAGGGGGACAGATGTTGCCTTCATATCTGGGTGGTCTCTGCCGGCGCTCAGAGTTCTGCAGAAGGGGATGCCCTGAATCCACACCCAGTTTGGGGAGGCTGGCAAGATGATGTCTGACCCAGCTCATGGCGGGGCTGCACCAGCTTTGACATGTGAATGGTTCCAGGACCCTGTGACTCAAACCAGATTATGGAGGTGGTCTGGGGGTGCAGAAAATCTCTAACAGCCCATGCATCGTAGAATTGTATTACATCAAGGACACTTTTTTACATGAGGGGTATTTTTTATATCCTGGACACCTTGGGCAGGCTATCTGGTGAAGCCGTGAGACCCCTTCTCACTACTGTATTTTTAAATGCATAGGAGAAAACACACAGGATTATGGAGGAAACCAATTATATTACAGTAAAGTTTATCATATTAAAAAATTATCACATTAAAAATATTATCATATTATTAAAAAACCAAGTTTTTGAACCCAAGGTTAAGGATCCCTCTATTAAGGAACCTCAATCTCCTCTATGTTCTAGGTCCCTCCTAATTCTGACACTTCTTGTTCTATGTTCCTTTCAGTTCTAACTTTCTATGTCCTAAGGCCCTCCCAGCTCTGACATTCTATCTTATGTTCTAAGGTCACTCCTCATTCTGATACTCTCAGCTCCAGCATCATCTAATCCATGTTCTAAGATCCCTGCCAGCTGTGACTTTCTGTGATCCATGTTCTAAGGTGATTCCTCATGCTGACCTTCTGTGTTCTAAGATCCCTCCCTGGCCTAATAGTCTATGTTCTTTATTCTAAGGCCTCTCTCAGCTCCAGCACATCTAGTCTCTGCTCCAAAATCTTCCAGCTCTGACATTCTATGCCCTAGATTCTAAGATCCCTCCCAGTTCTGACATTCCGTGTTCCACGTTCTAAGGGTCTTCTCCTTTTGACGTTCTAGGTCGATTTTCTAAGAGCCACTTTTTTGTGCAGCTCAACGATTTTGACTTCAGCCTATGGGTTAAAGAAATAGCCACACACAAGACTGTCTTTTTAAAACCAGATGAAAATGTCTTGGTATTTGTACCCTTTCCAATCTCAGGCACCAGAGCAAACACTCCCTAGCATGATTACAGAGCCTAACAATGCTCAGATGCTAACTGTCCTGGGAAATTTTAAAATCCTTCACACAAGAACAGTCCTGTTTAAAAAAAAATTGGCAAAAAATGAAAAAGAGTGGATGTTCTTGCCTCAAACGAAGAGCAATTAGCCTAACAAGAGGCAGTGTGGGTAATTGTCTTGCCTATGGTGAGCTGCCACTTTAAGGGTCACCTACTGAAGCGTGGATTCTCTGAACGTCCTTTAGAGGCTCAGATGGTGGAAGAATCCTCCTGAGAGACCAACTAACTTATACATCAGGAGATCATGGGATCCAGCTCCCTGTCTCAGACTGCCCAGATGTTATGATCCCAAAGTTTCAATGTCCAGGGAGTTGAAATCACTTCCCCAAAGTCACCCACAGCTGGTGGGAGGAAGGGCCCCCGGGACCCCTGGGCTTCCTGCCCAATGCTCTTTGGCCCGCATCGCTAAGGACAGACACCCTCTAGCGTTGGGCTTCCTAGAGTGGAACGGGCTGCCTTGATAGTGTTGGGGAAGGAAGAGTGATATGTTCACCCTCACTGAAGGTCTTTAAATAGAAATTGAAGGAGTCCTTGTCAGGTGGGCTCAGGGAAGGGGGTGTCTAGATGGCCTCAGAGGTCGCTTCCAGCCCTTAGTTTCTGGGCTTCTAATTTTGGCTCCTAATTGATGTGGAAGCCCTGACCAACCTCCCTCTCATCCCAGAGGATGGGAGATGGAAAGAGTCTTCTGGGATCCTTGATGGGCAGCCACCCCTGCTCCTTTCTTCTCATCTCAGCAACAGCTCCATTGATGAATTGGTGACTGGGTGAGGGAAGGCCCCCACAGTGGGACCAGAGAAGTGAGATTCTCCTCCTTGGAGCACCTTGCAGGGATTGGCCACATACCATGAAGCAGCACACACCTTTCTCAAGAATTTCACGGACTGCCTTCGAAAGGATGTCATCAAAGACTTACATGGCTGAAAAGTGATGGGCTGGACTGAACAGCAGCAGAATGGAGGAAATGAACAGGACTAAGAAAACAAGCTACATGACCACAAACAAAAAGGATTCTCTGTAATTACTATGATTACACACAGACCTGAAGTTGTGAGAAAAAAACGTGTGCCTCGTTTGCACGGGGGGACCACGAGTGTGCAACATGGAACACACTGTTAGAGTCCGTCGATGTGTCTGCTAGTTTATCATACCTGCCGTTTCCCTCTTTGTTTTGTTATAAGGCAGGGTTCTCTGGAGAGGGGTTGAGGGGGGGATATATATGGATATGAAAGTGCTATAAATGAAACAAAGACACTAATCATTTTTTAAAGAATTAGATGGGCTAATCACTTTAAAAGGGTGAGGGGTGACCAAATGACAGCTCGTGTGTTCCACTGGATTCTTCATGTCTTAAGAAGGAGAGGAAGGCCCCTGTTATTTGGGGTGAACCCCCTACAGAGAATTTATGGGATGACATGGACAAGAGTCCCAGAGAATGGCCAGACAAGAGCTCCAAAAATCATAGACCTAGAGGCGGAAGGACCTCAGAGGCCATCTGAGCCAACTCTCTCATTTTACAGAGGGGGAAACTGAGGGCCAGAGTGATTAAGTTACTTGTCCAAGGTACCACCTTCCCAAACCTAATACACGTCTTTCCCTTGGGGCACTGTAACATGCTGTCCTTGGCTGGTCCTCACACACAGCAGGGGCAAGATAAATAAAGAAAAATGAGTAGAAAGCCTCAAAAATGCCCCCAACACAAGGAAGGAGCACAATGTTGGAAAGGGGCACCTCTAAATCATGAACACGTTCTTCAGTCAAGAAAGAGGCCCTTGAAAAGGCAAATACGAATGATAACAAACAAGGAAATGGGTATTTTAAAGACAGAGAAAATCGCGCATTGCCGATGTGAGAGCCATTCTTGAATCAGTGATCTATGTCCAGTCAGATCGCCTACTGATTAGCGCAACAATCTGCAGTACCATCAAGCTAGAAGAGAGATTAAAAATGAGGAAGAGCTATTCTGTGCAATTAACTTTCATCCAGATCTATTCAGCTGGTCTTTCAGATGGAAGAGAGGGGTAGGGTTGGAGGGGAGGACATAGGAGCAAACTATAATGGCTGCATACAGAAGTTTAACTAATTGAATTAGTTGCTAAAATAAAGACATTTGAAGACACTAACAAATAAACAAACTCTTGTCTTACTTGCCACATAGAGAAATATAGCAAGCAACATTCAAACCAGTGCATAATATCAATGTTTGTAAAATCTTAAGGAGGAGGAAGATGAAAGATTATAAGTAATTATTGTTTAGTCATTTTTCAGTTGTGTGTAACTCTTCATGACCCCTTTTGGGGTTTCTTTGCAAAGATACTGGAGTGCTTTGCCATTTCCTTCTCCAGCTCATTTTACATATGAGGAAACTGAGGCAAAGTTAAGTGACTTGCTCAGGGTCACCCAGCCAATAAATATCTGAGGCCAGATTTGAATTCAGGAAGATGTTTTCCACCAAGCCCAGTGCTTTATCCACTGAGCCACCTAGTTGCCCATTATGAATAATATCTCTCTATGAGTAATATTATGAGTAATATCCCATCATAAAACAGAATCAATGCAATGTAAATCCAGTTTAAAGGAAGCTTAATGGGAGAAAAATAAGCAAATGCATCCCGCAGACATTTAAGGATGACAGATGGAAGGACAATCAACAGAAGAAAATGGAAAAGTTGAGCAAATATTTGTGTAATGACAATTCTGCACCATCAAGAACAGTAGGGCCACCACACTTTGACTCAAACATCACAGATGTGTTTTTAAAGGAGGCAGACATGACTCTGAGGATAGGAAAAGCAGTAGGAATTTATAAAGGGGATCGATGCTGGAATTAACACAATTCTGAAGGTGTTGAGAGGTTAATTTGCAAGATATCTAGTGGAGTTGAAGACACCAAAGGCATGGCAAAAATCACAGACTTTATAACACACAAAAAAAAATACAACATACGGCGCATCAACCAATACTGACTATGTGCACACATTCTCATTTATATAAATTGTTTATGAGAACTGTCTATAGGCTGATCAAAGGCATATTCAATCGAGGTTATTAGTGGGGGCCAGGCAAACTCTTGTAAGTGCTATTTCACTGTGGATCTCATTTTTGTTACTGTATCATTGGCAGACAGATACAAAAAATCCCACTGTAGCTACTGTTAGCTCTATTTCTAAAGCATCTGATTTAATAGAAAGAAAAAACAAAACAAAACATGTCTTCGAAAGCTGTCTTTGAACAAAGTTATTTCCCTTTCATACCTCAGAATTATCTAACGTTCCTTGAAAGATATATCAGAGATAACCATGTTTGATGACTCTCTAATCATTAATATCAGGTGATATTTGCCATTCTCGTGGAGGAGATCCAGCTCAGAGTATATGTAGATGGGATACGCTCCAGGAATGAGGAGGAATTCTGGGAGTCAGAGATTGTGGATAATTCCATGCTATTTAATTCAATTCAATAAACATTCATTAAGCACCTACTATGTGCCAGGCATTGCACTAAGCTCTGGGGATATAAATAAGAAGAAGAAAGGCAGACTATGGCCTCAGGGAGCTTACAATCTGATGGGGGGAGACAGCACAAGGAGGCAGGAAAGGGTGGTAAGGATGAGACATCAATGGGTTCCTGGCATGGGATTATCTTGTTCCATGGAGTTGAAACCGGGCATAACAGCAGATGCAAAGTGGAGTGAGCAGAGAATCCACTTTCTGCCCTCTACAAAAGAAGGCATTGGGAGGAATTCGGTGTATCTCCCTCTAGCCCTTCAATAGGAGGGGAGAGGAGCCTGAGGGAGGTGGAGCCAATCAAAGCTTGAGTTAGCAGCATGATGGTGAGAAGAGAAGTGATGAGCTTATCCTGGGAGGGACATGCTGTTCTGTGGGACTGAAACCAGGCAAACCATCCTAGAAGAGTCAGACAATTGGTGAACGCTAATTAAGCACTTACTTAATGTACCCACACTGTGCTAAACACTGGGCATACAGAGGAAGGCAAAAAATTAAAAAGCACTGGTCTTACCCTCATAGAGCTTATGTTCTAATGGGGCAAACAGCATGCAGATAACTACTAATATCCACATTGCATACAGTGTACATGAAAGTAAGCCCAGAGGGAAGGCCCTAGCAGTGGGGGGAGAAGGGAACTGGGAAGAGCCTCTAGCAGATGGTATGATTTGAGCTGACTATTGAAGGAAGAGAGAGAATATTCTAGGCATGGGGGACCCATTGGAAAAAGGCACAGGGTCTGAGATCAGTGTTGCATTGGAAGGATATCAAGCAAACCAGTGTAGCTGAACTGTGGAGTACGTGGAGAGAAGCCAAGTGCAGAAACACTAGAATGCTAATAATAATAACAACAATATTTATCTAGCACTTACTGTGTGCTAATAAAATCTTAAGTTGCTAAGCACGTCACAAATGTTATCTCATTTAATCCTCATAACAACCCTGAGAGGTAAGTGCTATTATTATCCCCATTTTGCAGTTGAAGAAACTGAGGAAGACAGGTTTTGTGACTAGTCCGAAGTCACATAACTAGGAATTTTCTGAGACTGAATTCGGACTCAGGTCTTCCTGATTCCAGGTCCTGCGCTCTATCCAATGCTTCCCCTAGATGCCCCAACACAGAAAATACCAAGTAGAAAAAGAATGCTTATTTTCTAGATCCTGTCTTGCAGTTATAATGAAAACCTATAGAACTTATCTTTCATTATATATCCACTATGAATGTATAACAAATTGGGCCCATGATTAAATATGAAGAAGAAATCAGGCTGAATTTCCTGTAGGAAATGGTCGATCTCCTTTAAAAGCACCTCAGATTGTCCTTGAAATAGAGACTTATCTTTTAAATAGCAATATTCGTCCTGCATTGTTCTCTAGCTGTTCTTGTAGTTGTATCAAACGGCACCATCTTTGAATAATTAAAAATGAGGATGGTTTGGAGGACAACAGACGGTTCAGGATGCATGGGAGCAAGCTGCAGCCAAGATTTAAAACAGGGGAGGGGGGACATAAAGAACAGAAAAATATGTTCTCAGTGAAACGTATGGTTGGGAAAATGGGGTAGCCACATGGTAAGAATGAGGAATTATTTATAGAGAGCAAATAATTATGATAATAATAGAGACAGTGATGGTAATAGTATATATATAGCACATTAATATTTTCAAAGCACTTTATAAATATCTCATTTAATTTTCATGACAACTCTAGGAAGAAGGTGTTATTATTACCTCCATTCTACAAAGGCAGACAGAGGTAAAGTGATTTGCACAAGGTCACACAGAAGGTAAGTGTTGGAGGCCAGATTTGAACTCAGGTCTTCCTGACTCCAGGCTCTGTGTGCTGTGGTTCCACCTAGTTGCCCAACATGTGCTCAGCTGGTATCTTTATGATATTAGAAAAAAACTTAGCATTTTGTCTCAAGCCGCCGTGGCAAACATAAGAAGACATCGGCAAGAGTTGTGCAGGGTGGGCAGGATGGATGGATTGCAAGCTGTACCGCTGGAGGAAGTGTTCACATCTAGAGGTCTCAGACCAGGTTGAGTGTTTGAGCCAACACAGTGGTCTTTCTCCAAGGAAAAGAGAAGCAGGACATGCAATTACATGAGCCCCCCAGAAACAATAAGACTAAAGCAAGAGAATCCAAAATGTTCAAAAGAACAACAACTCAGAAAGCTGCTACTGTCCATGAACACCAAAGAGATGGGTTGTCATAAAGGGAGACCTTTGGAACATTCCCCTAAAGGAAGGCAGAGTGGAGCCAGCAAACTCCAAAAGGGAGAAACACAAGAAAGCAAAACAATTAAAATAAACAAGAAAAGACGAGACCTTGGTCAAGGGCCAGAGGGAGAAAAAAGCAAGATCGTCTCAGAACAAAAGGATTAGAAGAGTCCGGAGAAGGGAACGAGAAAGAATTGAATCTGAAGGACCGACAGCCATGTTCCTTCATAAGTGAACCAGAATTGCGTGTGTGGTAGAGGGACTCAAAGGGGCATCGCTTGGATAGGGGTTGGGAAGGCAAGTGACAGAGTCTGGAGATGCTCTGTCCCCTATCGGAGTAGAGGGGAAAGTGGTTCCTTCTGTCTCTGGAGGGAGCAGGAGAGGGAGGGAGACTGCCAGAAAAGGAGAGTATCAGCTGAGGGGAGAAGGGACCTGAGAGGAGTGATCCCAAAGCGGGTCTCACCACAGCGGAGGCCGGGAGGGGAAGAGACAGCAAAGATTCACAAATGAACACTAGCTACAACGAAATATGGGGGAGAGTGGAGGGGCCACACATAGCTGAGGGCCTCAGAGGAGAAGACAGTGTTTGTCCTAGCTCACAGGGAACAGTGGGAGAACGAACAAAGAACGGGAGGCCGATAGCCCAGGGAGGGGAGAAGAGATTTCAGCAGAGCCAAGAAAGGGAAAGAAACAAGGAGGGACAAGCAAATTGACCCTTCTCAAGCAAAGTCACCAGACGTGAAAAATATTTAAGAAGGGGAAGTTTTGGGGGTCAGAGCAGAGAGAATCCAGAGCTACACTCTTGGCAGAGCTAGGAGAAGGAGGATCCTAAAGGGGAAAAATGAACCAACTTCTAAAAAGAAGAAAACTACTATGATAATTTAAGTAGGCTGAAGACATTTGTAAGAGTAGAGAAATGGGCTGAGGAATGGGGGGGCGGGGTTACTTAACGGGAAAGACTGGGATCATATGAGTGCAAGCACAGCTAACCTTAGGGACCAAGAGCTCCTTTTAAAAAGGAAGAGTGGGGTTATCCAGACAACAGAATTAAATGGAAGAAAATACAAAACCAAAAAAGGGATGTCGTTAAATGTAAATAGATTGAACTCCTCAATAAAATGAAAGAAAATCACAGAATAGAGAAGAAAGCAAAAGAAACCCCCCAATTTTCCCCCAAATATAGGAAACATATTTTTACAAAGGTGCAAGCAGAGTGAAAATGAAGGGTGATTGCCAAATTTGCCATGTTGGGCGATTGCCCCAGTGGGAGCTGCCATGATTATCTCAAACAAGGCAGTATGCGGAGCAGTGACCGAACTCACTCTGCCAGAACAGGGCAGGCTGCATCTCTCCTTGGGGTTCTCAGGGTACCCCTGAGATGTAACAGGACACAATTGGCTCAAGCCCCCATTCTGGTGGATTCTGCTCACTGTTAGCCACAAGGAATTAACAACCTAATTCAATTTTCCCAATTAACATCAGTTAGTTTTTACAATGAAATATTTACTCCAAATATATAAGAAGAAAATGATAAACACTGCCCTCAACACGTGCTCTCCCCTGTACCACCTTAAATCCTGGGAAGATTGGGATCACACACTATAGTTTCTACACAGACTTTGCCCTACTGTATTCCCTTCCAAATATGGAGTGGACAAAGAGTGGATGAGTGCATCTTTGCCACTGCTGGGCTGGTTGAGGAAGTTTGGTTGGGATTTTATATGGGACCATCTAGCTTCTGGAGAATCCCAGAATCTGAAGACTCTTCAGCTCCTAGACTTCTGATGGCTTGTTTGCCTAATTTTTCAAAGCACACTAAAGAATAGTAATATTCAGTGTTTTTCACCTAAAAGTAAGAGACAGCTAGGTGATACAGCAGATACAGTGCTGGACCCAGATTCAGAAAGACCTGAGTTTAAATCTGGACTCAGATACTTACTAGTTATATGAGGCTGATTACTTAACCTGCCTCAGTTTCCTCACTTCTAAAATGAGGATAATAATGGCACCTACCTTACAAAGTTATCATAAATATAAAATGAGATAATATTCAAATTCATAAAGGAAAAAGTTAAGTAAATTGCAAAAATGTATAGTTAGCAATACAATAATTATAGAGGACTTTGCTGTTCCCCTTTCAGAGCAAGATAAATACAACAGAGAGAGAAAAAAAAACAATCGAATACACAATGAGAAAATTCTAATTTTAATGGAATATATTTACATATCTGTGTGTATATATGTGTATGTTTGTATAGGTGAACATATGTATATATATGTACATACATATATATGCACATATAAATATACCGTATACATATGCATAACATAAATATACATAAGTACCTATGTAACACTACATATGTCTATATTTCTGAACATATATATGTAATATGCCTATATATTAATATATCATTGATTAATGTGTACATATTTATTCTATGGTAACTTTATAAAAACTAATGATATGCTAATAAATAAGGAAAATCTAAATAAATGTGAAAAGGTAAAAATGATAAATACTTCTTTATAGGCCAGAGCAGAGTAGAACTGATCATTACTACAGATGTAACAATAGATCTGGCCAGGGTGGTTGTAGATAGCCTATTCTAACAAGGGGATCCAGTTACCGTGGGATCAATCATCATCTCTAATTGAAATCCAAATCAACATATGACTTCCTCATTTCTCTCTGAAGCTCCATTCCCACAGCATGGTTCTTCTGTAGGCACCTCAAGCTCAACACGTCTGACACAGAGCTTTTTCTTTCCACCAAAATCTACTATTTTTCTATACTCATTTCTCCTGATGGCTCCACCATCCTCCCAGTCACACAGGTAGCCAGGCTTGCAGTCATTCTCTCTGACATCTCTCCAAAGGAGATTGATGGCTAAGGCTGGTCAAGTCTATTTCCACAATGTCTATCATAGCTTTTCTCCAACTCCATCTCCTTACTCCCATATTAGGATCTCCTCACACACGACTATAATGCAGACCTTTGCCACCTCCTGTCTGTGCTATTGTAATAGCCTCCTAAGCATTCTCTCTGCCTTGTGTCTCTCCCCTGTGGATCCTCCACACAGCTGCCACATTGATATTCATAAAGCACACATCTGACCACATCCCTTCCCTGATCAAGAGGCTGCAGGAGCTTCCTTTTCCTGTTAGCATCCAAAACAAACAGTTCTGTTTGGTATCGAAGGCCCTTCACAATCTGGATTCAATCTATCATCCCAGATTTATTCCCTATTACTGCCTCACTCTCATCCCATTCACTTCCTAGCCATATTGGTCCTCTCAGTTTCCCCATAAATGCAATTTTATTTCCTGTCTCAGGGCTTTTGCCCAGATTTTCTCCAGTGCCTGGAATATGCTCCCTCTTCATCTTCTCTACCTCCAAGAGTCCCTAGCTATATTCAAGGCTCAGCTCAAGTGAAACCTCTTCCTGGAGAGACTTCCTGATCCTCCATACACCCATGCCATCCCTGCCCCTGAGATTATAGAGGATTTTGTGTGTGTCCTATATGGCCTGATCATGATGTGCTGTGTCCTCCCTTGGGAGAATGTCAGCTCCTGGAATGCAATGATCATTTCATTTTTGTCTTCTTACCTCCATTCTCAATACAGTGCCTTGGGCTTAGAAGAAAATTAATTAATCAGTCCCACCTCCGTCACTTCCTACTTGTGTGGCTTTAGGAACGTTACAGTGAGTCTCAGTGTCCTCAGCTACACCACTGGAGCTGAGGTTCCACAGACTGAAGTTCCTTCGAGGCCAAACTCAAAGCCAATGACCTCCTTCCCCAGGAAGAGCCCTCCCACCCAGTACTGTAATGAGGATCCCTTCCACCCCAGTGCCAGTGTTGTCTGGATTCCAGCTGTAGCCACCTATAGGTACCTTGCCCTGTCTTCATTCACAGGTAGAACCAAAGTAGCCCAGCAGCTCCTGGTTCAAGAATGCCTTTAGTAATTGTACAGCTACTTGGAAGTTGGCAGGCTGAGGCATCTCATGGTCGTTGACAAGTCCCATCTAATCCCTTTGAATCACTGCCCCCATAACTTGGCAGCCTGTTGACAGCCAGGAAATACAGAATGATGTCTCTGCTAATCTCATCTCTGCCAATGTCACCAGGGATACAGTTCACAGAATCCCCAGGTCTCAAAGCTGAATTCATTGCTGAGGAAGAATTACCCCTATACCAACCCATGCAAGTAATCATTGGGCCTCTACTTGAATGCCCCCAGGGAAGGCAGGCTCATTGCCTAAGAAGCTTTGTGTGGTAAAAGCTAGAGTCCTGGACTTGGACTCAGGAAGATCTGTGTTCAAACCCTAGGTTAATCAGCTCTTATCTGCATGACCCTAGGCAAGTTACGTTCCCTATCTGAGCCTTCTCTTATTCACCAAGACAATGGGGACAAGAAAGCTTTCAGTATCTCCCACAAGAAGCAACATGCTCTGTGGATAGAGGGCTGACCTCTGAGGCAAGAAGAGCTGGGCTCACATCCCGCCTCTGACACATCCTCGCTGTGGAATCCTGGAGAAGTCATTCTCTCTCAGTGTTCCAAGTGATTCTATAGAGCTCCAAGTTCTAGATATGATCTGCACTGGTGGAGGGATTTTGCTCACTAGAAATTTCATACATGATGACTTCATTCACAAAACAGCCCTCTTGCCCTGCCCCCTTTGCCCCCGCTGCCTCAAAATGCCCTTCAAAGGCGGGGGGAGTGAAAATGAGATAATGGATTTAAAGTACTTTGTCAACATTAAAGTGCTGCATTACTGCATTTTTTGTCTTTTACTTTGCATTTTTTTGCTGTAGTACTTATATAGTACGCACATATTCTATCCTTGATTTTATAGAGGACAAAAGTTGGGCCCAGACAAGGAAATGATTGGCTCAAATTAATTTTACAAGTTGGCACCGATGTTGAGTTTGGGCTCCGCTCATAGAGTTTCACCATAAGGCTCTTTCCTCCACATCATGAGATTTCACTTTGGGACATTTAATTTGTTCCAGATATTGAGCCTTCATTTACCTCCCTACAATTGCCCCAAAGCTTCCGGTTCTGCCTTCTAGGGCCCAGAAGACCAAGACTGATCCCTCTGCTAAATGACAGCCTGTCAGATGTTAGAACACAATCATGTTTTCTCTTCACTAGGCTAAACATCCCTTATTCCTTCAGCCCAGCACTAAGGAACTTTTTAAGGAGGTGATATCTGAGGAAGACATTTGGACCTCTGGCCTTTAAAACCTGAGGATGATAAGCTTGTAGCCAGGGACGGAGAGCATGAAGCGAGAGCAAAGGCCAAGAAGAACAAATGTGCTTGACATCATGCAGATCTCTTCCAAATGGCTTTCATCTAAAGGGGGACAGAAAGGGCCCAGGTAATCTATGGGCAGAAGTAAAAGAAAATGGAAGTGGGAAAAAAGCAGTTGGAAAGCCCAGAAATTCACAGGAAACAAACTCAAACTCCTAAGAATTACAGCTACCAAAAAGAGAGAGAGAATAGAGATTGAAAGGGACCTGGGCTAAACAGAAGACAACAACTTCCTTATTTCTGGGTGTCTTCAAATGAAGGCTGGATGACTGCTTGTGAGGGACACCAAGAGCAAATCCTCATTCATGGATGGCTCGACCTAGACACACCTTGATTCTGTGACTCTCTCCAGCAATGCATCCACACCGGACAACATCTCCTGAATGCTCTTTCACTTGCCAATGTCCTTCCAAAACTGTGCCACTAAGATCTGAGCATAGGACACTCCAGGTGTGGCCTGACCAAGGCAGGGTGCAGTGGGCTGTAGCCTCCTGGTCCTGGATATTGTGGCTCTCAAAGATGCCCCCAATTCCTATAAATTGTTGGCTTCCTCGTCATCCTAAGCACTAAGCTGTAGCATGTGCAGTGGTTACACTCCAGCAAAATCATCTCAGCAGATGAGCTAAACTGAGTTGAGGGCATCCAATGAGCCTCAAACCCATCAGTGAGTTGGGGGAGTGTCTACCCCAAACATGTGAAGACTTCCCTTGGCAAAAATTGTCAGATGAGAAATTTGTTCCAACAGCCATGAAGGCAGTTGAAGTAGGTGCTGTGGAGCACATCTGCTTGATCAGACATTGAAGATGCCAGGGTCATTCACTGTGTCCCAAGTCATCACCATTTGTTTGGACTTTTGTCCTGCCACTGGTCTTCCATGACTCTGGAAGAGAAAGCAAGGCTGATGACTGTACAGCTTTGACTCACTTAACTCCAATTCATGCATGAGTCAGGAGAGGTAGGTGCTATTATTATCTTCATTTTGCAAATGAGGAGACTGAGCAGAGGTTAAGCAGCTTGCCCAGAGGCACACAGAGGTGTCTGAGGTAGGATTTGAACTCAGGTCTTCCAGACTCCATTTCCTGCAGCTTCCCGTCTGCACCAGTGGTATCAAACTCAAATTGAAATGTGGCTATTAAAGGGAACAGAAGGATCCCTGCCAGCCTCATATAGACTTAGATATTAACATTATCTGGATTTTACTGTACTGTTATTTATTTGATTAAACATTTCTCAATTCTATTTATATCTGGTTGAGGGAAGTGGGAGTTTCTTAGGCTGTGTCTGCCTTTGCCAGCTCTGTGTTCCACCACCCCCAGCCCGTACATGCAACCACAGAGGAAGGCAGGAATCCCCCTTCTACTGTCCTTGACAGTAAGGAATCTAATATTTTCAATCACAGGAAGCTACACGCCTAGTAAAGCAGCCTACTGCCAGCGGCTCTCGTTACTAGAAAATCTCAGTGGTGTGAGCGCTCCTGGAATCAGGAAGTGCATTTGACTCCCAGGTTGAGCCAGATCCTGTTCTTTTCTGAGTCTTAGTTACGTTTGCTAGGACTTCCACAAACACACACACACACACACACATGTGTTATATATCCCACATACACAAATAAGTATTTGTATGATAGCAAATAGATAAATGAGAAAAGAGAAAGAGAAGAGAAAAAGAGAGGAGAAAGAGACAGAGAGGGGAGAGAGGAGAGAAAAGAGAAAGAGAGAGAGAGGGAGGGAGAAGGAGAGAAACAGAGAGAGAGAGAGAGAGAGAGATTAGATACAGAAACGGATGATCTAGAGGCAGAAATATACAGATCTCTCTAGCTAGAGATAGATCTGTGTGTATCTGTTCAAATGCTGTGCCTTCCCTCTTCCCCGCTCTCTACCCCAAGCTCAATGAGGGCAAAGACTTCTATGTTTATCTCTGTATTCTCAGTTCCTGGTACATAGTAGGTGCTAAATAAGTGCTTGGTGAATTAAATCGAATCTTTTTTTGGTCCTCAGAAATGCCATCTGGGTTTGACTCATGCATGAATTGGAGTTAAGTGAGCCAGAGCTGTGCAGTCATCAGCCTTTCTCTCTTCCAGAGTCATGGAAGATCAGTGGCAGGACAAAAGTCCAGACAACTGGTGATGATTTGGGACACAGTGGATGACCTTGGCATCTTCAATGTCTGATCAGGCCCATGTGCTCCATAGCACCTACTTCAACTGCCTTCATGGCTGTTGGAACAAGTTGTTCTCATCTGCCAATTTCTGCCAGGGGAAGTCTTCACTCTCTCTCTCTCTCTCTCTCTCTCTCTCTCTCTCTCTCTCTCTCTCTTTCTCTCTCCCTCTCTGTCCCCCTCTCTCTCCCTGTCTCTCTCTGTCTCTGTCTCTCTCTCTTTCTCCCTCTTTCTTTCTCCCTCTCTGTCTCCCTCTCTCTTCCTGTCTCTCTTTGTCCCTCTCTCTTTCTGTCTCTCTGTCTTCCTCTCTGTCCCTCTCTCTTTCTGTCTCTCTGTCTTCCTCTCTGTCCCTCTCTCTTTCTGTCTCTCTGTCTTCCTCTCTGTCTCCCTTTTCTCCTGGTCTCTCTCTGTTTTTCTCTTTCTCTCTCTGCCATCTTGCTCTGTGATTCTGAGCAGACCCTTTCTCTCTATTTCCTTCTCGACATTCTTACATTCTTTCTTTCCCCTTCAGACACTCCCCCAACTCACTGATGGGTTTGAGGCCCATTAGATACCCTCAACTCAGTTTAGCTCATCTGCTGAGATGTTTTTACTGGGGTGTGACCACTGCACATGCTATAGCTTAGTAAATAGGATGACGAGGAAGCCAACATAAGATCTCCATATCAGAGATGAAGACACTGGGACCCACAATCACTTCCCCAAAATAACAGAACTATTGTGTGGGGTCCGGAGGTCAATGCTTTGGGGGTACTTCTGTTTGCCAGTTTTCAATGGGACAGAAAACACATGAATCTTGACACACCTATGACAATCAACCAGCAAAGAATTCCTACCAGATTCTTTTGGCCATGGAACGATGTCCATGATGCCCCAGGGAAGCATGACCACCTAATTGTCTTTCAAAAGTAAGAAATACCCATCTCCCACCCACCCCAACCCGTTTTACCCTCCACAAGGGGAAATTCCGGGATTTTCATGGAGTAGTCATGAAAGTAGCTCCATGGCTTCCTGGCCAACAGCCTTCTCTGGCTGAGTAGGTAACATGGGAGGAGGGGGACAAGAAGATCCCATTGATAATTTTGAGCAGACAGTACCATCGAGAGCTGAGCATGCCAACCAGAGGGGAACTGAGTCTCCCACTTCTTTTTTGGAAACAGTCACGTGCGAGAGTTATACATTGTCTAAGCAAGAAGAGCTTGTGTGGTAGAGAATGCAATCCCAGGCTCTCAGAACTGGGAAGGGCCCTCAGCAGCCACAGAGGCCAATACTTCCCCAACAGAGGAATCCCTCTAAGCACCTACACCCAAGGGTCAGTCAGCTTGTAGGAAGCCCTGGGCCATCTTTTGAGTCACAGCCACGTGCCAGCGATGTGACATTGGAGAAATCCTCCAGGTTCTTCAGGCTATCGTTACCTTCTCTGAAAAGTGAAGCACTTGGACCCACTGGCCACCCCAGCCTCAGTTCTGCCATCCTAAGAACATGCCCATCGGCGACTTCGTTCTTGGCCATGGGATGCCAGAAAACAAAGGCACAAGAGTCGATGTCCCTTAGCCTTGTGCAATACCCACATTGCCTGGCACAACACTAAGCCCTGGGCATACATAGAAAAACAATGACATGGTCCCTGCCCTGAGACTGACTGAAAAACAGGATGCAAATAACTACGTGTAGACAATCTCCAAGGGAAGGGGGATGGAGCAGAAGGTTCCAAGAGTCACAATGTTTTCAAACTCTTTATGAATGTTACAGAGACAATGAGGAGGAGTGAGTACAGAACCAGCCCCAGGGCCAGGAAAGCCTGGATATGGCCTCTGATACATGCTAAATGCATGGCCCTAGGAAAGTCGCTGAGCCTCTGCTCACCTCAGTTTCCTCCTCTGTAAAATGGGGTAACAGCACCTGCCTCTCAGGGCTGTTGTGAAGATTAAATGAGATCATAGTTGTAAGGCCCTTAGCACAGTGTCTAGTACACAGAAGGTGCTTCATAAATGTTTATTACCTTCCCTTCCCCGTCTTGAGTGGTCTCCATAGAGGTGTTTCCAAAAGATGGAATCTCTGTGAAATCAGGTAGCCTCAAAGGTATGGCCCAGGGCCAGCCCAGACAGAGACAAAAACAAGCCCATTTTCTGGCCTCCCCTGGGGCTCTGAGCATCCCACATTCTTGGAAGGCCTCTGAATGGCTAACCTAAAGCTGGCTCTTAATCTGATAGTTATTTGCTGAAACCCCAAGCTGATGGGATAGAGTCCTGTCCGCCTGAGTGGAGGGAGCTACAGAAAATAAAGACAATTTGTTCAGTGTTAGAAAATTCATGAGCTGCAGTGATGGGGAAAGCTGAGATACAGAGGGATCATTCCAGCCTGGCTGGCAGTCAGGTTCTGAAAATGTGTTGGGCTGTGAGCCTGGAAAGACATGGCATGAAGAGATGGCATCAGGGGCAGAGGAGACTTGGGGCTACAGAAATTGGTCATGGATACTGCCAAACATTCTTTCCCTGAATCCTTATCTCTTCCCAATGCTAACACAATGGTACCTTGTCCAGCCCCGTGCTCATTAAGCAGCATTGAAATGAAACACCTAGATTAGATGGAAAGGGTTTCTGAAGGGGAAAGAAAGAATGTAAGAATGTAGAGAAGGAAACAGAGAAGGGTCTGCTCAGAATCACAGAGTAAGATGGCAGAGAGAGAAAGAGAAAAACAGAGAGAGACCGGGAGAAAAGGGAGACAGAGAGGAAGACAGAGAGACAGAAAGAGAGAGGGACAGAGAGGA
>NW_020950758.1:4891607-4942878 GCF_900497805.2 Vombatus ursinus | reverse complement strand
GACAGAGAGGAAGACAGAGAGACAGAAAGAGAGAGGGACAGAGAGGAAGACAGAGAGACAGAAAGAGAGAGGGACAGAGAGGGAGACAGGGAAACAGAAAGAGAGAGGAACAGAGACAGACAGGAAGAGAGAGGGAGACAGACAGAGAACGAGAAAGAAAGAGGGAGAAAGAGAGAGAGAGAAAGAGAGAGAGACAGAGAGAGAGAGAAGGGGGAGGGAGAGAGAGAGAGATAGAGACAGAGAGGCAGAGAGAGGGGAGAGAGAGAGACACAGACAGACAGAGAGAGAGACAGAGAGAAGGGAGGGGAGGAAGGGGGGAAAAGAATGGAGAGAAACAGAGACAGAGAGCAGGGAGGAAAAAGAGAAAAAAAGAGGAAAAGTGGAAGAGTGACAGAGAGGTTAGAAGAGAGATCTGAAAAGAGAAAAGAAGCTGTGAAGTCAAGGAGAGGAAGATAAGGGAAATAGGGATTGAGAGGAGTACTAGGGAAAGACTGCCTCATGGGTCCAGAAAGAAATGTCTTTCTGTACATTCGGTATTCCAAGGCTGGCCCTTCCAGGTCTCCACATTTCCTCAAGATAGTGGCTGGCAATCTGGCTGCCATTCACAAAGGGTGGGTGAGACAACGTCATTATCTAGGATCCTTTCCATCTTTGGATATAATGAATTGGTTTTAAGCCAGAGAGCTTCACTCTGTGTATGTGTACGGTCTTATATTAGCAGAACCTTTTCTTTATTCCCAAGCCCTGGCACAGATACCATCCAATCTGTCATCCCTGTGACACAGAAGAAAAGAGAAGGGGTTATGCCCATTTTACAGATGAGAAATCTGGGCATGAAAATGCATGTGGGGTCTGAAATGTCACCAGCTCTCACTCTAGATCATGACTTCTCTTCCTCAAACTTATATGAGGTCCTCAGGATAGATCAATTACTGGGCAACCATGATCAAGTGGCAGAGGATATGCAAAGCACTTTGGGTAAGGAGGGGGTGAAGAGTTGGAAAACCTAAGGGCAGGATTTGTCCTGGAGTCCAAAAAATCCCACTGCAGATATGTAGTAGCTGTGTGCCCTGGGCAAGTCACCTAAGCTTTCTCAGCCTCAGTTTCCTTACCTATAAAAAGGGGGTAATAATAGGGTTGTTGTGAGGAACAAAAGAGTTAACACATGTAAAATGCTTTGGATGCCTTAAATAAATGTGCGATTAACTTGGATTTTGACACATGCCCAGATCACCTAATATAGAGACATCTGGGTGGGTGATGCCAAGGGCCAGCTTGTGGGAGGAGACCCCCTCAGGTAGCCTACAGCCAGAGTGGGGCAGCCTCTTTCCATTGGTTGTCTCGATAAAAAGCATCTTTAAATCTCCTAGATGGAGGTGAAGTCTCTCTCCTGGCAGTTTCCAGGGCTGAAAGACCTTCACCCCCAGCATATGCTCCCCACACAAGCTGGGAGGGGAAGGACCACATCCCCCCTCCTTCAATCCTGTGGCACCCAGAAACAGGCTTAGGGTTTGGGTCTTGTTTCATTTGTCCCCTTCAGTTCGAAGTGAAGAGAGTGGGTTCCCATGTCCTAGGAGCATGGACCTTAGCAACCCTGGAGCTAGGATTCCAGGCCATGTGTTGCTTCTACCCTGGCAGGGAATCCCTGAGAAACCAGGGTACCAGAGTGCAAGCTCAAGAAAGATTTGGAACTGGGTGGGACTAACGCTTCAGAGGAACTAAGTTCTGAGTCACCTTCCCCACCCTGAAAATGAGGTGACCAAGAGGAGATTATGCCCTTAAGGGGTTGGGGGGAATATTTTTACGTTCATTTTTGCTGTAACTTTGAAGTAAATATTCCCTTCTAAAAGCTAATCTGACTATTAAGTGGTTAGATGGAACTGGAGTGCTGGGACCCCTAAAATGAGGGGAATACAATTAATGGAGATGTGAGTCAATGGTAAGGACTAGAGGCCCCTAATCCCTTAAGGGTCCTGGAGAACCCTGGAGGAGAGAAGTCTAATGCAGCTGGCTCTCAGGCAGTGTTACCCTCACTATTACCATTATCCACAGAATATCAGAGCTCACAGGGACCTCAGCACCCATCTAGCATGAGGTGTGGCCTGCTGAGTTCTACCTTCCACAAGGCAGGCTGCCCTGCCTGCCCAAAGACCCCAGTGACCAGGAATTCACCTGAAAATCTACAGGAAACCTCCAAAGAGACTCTGACCACTTGGAGCCAACTGTAATTGAGAGGAAATTGTCTTCTCATAAAATAATAATTGCTACTATAGCAATAATGATCTCCAAGAAAGCTGCTGATACTAAGAGTTGTGTTCCTGAGGAGGTGTCTCATCCCACATCAATGTCCAAGCTTCAACCTCCTCTACCCAGTGCCAGAAAGCCTGGAGCCCCAGGACCCTTCCCAGACCTCATCAGGGAAGGATTTCGAATGGGCTCCATTTTTAGTTCTGCAATGCCTACATTCAACTGTCCTGGAGCCTGCAAGGACAACCAGAGCTGGTTTGTCCCACTCATTCCTCCAGTGGATTCCAATACAACTTGTCATCTTGCAATTCTGCCCAGTTGTGAAATTTGGGCTCACTTCTAAAACCTGTCAGAGAGATCAAAGCTTGATGAGTGGCTCTCAGTGCCCCCCAAGCTCATCCTGGAAGGCTGTGCATTCACATGATTTGCAGCAGAGAGATTAAGACATTTTAAAAACAATTCATTTTCTTCCTGTGCCCCCACATCATAGCATGGTGCTGACCCTGCACTGTTGAAGGCCCTTTCAGCTCAGGGAGGTCCTACTGAGCAGGAATGCTTTGTGAACAAGTTCAAGGCTAGACTGTCTGCCATCTGAGGTTTAGCCTGGCCAGGTGGAGAGAAGGAAGAGTGGTCACCAGGACCTGATGTGTTCAGCCACCGAAACTCATCAAACTGTCTACAAAGGCATGCAAAGGGTGAATAGACCCTCATGGAGGAGATTGTGGATTTCTTGAAGTATCCCAGAAGACGCTCTACATTTAAAATCATAAAAGAGTATTATTTTGCTTCTCCTCTCTGTTAACTTGGAACTCTTGGGTAAATTAGGGAAATCAACCCAGTTCTGAATAGAAGATCCACAATGCATTGCCACATTACTGAAGCCAAACAGTCTGCCCGGCACAGAGTGCACAAGGCACCATTGTGGGGCCTTGGGGAAGAGATAAGGGTTTGAAGGGAAGAATGTTCACCAATATCCATGACAAATTTCTGAGGCCTCGAGTGCCCCTGATACCAACGTCTTATGCTACATCTTTCCAGGCTCAGAGCCTAATGGGTTTTCCAAACATAATTGCCAGTCAGTCTAGAAAGAAAGGAATTTGTGTTGGGAGAAAACATTGGAGAGGCATTCTCATTTTAGCCTCAAGACAGAAATGTACACTAGAGGTGAGAGGTTGTGTATAATCCCAGCTCTCCTAGTACTTAACACTTGGGGTCACCTCCAGTCATCCTGATAGATAGCTGGTCACTGGACCCAGATGGCTCTGGAGGAGAAGGTCAGGCTGGTGACTTGGCACAGCCCTCCCTCACTTAAATCCAATCACTTGAGTGTCATGGTATCACCTTCCTGATGTCATGGTCTTCTTTGAGAACGAAGGACAGACGATAACGATAGTACTTAGCACAGTGTCTACAGTATGAGAAACGCTTGTTAACTTGACTTAACTTGACTTTCCCTAATTACCATAAGGAATCAAAGATTTAGGGCTAGAAAGAACTGCAGAGAAAATAGAAACATGACAAATATACTAGAAATGATGCTATTATGAGAATTAGCAATCTTTTTTTCCTGCTATTTTTAAGTTGATTGTGTAGTATAGATAGGTATATACTCTTAGGGCATGCATGTACTGCATACTGAATGTTTCATACATTTAGTGTTGGGTCAGGTAATGTTTTATATTGTGCTATATTTATTGTATAGATTGTTAATGCACATTGCTTTGAATGGGACTGTGGGATGGTTATCTGGGATACTGGGTTTATCACACATTTTATTTTAAAGCATGTGTGTGTGTGTGTGTGTGTGTGTGTGTGTGTGTTTATGCTTCTGTTACATCATTCCAGATGTCAAACACACCCTGGATGATTTTTGGAAGGGACTACAAAATTTATACCCCTGAGGAGAAATATAACTCCTCAACTCCAGGTTTGCATCCCAGAGAGTGTTGTCATCGAGAGTCCAGAAATCATCAGAATCCATACATTGGCTGAATAAATTCATCCCAGAGTCCATCAGTTCAGGAATGTTTTTTGAACCTGGCTTTGGAACTTGTGGAAAAGAGAAGCCAAAAATGTTAACATATTGCATACCTTGAGGGAAGGGCAGGGGAGGGGGTGAGTATGTGTGTCTAATCTCTGAATGCCTGTTCCCCTGCCCCTTTCTTTTGGGCTTCAGGTGGCCTTCTATTGCAGGGTGGCAGGAATCAAAAATATTAGGAAACTTGCTACCAGCCCCATCCACCTCCTCGGTTAGGTAAGGAAGAGTCAAGAGTCACAAAGGTTTGACCTTTCCAGTTGTTAGGCAGAAGTGGTCAGTGCTCACATGTTATTTGCACCATCATTTCCATTATGTGTGTTCATGTGGCTGATGATGTGTGATTAATGCAGGCAGGGATAGAGATTTGAGAAGATGTTTTAACCCTAACACATCCCTTTTCCAGTATGAATTTTCAGCATGGACTGCCTTAAAAAAATAACTGTTTTGTGATGGAAAATGTTACCCACATCCAAAGAATTAATTACAGAGTTTGAATGCAGATCAAAGCATATTATTTGCTATTTTTTTTCTTCTGTTGAATTTTGTTTCCTCTTTCTGGTGGTTCCTCCTATTGCTTCTAATTCTTACTTACAACATCATTATTGTGAAAATATGTTTAATAGGAATGTATATGTAGAATCTATATCAGATTGTGTGCCATCTTGGGAAGAGTGGTTGGAAGGGAGGGGGAGAAAAATTTTAAACTCGAAAGCTTATGGAAGTGATTGTTGATAAATCAAAATAAATTAATTTTAAAAAATAATCTAGAAAAGAAACAACTGTTGTAGGTTTCATTTGAATTCCTCACTAAATGCTATTCATGTATATTGTCTTCTCTTTTCTAAGCTTTAAAGTTAGTTTTTTAAAATTCATTTTAAAATTATTTTTAGTTCTAAATTTTCTCCCTCCCATATCCCTTATTCTACCTACTGAGAAAAACAAAACTTGTTACAATTACATGTAGCAAAACAATTTCTCAAAGTAGCCATGCTCTCTACCACCCACCCCACCCACCTCCCGCCCCCCCCAAAAAAAAAAAAAAAGTCTTAATCTGAGCTCTGAAGGTGGATCACATGTTTCATCATGAGTCCTCTGGAATTATGGATCTCATGGGTTGATCAGAGATCCTAAGTCTTTCAGAGTTGTTTATCTTTACATTATTGCTGTTACCATATAAATTGTTCTCCTGGTTCTGTTCATTTCACTTTGCATCAGTTTATACAAGTCTTTCCAGGTTTTTTTCTAAAACTATCCCTTCATAATTTCTCATAGCACAATGGTATTCCATCACATACATATACCATAACCTTTCCAGCCAATACTCAATTGATGGACACTTCCTGAGTTTACAATTCTTTACCACCAGGAAAAGAACTTCCATAAATATTTTTTTTTCCACCAATGGCTCCTTTTCCTCTTTCTTTGATCTCTTTGAAGTGTAGCCTGGGAGCGGTATTGCTGGGTCAAAGGCTGTGTACAGTTTAATAGCTTTTGAGGGATTGCTCCAAGCTGTTTTCCAGCATGGCTAGGCCAGTTCTACCAATACTGCATGAATATACCTGTTTTCCCACAATCCTTCCAGCATTTGTCATGTTCTCTTTTTCTTGGCCAACTTTTTAATTTTAGGGGTGAAAAGTGAACATCAGAGTTGTTTTAATTTGCATTTCTCTAATTCTTAGTCATTTCAAGCTGCCTTTAGAAAATTACTCAGGTCAGGCATCTCTGTAGAACGCAAGGCTGAAGGAGAAGAATTCAGAAGCATTATTGTATTTCAGGCCAGAAGAGATAAGGGCTTGGCCAAGGATAATGGTGCTAGTGGGGATGGAGAAAAGGGCTCTGACGGGAGAGATATTGGGCCACAGAACTGACAGAAGGTGCTAATGAAGCCAAAGGAAGTAGTAAAGTCAACTCCAAGGTTCCAAACTTGGGTGATAGAGGATGGTAGTGCCCTGTGCAGAAACAGAGACTCTGCAGGAGGACCAATTCTGCAGAGGAAGATAAAGGGCTTCACTTCGTGATGCAATTGAGTGCTATGTTTGAATGCCCTGGGGGTCATTCAGGTAGGAATGTTTGGCGGACAATTGGAAACAGAAGAGACTGGACCTCTGGGGAGAGAACAGGAGAGTTCTGCAAGAATGGGTGAGAAAGGACAATACTTGAAATTTCCTCCAAATGATGAGGTGGCCAGAGATGCCTAGTAATCACAATTCCCACTGATAGAGTGATTTTAAAGTTTAGAAAGACCTTCCCATCCATTATCTCATTTGATTCTTATAACAAGCCCAGGAAGTCAGTGCTGGCAGGTGAGGAACCTTCGGGCCGGGGGCCGTCTTGTCCTCTGGCAACAGCAGGAAAAGGTGGTGACTCCCCATGACTCCACTCACCCTCTCTGTGAGTTCCTGGACCAGAACCTCCTTCCCCGGCTCCGACTTTCTTACATGGGTTGTCTCCCCTTGCAAGAATGTAAGCTCCTTGAGATCAGAGGTTGTCAGAGCTCTCGTGTCTCTGGGCTTAGCACTGTGCTTGGTACACAGTAAGCACTTAATCAATGCTTTTCATTCATTGAGGCTCAGAGGAGCCATCACTGCACAGAGAGCAAGTGAGGCAGGATTCCAACTCAGATCCTTCTTGACCCCAAGTCCACACCTCTATCTCCCATTCATTGTTCCTCTGCCTTTAGTGGAAACGGTGGGCCTCAGTTTCTAGAGTGGGCAGTAAGATTCAGCTTCACCGCACAACCTTATTACCAGATGCAGCCAGCGGCATCCTTAATGCCTGTTTCTTATTCTTCTCCTTTCTTAACGTAGCCAGAGGAGCAGGTCAGCGATTCTGGTGGGTCTGGAGCCCTCCCGTTTGCCCTCAATCTGCTTAGAATAGCCCACAAAGCCTTGCGGTCAGTTTACACTGAGTCGGCTGTGTATAGGATTGCAGCTTTGCCCAGGCGTCTTCTCTCACTCTCATTAAGTTGTTTACTTAAGCCACCAAGGTCTAATTACTAAATGACAGGCCTGTCAGGCACCCCATTTGTTTATTGTCAGAGAACAGATTCCTTTGACTGGGAAATGAGCCTCCAATCATGTATGTGTGTGTGTGTGTGTGTGTGTGTGTGTGTGTGTGTGTGAGAGAGAGAGAGAGAGAGAGAGAGAGAGAGAGAGATGAGGATGGGGGAGGGACAGAGATGTCGATGCTGCCCCCAACCTAATTATCCCACATTGATCCAGCCAATAGAGAGCATCACTGTTCAGCCCTGCCCCAGGCTCCACAGCAGAGGTCAGCTGAGGAGAGGTGGGCACTCAATTGCATCACGAAGTGAAGCCCTTTATCTTCCTCTGCAGAATTGGTCCTCCTGCAGAGTCTCTGTTTCTGCACAGGGCACCACCATCCTCTATCACCCAAGCTTGGAACCCTGGAGTTGACTTTACTACTTCCCTTGGCTTCATTCGCACCTTCAGTCAGTTCTGTGGCCCAATATCTCTCCCATCAGAGCCCTTTTCTCCATCCCCACTAGCACCATTATCCTCGGCCAGGCCCTTATCTTTTCTGGCCTGAAATACAATAAAGCTTCTGAGTTCTTCTCCTTCAGCCTTGCGTTCTACAGAGATGTCTGACCTGAGTAATTTTCTAAAGGCAGCTTGAAATGACTAAGAAGTAGGCATGTTGTCACCCAGGCCCAGAGTCCAGCAGATGTGGCAGGGAGGATGGGCAGCGCCTTTGAAGGTAAAGCCCAAGAGATAATGCTTTCAGATGATGCAGGGCCTGGGATCCTGGTGTGCTCCCAGGAGACTATTGCAATGGCAGATGTTTAGATGGATGGGGGAGCGTTGAAAAACATGTCAAGCTTTCCCAGGGTTCTATGGTCAGAGCCTCAGAATCTCAGATAAGGGAGGGATCTGTGGTACATATTCCCACCTTGTGTCTGACCAAGATCCCCTCAACAGCATCCCTGACAGTGGTCCTCGAGCCTTTGCCTTAAGATATTCTCCAGGGGGAGAGAATCCACCACCTCAATTTCTAGGGAGTCCCCCTCACCACTTCCATGAAGCATAAATTTGAGATAAAACTTAGTCATACTATTATCAAAATACTTTTTGAAAAAAAATTCACAGACTCCAGATTTTAAATGCCTGATTTAATCTGAGTCTTGGCCCCTACACCATAGATCAAAGATTAGAAATAAAAGGCCATGTGTTTAGAGGAAAGGGGGAAAATAGGGTCTTCAGTCAGAAGTCCTGGATTTGAATTACATAGTTCCTCTACTAAATTCCTAAGTGGTCTTACGTAAGCCACTCCTTTTTCTAAACCTCAGGTTCCTTCCTTTCAAATACAGAAATTTGACTAAAGTCTTCATGGTCTAGAGGAAATAGTCCTAGACTTGGAGACAGGAGGAACCTGGGCTTGAATCCCATGGCTGATGCTTACTTAGCTATGGGAGTTGAGCATGTTGTTCAACCACCCTGAACCCTGGTTTCTAAATCTATAAAATGGGGATATTAGAGGAATACTCAACTCAGAGGATTATAATAAGGGTCAACAAGTCAATAAATGTTTTTTAAGCACCTTCTATATGCTAAGCACTAGGGATACAAAGAAGATTACAAGCCAGACTCTGCTGTCCAGGAGCTCACAGTCTGATGGGGGAGACAACTGCACACATCTATGTTCAAATGAGATCTAGGCAGGAAAAATTGAAAGTAGTCAGCAGAGGGAAGACACAAGAACTCAAGGTGATTGGGAAGGGCTTTCTGTAGAAGGTCAGAAGATAAATTGGCACTTATTAAGCACCTGCTATATGTCAGGCTCTGCACTGAATACTGGGGATACAAATATGAAGAAGAAAGTCAATTCCTGACATCAAGGAGCTTAAAATTAAATGGGGAAAGACAACACATAAAGGAAAGCTAAAAAGCAGGGAATGGGGGAAGATAAAAAGTATCACCAAAACCTAAGAGATGAGACACTTTGATAGTATCAAAGGCTGCAGATAGATCAAGGAAGAAGAGGATTGAAAAAAAGCTGCTAGATTTAGCAATTAAGAGATACTAATTAATATGTAACTTTAGGGAGAGTAGTTTCAGTTGAATGTTGAAAGCAAAAAGTTAAGAAGAGAGTGAAAGGAAAAGAAGTGAATATGGTACTTAATGTAGATGGTCTTCTCACAGAGTTTAGCTATAAAAGAGAGGAGAGGCATGGGAAGATAGCTAGGGGGATGGTTGGATCAATTGAGGGTTTTTGAGCATGGTCGAGATGCGGGTGCCACAGTGAATCAGTCAGTAGGCAGGGAGAGATTGAAGATTAGTGAAAGAATGGGGATGACAGAGGGGGCAATCTGTTAAAGAAGATGGGATGGAATGATACCACTTATTCATTTAGAGAGATTTACCCTAGCAAGAAGGACCACCTCTTCATGTGAGACAGAGATGATGGAGACAGTGGGGGAAGACATCTGAGTGATGTGAGGTGGGAACAAGGAGATAAGAGAGAACTCTTAGCAAATATCCTTATTTTAAAGTGAGATAAAAGGGAAGGTTTTAGCTGAGTAGGTGTGAAAGGAGGAATGCAAGAGAGCTTTGAGGAGCGATGAAAAGTTTTGAGAAACTGGTTATCATTTATAGGATAGTGAATCAATTAGAGAGGCTTGAAAAATTGTCTTTCTATTTCCTAGATGTGTGGCCTTGGGCAAGAAACTTAATCTCCCTTTTCCTCAGTTTCCTCAAATGTAAAATGAGAATGATAATAACACCTACTTCCTGGGGTTGTTGTAAGGATCAAATGACACAATATTTATAGTGATTAGTGCAGTAACCTGGCACACAGGAATCACTACACAAATTATAGTTATTATTATTTTTATTATCACCACAGTGAGGGCCCAGTTGAGATTATGTGACATGAAATTGTAATGGACTTCGTCAGCACAGTGTCATGATTTTCTCCAACTTAATTCACAGCACATGAGTATGAGCAAAGACAGAAGATGGTATAATGAATCCAGTGTTGGGGTTTGTCAGGGCAATGTGAGGAATAAGATAAGAGACCAGGGACTCAAGAAAAAAAAAAGTATGATAGTATAACATATACTATCTGACCCTGCACAGGACATTTCCTTCAGTGCCTCAGGTAATGTTCTAAAATTAAATTTCAGGAAAGGTGCTTTGTTTTGGTAAGGGAAGTTCTTCCCTGGAAGCTTCCTATGCCAATTAAATCACAAATCTGCTCCCCTAACCACCCCTAAAAGGATCACTGTGTCACTTAAATCTTGTTATTTTAACTAGATTTAGACTATTCTTCTATCCATCACTCTTTAGAAGATTAAGACATCTATATCAAATGATAGTACATTTTGTTATTGTTATTGAGCCATTTCTCAGTCATGTACAACTCTTCTTGACCCCATTTGGAGTTCTCTTGGTAAAAATACTGAAGCACTTTGCCATTTCCTTGTCCAGATCATTTTACAGATGAGGAAACAGAGGCAAATAGGGCTAAGTGACTTGCTTAAGGTCACACAGTTACTAATTGTCTGAGGCTGAATTTGAACTCAGGAAGATGAGACTTCTCGTTGATTTGAATAAAGACAGAACCTTAAGGTCAGGAAAATTAAAATAAGAGTTGTCTAAAAGTGGAACGGTTGGCCCTCCGAGATCCTGCGGTCTTGCTTACTTTTGTTTTTTGTTTTTTGTTTTTTTTAAGAATGAATTGGACAAATTAGCCACTGAGGTCCCTTCTAGCTCTGAGGTTCTGAGATGTATTGGACACCAAATGGGGAGGGAGAGCTGACATAGGCTTGGGAACTAGAGTCAAGATCCAAAAAAAAAGTTTGATGGGCTAAAATAATGGGCTGAAGTTAGTAAGGGGAAGCTGAATAATGATAATCAGAAAGCCATACATTGGACTTAAAACAACAGCCAGCTATATGGCCTTAGGAAACCTGCAAACTTTCAGGATCTCAGGTACCTTTTCTGTAAAATGAAAGGATTCAGTTCTTACTTTCTGTGAAGGATAGCTTGTAGAGGTGTACAGGCTTGTGGAGGCTAGACAAGAGCTTGCTTGTTTGTTTGTAAAAGGGAACTGATGTTTTTAATAGACTGAAATCTCAATGTGAGTCAAAATGAGACAGCAGTCAGAAAATAATAACTGATAATTACAGAGTTATTTCAAAGTTTTCAAAGCCTTTTACATATATTATTCCATTTCAACTTCACAATAATCCTAAGAGATAGATACTATAACAATTACCACTCACATTTTGGTAATAGGTAAACTGAGGCTCAGAGAGCTTAAATGAATTTCCCATGGTCACACAGCTAGTAAACATCAGAGGAGGTATTTGGACTTAGGTCTTTCTGACTTCAAATCCAGTACTCCATTAGTCATATGGTATGTCATTTTTTATATCCTGTAGATTTTATCCTGTCTATAATTTACCTGTAGACATTCATTTGTAGGTTGTTTCTTCATTAGACTGAGTTTGTTGAGGGTAGGGACTGTTGTCTCTTTCTTTTCTTTTTTCTTTTTTATCCCTAGTGCTTAGCACAGTGCTTAGCTCACTGTATGAAAACAAATATAATGACACATTAAAATCAAAACCAACTTGAAGAAAAGAATAAAAATGAGAAGACATCATGCACAATCAAGGAAGCTCCAACTTCACCTTTTAAATATACTGTGGGCATTGAAAAGGGGGAAACAGATAAAAGAACAGACATTGACAGATTGTCGTCACTTTGGGGAGTTTGACTAGTACAAATCAATTGCCACAATGAGAACAGAAAAGCATAGAAACTTCCTCAGAAAGCAAACACTGCATGTCTTTGACAAGGGGAGAAACATAAACCCAGGCAACTCTGGTTTAGAATATCAATTCACTCATAAAATCTTGAAGAGGAGGATGGTGGAAAATTACGAGTAGTATCACTTCATAAAACAAGATGCAGAGGAGAAAAAATAATTTTACTAAAAGCTTAGCAAAACACCCAGCTAAGCCAGATTATCCCTCAATGGAGGGACAAACCTAGAAGACAATGAGCAGGACAATACAAAATCCTTCAGTAACAGACTTTTCTCCACCCAGAGCATGGAGCCTTTACATTTGAACTCAGCATTCCAGTTGCTTCTGTGCTACTTGGGGAGGCAGCAATGACATCATTGAAAGAAAAAATGGAAAGAACAATGGGTCTAGACCAAGTAGCCACAGAAATGGTTCATCCTGGAGGAAACACAACTCTGGAGACATCAAGGGGATCAATTTTCAATGTATATCTAAAAGAGAGAAGTTATCCAAAAGAAATTCTTGGTGAAAAAAACCACAGACATTCCTACAGTAATTACTAATGATAAATTCTGCTTACCTTGTCTCAGTCCTCATCCTTCTTGACTTCTCTGCAGAAGTCTTTGACACTGTTGGTGACTTTTCCCTCTATAGGTAGTTGTGTAGTAGTTTCTGGTTCTTCTGATTGCTGGTTCTCAGCCTCTCCAGCTGGTTCTTTATCCATGTCCCACCCACTAATCATGGATGTCCCACAGGGCTCTGTCCTAGGACCACTTCTCTTTTCTGTCTATATTATCTCACTTGCTGATCTGATCAGCCTCTCTGGGTTTGAGTATCATCTTTATGCAAATCTGTAGATCAAGTTTTCTTTTATGCTCCAGTCCAGGAGTCACCAACTGCCTTTTGAATGTCTTAAACTGGATGCCCCATGTCCAGAACAGAGCTTGTGACCTTTCCCCTCAAATCCTCCCTTCTTAACTTCTCTATTAATGTTAAAGGCACCAACATCCTCCCAGTCACCTAGATTCATTCTCCACTCCTACTTGACTTACCTTACATGTCTATTACATCACCAAATCTGGTTTCTTTAAAACATCTCTCATAGACATCTCATTCCCTCTACTCATACAGCCATCACTATACCTCAGGACCTCCCCACCTCTCACCAGTAGTGTTGCAATAACCTTCTAATTAGTGTCCACGCCTCGTCTCTACCTATTTGAATCTGTCCTTTACTCAGCTGCTAATGTGATTTTCCTAAATTTAGGTCTGATTGTGATACTCTTCTGCTCAATCCACTTCAGTAGCTCACTATCATCGGAAGAATCAATTATAAACTCCAGCTTCAGACACATAATACTTACTAGCTGTGTGACCCTGGGTAGGTCATTTAATTCCATTGCGTAACCAAAAAAAAAAAATAGAATCAATTATAAAGTTCTCTCTGCCATTTATATTTCTTCACAGTCTTGGACCCTTTCTCTTATTCCAGTCTTCTTCCACTTGGTACCCTTCTAGATACTATACTATCCGACAACACTGACTGATGTGCTGTTCCTTGAACACAACGATTTCTCTCCCATCTCCGTGCCTTTATACTGGCTGTGCACCAGGACTGGCATATTCTCCATCCTCATTGATACCACCTAGTTTCCCTAGCTTTCTTCAAGATGCATGTCAAATCCCACCTTCTACACGAGGCTTTTCTCAGCTCTACTTTCCCCAAATGTCATTGCCTCCTTCTCCAAGATGACTTTCTGTCTACGTCTCCTAAGTGCCTGGTTATTTACATATTATTTTCTGCATTCAAATGGGAACTCCTTCAGGGCATGAATCATATTTTTGCCTTTCTTCGAGTCCCTGGTGTTTAGCACAGTGGCTGGCACACTGTAAGCTTCTAATAGATGCCTGGTGCCTTACCACAACAGAAAAAGCATCAACAATTACTAAGCCATATGCCCTTCCATCTCTACAAAATTTTCATAGGAACAATCCACCCATCAGTGACATCCAGACCAAAGGGTGAGAATGGAGCAGGCAGAATTTCACAAACTCTCTTCTTCAGCAGACCAGATGTTTATCAACAGTCCCAAGAAGCCCTGAGGACTGAGTGCCCTCCAGATTCGGTAGGGCCAAGCAGTCCCAACCACACGTAGCTACTTCAGGCACCAGAATCACACAAGGCACATTAAAAGATGTAATGACAAACTTAACTTTGTTTAACAACCCTCAGATTAGACAAACCAAGCAAGATGTCAACCAGAAGGAATATGAAAGTTCTGCCAAGGTATAGTATGGTTGTGGAAGCTGCTCAGGACAGATTCCAAATGGAAAAGAGGGATGCTTTGGAGATTCCCCTGTGGCACATGACACAATGTTGATTATATACAGACGTGAAGATTTCTGGGCATCCTGAGTTTAGTCAATCATCGCTCAAAAGAATTGAGTCAGCCATCCACATGGGGTGAGGGTAGAAGGTAGGAAGTCGAGATAGAATGCCTATAATCTATTCTATAGGGTGACTAGGTGGCTCGGTGGATAGATCAATGGGCTTGGAATCAGGAAGAAATCTTCCCAAGTTCAAATCTGGCCTCAAACACTTACTAGCTATGTGACCCTGGGCAAGTCCCTTAACCTCTGTTTGCCTCAGTTTCCTCAACTATAAAATGAGGATAATAATAGCACTTACCTGCCAGGGTTGTTGTGAGGATCCAATGAGGTGATATTTGTAAAATGATTGGCACATGGAAGGTGAATGCTTCCTTCCTAATGGAGCTGAGTCAAACGGATGACAACTTAGTTGTTATCTACTTGTCAGTTTATAAACAGGGAAAGTGAGGGACATAGAAGGGATGGCACTTGGATAAAGTCAGGCTGCGATTCAAAGCCTCATCTTGCAGCTTCAAGGCCAGAGTTCTTTACACTAAAACGTGGCTATTTCTGAAGCTGAAAATAGTATGTCTTTGTGTCTGCAGGCTTCTGTGCCCTTTCTCCACAGAGCACATCTCCTGTCTACAAGCTGCCATGACCTCATGGCTTAACCCCACATACTCAGGGAGCCAGGCCCCAGAGTGCTTTACAGATTTAACAGAAATCTGTGAGAAAAGAGATTCTAGCCCCTCTCACATGACATTCTTGGCTCTCCCAGGAAAGAACCTGATTAGAATGCATGCCTGAGTCCAGGGCAGAGGGGTGAGAAGGATGTGAGGACAACACCGCAGCTCCTTTGGGCTGGCCCAGTTCCTTTGATATTTCATATCAATCCAATGAAACACAGTCCCTGTCCTCAGGAAGCTTACAATCTAGTACCTCTTAGGGAAGGAAAGTGTTCTTAAAAATGGCTTTAGACTTTTCATTCAGTCAGTGAACATGACTATGCTGTGTAAAGCCATAGAAATGAGTGATTTGGGGAGAAGATGCTTTGCCTATTACTTGAATTAATGATATTTCACCTCCCACGGTGAAATCCCTGAGACTGTGCTTTTCACTGTTCACTTAGTTGTCCCCAGGCAAGCATCCTCATTGATTGTTTTCCCATTTCTGCTGATGATGAAGATAATGGATGTTTGGAGGAGGAAATTGGTGTCTCTCTTCGTGCCCTCTTCTCCATGTCACAACAGAGCAAATGCACTGCTGGGTGTCTTCCTATAAATACCAAGATGACAAAGAAAACTGTGGAGCCATGTGTTTCCTGACAATGCAGACTTCACAGTGGTTTAATTACCACTGCATAGACTCTACAGCTGAGAGCTGGGCCTGGAAACAGAATAACTGAATGCAAGCAGGCGCCTCACCTACTGCCAGAACGGTGTGAACCAAGCAGGAGGGAAGCTCCAGGTGTGAAGTCGAGCAGGAAGATCTCTTGCAGGATGAGTTAGAAGCCCTTGGGGTGGGAACCGACTGGGAGGTGAGACCTTGCCTGAATCTCAGCCTTGGCATTGACTTGCTATGGCATGCTGGAGGAGCCCCAACTCTTCTCTGAGCCATGGTTTTCTCTTCTATCAAATGAAGCACATGGAGTAAATAATGTCTAAGTTGCCTTCCAGGAGTGAAATTCTTTCCTTTGTGTTCTAAGGTCTCTGCCGGCTTTGTGACATTCTGTTTTCTAGGTTGTGAGGGTCTTCCTAGAACTAGGACAGCTAGGTGGCACTGCAGTGGATAGAGTGCTGGGCCTGCAGTCAGGAAAATTCATCTCCCTGCATTCAAATCTGGCTTCAGATACTTTCTAGCTATGTAACCTTGGGCAACTCACATCATGCTGTTTGCCTCAGTTTCCTCCTCTGTAAAATGGGCTGGAGAAGGAAATGGCAAACTACTCCAGTATCTTTGCCAAGAAAACCCCAAGTGGGATCACAGAGAGTCAGAGATGACTAAGATGACTGAACAATGACAGTAAATTCTTCTAGCCCTATTGTTTTATGGGCTAAGTTTCCTTGCAGCTCTGACATTTTTTGTTGCAAAGGCCCTCCCAGCTCTGACATGCTTGGGTTGGAAAGATCTCCATTCCCACCTCTGACCTCTGACGTTACAAGATTTGAGGGTTTGATTTGGACTCGTATTTTGAAAAAGCAGAAGCAACCATCAGCCCTTCAACTGGGCTTATTAACCTGCATAATGATACCTCATTTATGGCTCCTTGCCTCCTGTGGGGTGGATATTTCAGATAGTATTATCCTCCCTGTTTTGTAGGTCAGGAAACTAAGTCTCAGGCTAAATTCCTAGTTAGACAATAAGTATCAGAGTCAGATCTTGAACCCAGAGCTTCCTGATACCACATTTAGCACTTGCTCAGTGAGATGTACTAGAAAAGATTGCTGGTTCTGGGCTTCTGGTTCTGCTTTGGATGCCTAATCCCGGTATGATCTTTATCAAATCATTTAGCCTTTCTGAGTCTCCATTTCCTGTTCTATGAAATGTGAGGGTTGGACTGGATGACCCCAAAGTCCCTTCCAGTGCTAATCCAGGGTTTTCTATTGCTTCTTATAAGCACTCACTGTACCATGGACAGAAGTTTGCTCAGACCAATTTTTCCCTGCTTGACTCTATTTTCCAGTTTGACTGGTGGCAGAAGGAGCTCAGTCCTCGTTCTTGGAAGCCAGATTTTCTGATGTGCTTCCTTGAGGTTCCTACCTCCTCTAGTCCTCCTCTATCTACCTTCCATATCCAAAGTCAGCCACTTCCTTAGTATCTGCTCCCCCATGTCGTGATCTAAGATGTGATTCTAAATGTGCCTGTGGTTGCATTAATGCAACACTGATTTTTACTAATATTTAGCATTATTATCCTAAGAGACCAGAACATAATAGAGTACCCTGATAAAATATTCTGATAAGGGAAGCCCCGTATTAAAGTAGTAATAGCCAATAAAACCTAGTGTGGGGTGGAGGCAAGATGGCAGATAAGAGGCAGCAACCAAGTTGAACTCTCCCAACATTCCCCTCAAAAAAACCCAACTTTAAAATAATGTTGCAAATCAAGTTTTTGGAGCAGCAGAGACAACAAAATGTAAAGGTGAGACATTTTTATTCAATTAAGAAATTTTAAGAAGTCAGCAGGAGAACTTTGTGATACTGGGGTGAAAGTCTGTCCAGAGTCCACACATACAGAGGTAGCAACAGCTGCAGCAGCAGTAGCAGCAGCTTCAGAAGCTCTCAACCCAGAGATGTAAGGGATTTGGACAGCTAGTAAAAAAGAGATTACAAGGGAACCTTTGCTGGCACTGGGTGCAGCTGGAGCTGATTTGCACCTCTATTGCCCATGTGCAATTCTAGGTTGCAATTCCAGGGAAGAGAGAAGTGCTGATGGTTGGTCACAAAGAAGCAGAGGATGTGGTTGCAATTCCAAGACAAAGAGAGCACGAGTGCTTGTGGTTGCAGGGGACCAGGAGAACTTCCTAGGGAAAGACCAGAATGGAAACTAGGAGAGCAATGACCATACCTTTCCCAGGATCACACCAAATTAGAAGCTCCAAAACTTGCAGAGCCCCATAACTAGCTCTGAAAACTGCACCATGAAAAAGGTTGAAACTTAGGACAGTGCCTCCTCACCCTAAGGTGAGCAGAGTCCAACTTTAACATAAAGTTCAAAGTCAAGAAATGGGCTAGAAAAAAGAGCAAACAATAAAAAAAACACAATTTCACCATAAAAGTGCTACTACAGTGGCAGGGAAGGCTAAGTCATAAACTTAAAAGAAAACAACAATGTGAAAACAGCTACAAAGCCTCAAAGAAAAATGCCAATTGGACCCAAGCCAAACAAGAATTCCTAGAAGGGTTTAAAAAAAAAGATTAGAAAGCTAGAAGGGAAAAATGGGAAAAAATGAGAATGATGCAAGAAAATTATGAAAAGAGAACTAATTGCTTGGTGAAAGAAGCACAAAAAAATACTGAGGGAAATAACACCTTAAAAAACAAAATTGGACTGATGGTAACAAAGAGGCACAAAAATTCAGTAAAGAAAAGAACTTTTTACAAAGCAGAATAGGCCAAATGGAAAAAGTGTATACAAAAGTTTGCTGAAGAAAATAATTCCTTAAAAATTAGGCTAGGCAAGGAAAAACTAATTACTCCATGAGACCTCAAGAAATAATAAAACAAAGTCAAAAGAATGAAAACAGAAGAAAAGGTGAAATATCTCATTGGAAAAAAAAACTGACCTGGAAAATTAATCAAGGAAAGATCATTTAAGAATTATTGGACTACCCAATCCATGATCAAAGAAAGAGCCCAGTCATCATATTTCAAGACAATATCAAGAAAAGCTGCCCTGATATCTTAGAGCCAGAGAGTAAAATAGAATTTGAAAGAATCTACTAATCACCTTCTAAAAGAGATCCAAAATAAAAACTCCCAGGAATATTATGTCCAAATTCCAGAGCTCCAATGTCAAAAAGTAAATACTTCAAGCAATCAGAAAGAAAAAAAATCAAATATTCTGAATTCAGAGTCAAGAAAACATAAGATTTAGCTGCTTCCACATTAAAGGAGTGGAGGGCTTGGGATATGATCTTCCACAAAGCAAAGGAGCTAGGATTACAACCAAAAATGATCTACCTAGCAAAACTGAGTATAATCCTTCAGGAGGAAAAAAAAATACATTTAATGAAATAGTATTCCTGATTAAAAAAAAAAAGACCAGAGCTGAATAGAAAATTTGACATTCAAACACAGAATTCAAGAGAAGCATAAAAAGGTAAAGAATAATGAAATATAATCATAAAGGACCCAATAAAGTTAAACTTTTTACATTCCTGTATGGGAAGATGATACATGTAACTCCTAGTAACTTAATCATAATTAAGGCAGTTAGGAAGAATCTGGATAGACAAAAGGCATAGGTGTGAGTTTATTATGTTGGGATGATCTCCAAAAAAAAAAAATGAAGGGGTGAGAAAGAGGAGTGCACTGGGGGAAGGAAAAGGGAGAGGTAGAATAGGGACTATTTTCTCTCATGAAAAAAGCTTTTACAGTGAAGGGAAAGTGGGGATAGGAGGCAATGCTTGAAGCTCACTCTCATTGAAATTAGTTCAAAGAGGGAAGAATATATATATACACATTCTGGTGTATATATATATATATATATTATATATATACACACACATTCTGACTTACCCATTAAAGAAATAAGAGGGGAAGGAGATAAGAGAAAGGGGGTGGAATTATTTTTCAAAGAGGACAGATTAAGGGAGTCAGTGTTTAGAAGAAAAAATGACTTTTGAAGAGGGTCAGCATAAAGAGGGAGAGAGAAAAGAAGGAATTGTAGTGAACACTTAGAAAAGGAAATTGTATTCACAAAAAGCCAGCATGAGTTCATGAAGAACAAATTGTATCAGACTAAATTCATTTACTTTTTTTGAAGGGCTAATAACTGGTAATTTAGCGAGGGTTATAAATAGAGTTTACTTAGATTTGACAAAGTTTTTGACAAAATCTGTCATGATGATTTTGAGGAAAAGATGGAGACAAAGCAATCAATTAACCAATCAGTATTGATTAAACACCTACTATGTTCCAGCCACGGTGCTAATCAATGAGGATATAAAGAGGCCAAAGACAGATCCTGCTCTCAAGGAGCTTACAGTGTAGTGAAGGAGACAACTTATAAACAAACGCAGATACAGAATAAATGGTTGCTCTTATCCTTCGTCCTCAAAGAGGACCGAAATGACATTATTATGTTGGGGTTAAGGTATGGCTGATCAGACCAATAGGAAGGCTATACCACAGGTAGGGCACAAATAATCCACATGAACATTTGGAGTAGAAATGTCTCTAAATTTGTGCATCTTATGTTTCTTTTGAGCTACTGTAATTCTGTTTTGCTCACACAGCATAATGCTTTCTTTGATGCAGGCTTGCTATGCAATCTCGTGCCAGAGTATCCCATGTCTTACTATTGATTCCGAAGTTATTCAAAGAGACCTTGAGAGTGTGCTTGTATCGCTTCTTCTGACCATTACATGAGCACTTGCCTTGTGTGAGCTCTCCGTAATATAGTCTTTTAGGCAAGTGTATGTTTGGCATTCAAACAACGTGGCCAACCCATCAGAGCTGCAGTCTCTATAGTAGAGTTTGAATGCTCAGCTTGAGTTCAGCTTGAGAAAACTGAACCTTATCTTTGCAGGTGATCTTCAAAATTTTCTGAAGACAATTCAAATGGAAGTGATTCTGTTTCCTGGCATAGTGCTGGTATGCTATCCAGATTTCACAGGCATGCAACAATGAGGTTAGTGTAATGGTTCTGCAGACCTTCAGTTTGGCAGTCAGTCTAATACCTCTTCTCTCCCATACTTTCCTTCAGAGCCTCCCAAACACTGAGCTAGCTCTGGCAATGCATGCATCAACCTCATTATCAATGTGGCCATCCCTGAAAAGTATACTGCCATGGTAAGTTAACTTGTCCACAGCCTTCAAAAATCTCTCTGTTTGCTATAAGCAATGGTTCCATATATGGATGGTGTGGTGCTGGCAAATGGAGCACCTCTGTTTTCTTTGTGTCAAGTGTCGGGCCAAAATTAGCACAAGCAGCAGAGAATAGATCCATACCTTGTTTCATCTCATCTTCAGAGGCTGCATCGAGTGCACAATCATCTGTGAACAAAAAGTTTCACACCGACCCTCCTTCCACTTTGGTCTTCGCTTGTAACCTTTACAAGTTATATAATTTATTGCCGATGTGGTATCTGACCTTGATGTCATTTTCATCCCCATTGAAGGTGTCTGACAATATGGCTGAAAACATCATGCTAAAAAGCATGGGAACAAGTACATAGCCCTGCTTCACTCCATTCGTGATTGGGAGAGTGAGAAAGTGTCATCCATTAGGCTGAACCTGTGCTAGCGTGCCGTCATGAAACTGATGTACAATACTGATGACCTTCTCTGGGCAACCAAATCCTGCCATGATTTTCCACAAACCCTCATAACTGACAGTAGCAAAGGCCAGATGGATGAACATTCTATACAGACCTCTGTTCTGTTGCTGGCCTTTCTCTTGTAGTTGTTGGACAGCAAACACCATAACCCTGTTGCTTGGCCCTTTCTGAAGCCACCGTGACTCTCAGGTAGATGACCATCTTCCAGGTGAAGGATTAGCTATTAAGGACTCTGGCAAGAATCTTGCCAGCAATGACTAACAGAAAGACCCCCTCCCATGATCGTCACAGGACAATCTATTTCCTTTACCTTTATAGAGAGGGACAATGTAGGCATCCTTGAACTCCTGGGGGATAATCTCCTCTTGTGATATAGCCTAGAAGATTTCAGTCACCTTTTGTATGAGCAATGGAACCCCTACCTAGTAAATCTCAGCTAGAATCGAATCAGAACCAGGTGTTTTGCCACATGAGAGAAACTTAATGGCATTCAAAGCCTCTCCTTCAGTTGGAATTTAGGCTAGAGAGGGACTGACTTCAACCTGAGGTAAACAGCCAGTGACTTCAGCATTGATTGATGATGTGGGTGATGACAAGATCAAAGGATTGATCATCTTTGTGTGTGGAGGAGTAATTCATAGAAGTTGGGTAGATTGAGGAACCGAGGGGTCAAGGTGTTTGAGGGAGAATGGATATGTATGTTGAAGTCTCCTAAGATGAGGGCAGGATTTGGGGAGCAGAGAAAAATTGTAAGGAAGGTATCAAACTCATTGAGGAAGGAAAAGAAGTGATCCGGGGTGGAGAGTGGCAGGGTCTGCAGACAACAGCATATAAATATATATGTGTGTGTTATATAATGTTATATGTGATATATATATAATATTATATATAATATTATATATAATGCATATATTATATACAACATATATTATATGTACATATATTTCAAGATACACTCTAGCTAGTTTGTACTGACTCAAAAGAGATTTTTAGTATAGTCATTTACACCATGAAATTGGAAAACTCTGCAGATCGGGGCTTGATTTATCATTGTGTTGATTGTCTAGATTTAAGAAAGTGATAGAGAAAATGTTAATAATGCATATTAACCATAAAAGTATGCTGATTATGTATATATGTATATATGTGTGTGTGTTTCTGTTGTTTAATCATGTCTGATGTTTTGTAACCTCATGGGGGGGGGTCTTGGCAGAGATACTTGAATGGTTTGCCATTTCCTTCTCCAGCTCATTTTACAGATGAGGAAACTGAGGCAAACAGGGTGAAGTGACTTGCCCAGGATCCCATAGCTAGAAAGTGTCTGAGGCCACATTTGAACTCAGGAAAATGAGTCTTCATGACTGCAGGCTTGGTGCTCTATCCACTGTGCCACCTAGCTGCCTCAGTGTTCACTTTGGGGCACCACATTTTTAGAGTGTCATTAATAAATCAGATCATATTCAGGGAAGAGTTACAAGGATGATGAAGGGCTTTGAAATAATACCGTGTGAGTGTGGGTTAAAAGACCTAAGTTGGAAGACCAGAGAGTTGTGGTCATTGTCTACTGACCTCCATATCAATCTCCTTCCTTTTCTAAAAGAGTTTAGCCCCTCACTCCTCATGCTACAATCCAACGCTTACCATTATACTTGGGGATTTTAATTAGTAATAATATATATGTTGATGTCCTCTCATATACCCTCCTCTCCAAGTTCTTCAGCCTCCTCAAACTCCTATGGTCTCCATCTTCACTCAACCTCAATGACACATCTTTATCCATACTGGTAAGTCTCCACCTTCATGATCCAGAGCTCTGAAATCTCTCTAGCTAAGCACAACTCAGCCTAACGCTCCTTCTTCCTTATTACTCCCAAGCTTATGCTTCTTCCTCCTCACTATGACCTCCATGTACGTCACCCCTCTACTTTCAATCCAGCATCGCTGCTCTGCTCCCACTTTAATCCCTTACCAGTCTTGATGATATAGTTCAATAATGCATCACCCTCCGGTGTCACATCTATTGCCCTCTTGTTCTTTTATCTCTAATGCTTTGCCAAACTCCTACCCTAAGTTTTCTCCTTCTCAGCTCCTCCTAGCATGGGGCTGAGTGGTGCTAGAAAAAAATCACACAGCTATGAGGACTGAGTCCTCCCTCTATTAATTTGTTACTTAACTTCACATGGAGTTCTTCTTTTATCCATCCCTTCTTGAATTTCACATGCTGGTTGTCCCAAAGCTTCTTTTCTTTTTTGAGCCTCTTATAAAATCTAATAATTCAACAGAGGACTTTCACTCTACTTGACTTAGAAAACGGAAGCAAACCATCTTGAGTTCCCTCTTTTCTCCTATTCTAGCTCTCAAAGTCCCTTACCAAAAGCCTGCATTTTCTCTTCTTTTGATCCAGTCTTTGTTAAGAAGGTAACTTTTCTCACCAAGGTCAATCCTTCACCTATTTGATGCCATCCCCTTCCATCTCCTTCAAGAGCTTGCCCCTTCAACCATCCCCCCTCTCTCTAATATCCCTTGCTATTGTCTAGAAATATGACCAGATCTCTTCTATCCTTTGAAAGAAAAAAAAACATTCACTTGGCCCCATTATACCTTCAAACTTTCATCCTATAGGTATATTCCTTTCATAGCCAAATTCCCAGAAGAACTTGTCTGTACCAGTTGTCTATCCTCCTATTGGCTTTTTGCCCCCTTATAATCTGGCTTCTGATTCTCCCATTTTACTGAAATGGTTCTCTCCAAGGTGACCCACAAGTCCTTAATAGTGAAATTCTTAGTAGCAGTGATACAGAGTTAGTTTCCAGACAGGACAAAGTTTTGTGACAATGAATGTCATGGACTGTCTGAGAGTTTGTGGGCTCCATCATGGTAGAGACCTTCATGCAGAAGACTATTTTGGGGGAAGGTGGTAGACAGTTTCCATCTCACATATAGCTTGAGCTAAATCCCCTCTGAAGTGCCTTATGATTCTGAGAGGCTGAGATTCTACAAACAAGTTGTAAGAGGGGAACAGAAAGGACAGAGGAACAGCCCGGGGATGTACTAGTGTCCCCCAAATTTTAAATAGACTGGAGAAAAGCCTCCAGCACTTTGGGCAAATCCTCTATGGAGGTTCCACAAATGGCCATGGATAAGAATCTTGCAGGATGGGAAATACTGGATGGGGTTTTGTTTCTTCCAGTTGGGTGAGGGCTCACACTAAAGCATTGGGCTGGAATCCTGCTGACTGGTCATTTTCATTCTCTGAGCTACGTGTTTGAGCATCTTTCTGAATCTGATTTACAAAAAGCTAATTGGCACCATTTAGGGCACTGGCAGGTGTATTTGGATGTATGTTTGGGGATCCTTAAAACAAATCAGAAGCGAAGGTACAAGACAGGCGTTTTCCTTTGGTTTGCTCAATTATTATGAAGAGGTGTGATAGTTCAGGCTGATACCTATTCACAATGAAGACAAGCGAACTTTCATTTCAGATGCATCCAAAGACAGTGTTCGGTGCCTTGTGGAAATTGCATGGGATGTTGAGTTATGGATTTCAGGCAATTAACAGGGGGACGAGTGGAGTGGGGAAAGCTCCTTGGAGCCAGAAAGCTCTGGGTTCAAGTCCTATCTCTGACTCATACTGACTTTTCGAACCTAGGCAAATTATATAACTTCTCCTTGTAACTCTCTAAGAGAAAGTGCCAACCTGCAATGATAAAGGGAGTTTCTTCATCAGGGAGTCCTCTTTATTAATGAAATCACAGGTCCAGTTCTGATCCCTTAGGAAACACAGACAAGCAGTTAGTGCCTCTTCCCTCTTCTCTCTCCACCAAATCCATACCCTAAGGTCATAACATCTTCCATATGCATGTGACTTAGACATCGAGCAAAATTTGCTATTTTTAACCCCATAGGTGGAAACACTGGGCCAGCTATTGTTTCTTGATTTTCTTCTTTTTTTGAAGGTCATATCAAGCTGCACAGTCTTCAGATAGTCTTGGTGATAACAGGATGACACAGAGAGTTCAAAGGAACCTCAGACACCAACTAGTCCCTTTGCCTCACTTTGTGTATTAGGGTGGAGTCAATCACATCAATCAATCCATCCCTCCCACTTAAAATAACTACCTTAATCAGGTGATAACATCTCCATTGGATCAAAGCATTGAAGCAGGTGTAAATGTCCTTAATCACGTGGAAGAGAGAAAGACATTGGAGGAATGAGATGGAGAGGTGGAACCAAGATGGCCCTGCAGTCCACAACTCCTCTAAACAGATCTATAAAATGCACCAGACCAAATCCTGATGAGGAAATCTTATCGTAGTGGATCTTTTGTCCATCCCAGGGGCTCAAAAAACAGCAGCCAGAGAGCCCTGCAAAAACTGGAGACAGTGTCAGAGCAGGAGCACGAGGCAAAAGGAGCATTCCAGAACTCAGGGAGAAATGGCATACCAGCACAAAAGCAGGTCCCAGATCCATATGGGGATACCCCAAGACTGATACTGGGGCATTACAATGGGGAAGGGTGCCACACCCCATCCCAGGTCACAGAACTAGGGTGGAGTGAGAAGGGGAACTACACAGGGGGAGGTGCTCATGGTGTCTTTCTCAAGTAGGAAGGCCCCAGGAGGTGTACCAGAAAAGGAGGAAGTTCAGAAGCCAGCAACAGCAGCAGCAGCGGTATGGCTCAGACCCCAGGTGCTGAGCAGGATCTCAACTCCAGCAAATAGCGCAGGCTGCAGAGGAATAGCCAAGGCAGGAGCTGGGACCATGGGAGAGCCTGCAATTCTCCCACATTGAGCCAACAGGGCTTTCCAGCTGGCTGATAGGGTGAAGTCTAGCAGAACTCTCTGCTTGCACAGACCCAAACCTGTGCAAAGCTCAGAGGGGAACAGGAGGGGAAACAATCACACATTGCCCTGGATCAGACCTCTTTGGGAGCACTGAAAGTGTGAAAGTCTCTAGCCTATCCTAGAATAATACAACACTCAATACCCCCCCAAAAAGTAGCAATAAGACCAGACCAGACCTTTCTTCTAGAAGTATTGCAGAGCCCAGCTCTATTATCAAGTCTAAAGTTAAGAAATAAGCTGAAAGAGTAGGCATACAAAAAAGGTGCCCACCGTAAGGATCTATTATGGTGGCAAGGGAGCTCAAGACACTAACCCAGAAGAAAATTATTCCAGAGACATCTACAAGTAAAGCCTCAGAGAAAAACACAGCTTGGGCATAAATTCAACTAGAATTCCTAGAAGAAATTAAACAAGAGGTTTGGTTTGGTTTGGCTTTTTAAGAGAGAGAGAGAGAAAATATGTTATATGAATAGAATGAGAGTGCCTAAAGATAAATTTGGAAAAGAAATGAGTGTTGTGAAAGAAGGAATTTGAAAGAGAATTAATGACACAAGAGGCACAAAATCTGCCCAAGCAAGAAACTCCCTGAAAATTAGAATGGACCAAATAGAAGCCAATGACTTCATGAGGCAACAAGAAATATCAAAACAAAGTTAAAGGACTGAAAAGTGGAAGAAAATTTGAAGTATCTTGTGGGAAAAAAAAAATGCTGACCTGGAAAACAGATCCAGGAGGAAAAAAATTTAAGAATCATTGAACTATCTGAACACCATGGCCAAAAAACAAGCCTACATTTTCTATCTCAAGAAATCATAAAAGAAAATTGTCCAGATTTCTTAGAACCAAAGGACAAAGTGAAATCTATTGATCACCTCCTAAAAGAAATGCCAAAAGTGAAACCTGTCAGGAATATCATAGCCAAAACCCAGAATTCAAGTAGTGAGGAGCCAACCTGAGGACCACATATGAAACACGCTGCCCACCTCCTACTAACGAGGGGAAGGCCTCAGGTTGTAGAATGAGACAAATGTTTCCTGAATCTGGATATTTTCTGGATGACCAATCAATTGCCTACTATTAACCAACAGTGATTAGTGCGCAAGTTCTATTCAACCAATTAACCTCAATTAGTTTTTAACTGAAGGGTATTTGCTCTGAAGCTATTCCAAGAACAGAAGTACGAATATCCCCTTAACACTTGGGAACCCTCTCACCTGCATCACTCAGACTCAGGGCTGAGTGAGCTCAGACCTAGCAGTGTTTCTTCATGGAATTTGATGTGCCAAGTGGCATGGCCAATGGATGGATGTCTGCATCTCTCCTACTGCTGCAATTGGTTGAGTAAGTGATTTGTGACTTTACTTTTCACTTCTGGGGCAGCTAGGTAGGAGATGTAGTGTATAAAACACCAAGCCTAAAGTCAGGAAGACCCAAATTCAAATCCAGGTTTAGACACTTATACCTGTGTGACCCTTTGCGAGTCGCTTCACCCTGTTTGCCCCAGTTTCCTCATCTGTAAAATGAGCTGGAGAAGAAAATGGCAAACCACTCCAGTATCTTTGCCAAGAAAACCCCAAATGAGGTCACAAAGCACAGGCACGGCTGAAACAACTAAACAACAAAGCATAGGCCAAGGCAACTTGGCCATGCCCTAGGGGTCATCCATAAATTATCCAGCAAGTTAAGAAGGGATTTAATTCAAGAAATAGGAGCATGTGGCATTCCAGCACACACTTGAGGAGAAGCTGCCTAAGGAGAAGGAGGAAAGAAAGAGCTCATCTTTGACTTTGACTGAGTTTCCTTCCTCCTTCCCCTTTGACCAGAGGAGGACGTTTCAGCTTTCCAGAGTGTGGAGGATATTGGACCTTATACCTTCCCATTGACTTCTTAAATGAGGTCTCTAGATTTGCTGGGAGCAGGGTCTGCTTAGGGAGCCAAGGATATGTGCATAAAGATTCCCTACACTTAACAGGGATTTCTTGAGCACCCCACAAATAGAAGAAGAGGATTTCCAAGAGTCAAGAAACAAAAGTTACCCTTTTGCTGTGTGTCTTCTCTAAATGTGAGCTCCTCTAGGCTCTGTATGTACTTATGAGAGAGAGCATCACCAGAATTTCAAGGGATTTTTTTGTATCAACTGTACTTACTGTACCACTTTAATAAATACCCCTTTCTAAAACACATACAAACCCCCACTCCAACCACACACAAGCACACACAAACAACTACTTAAGGCTGGTTAAGATATTATTCTCAACTAATAACTAGGTGGGGGGAACCAGTGGGGGCTCAAGTCAGTGGCATTAGAGAACTGTCCATGATTTCTAGGATCCTGAAGAGAAGATGGGACTCAATTCATCTCTGAGAATGGGATTTGGGATGAGGCTGTTCCAGAGCATTCATGTGCTATATTGATACATGTACATCTTATCTGGCCCAATAGCATAAAAGTACTTGCAGCATAAAGACCCTTTAATTTTTTAAAATGTTTCCTCAGCATATAGCACAGTGCCTGGCACATAGTAGGCGCTTAATACATATTTATCATATTATATTACCTACCAAATTCTAACATTTGCAGAGTTCTCTAACTCCTTTGTCCCATTTGGTCCTATGAGAGAGTCATCCCAGATGAGAATCAATTACCTTCACAGTGACAACAAGAAAATAATTCTTAATTTAGAAAAAAAAAAGATGAGGATTTGACAAAAGATAACGTCGATTACTTGAAAAGCTTTTGCATGAACAAAATAAGTGCAAGTAAGAAAGGAAGTGGTCTCTGGAACTTATTGTATCAAATATCTCTGATACATTGATAAGATCCAAGATAGTTGGAACCATTCATAGAAATCGGTGAGAAAAAGGAGCAGTCCCCAATACATAAGCAGTCAAATGATATGGCAAAAAGAAGAATTTCACACTGTTAATGATGCTATAATGAAGTGTACCAAATGCTCAACACTCAGCCTAGTAAAATAGTAGATAAAGCATTGAATGTGAAGTCAGGAATACCTGCGTTTAAATCACTCCTCAGAAACTTGGTCTCTGTGTGACCCAGGGAAGTCACTTAATCTCTCTGTGCATCAGGTCTTCATCTGTATGAAACAGCAGTGAGGGGCACTGCAGAAGGTGGCCAACGTTTTCTGCTCCCTCCTCCCTTCTGGAAGGGTCTAAGGCGAATTTCTCCTAGTCTTCACCTCCCTCCCTTAAGCCATTCCTATTTCTGCCCTGCTCTCCTTTCCTTTCTCATATCAGAGTTGGAGACTTAATGAGCCTCACCTTGTTACAACAGCTGCTAGATCGCCTTTTACCTAGGAGCCACGTAATGGCTTTCCGTCCTACATGGCTCCTTTCCCTGCCACTTTATGGAATTCATATTGGGTAAAAAGTTGTTCGTACAATTGCAATAGCTCGAAGCCCCCCAGTTAAGAAAATTCCTAATGTTCAGACAAAAGTGTGGCTCTCTGTCCCAAAGTAAAGTTGTGTGTCATCTCTAGCTAACCCCTGACTCCTTTATGTTTGTGGCAAAATAAGAATACGAGAAATGTTTAGGTGGAAAAGAGACAAGAGTATGCGGCGGTGTCTCTTGGGAAGTGGAAGCTGGAGAAAGAAGAGACCTTTGTTGAGAATTTTCAGTTTTATCTTTTAGTTGTTGCCACCAATTATTTCATGTCTGCTTACTAAGCTCCAGGCAGGGCTGGGGATGCTGTCTCCCTTCGCTACTGTGGCTCATCTCTTGCAGTCTCCAGTCATGATCAGTCTGTCTCTTGCAGACTGGGTGTCCCTTTCAGAACTCCCAGATGTGAGTCAAGTCTGCCTTCCCATTGAAAGATTGCCACAGTCCTAAGTTGTTCTGAAGCCTGGGAGTATATGATTGTCTTCCAGAACTACAAACTCCTGGATTTCAGTCAGTTCTCAAGCCTTTCATCCATACAAAATGAAGGTGGTATCTAAGGTCTAAATCTGTGTTCCTATGAAATCACTAATATCAAGAGAAATGCCCATACAAACCATCTGGATGCTTCACGTCATGCCCAGCAGCCTATTGGCAAAGAAGATGGGAGGAGTTAATGCCAGAGAGGTATGGAAAGTAGGTACCCTAATGCACTGTTGGAGAAGCTGGACAGTAACCTGGCCATTCCGAAAACCAATCGAGACATATGCAAAGAAATAAGTGCCTGGAGCATCCTTACCTTTGGATCCTGAGGTCCCATTGTTAGATGGTATGGTTCCAAGACGCAAGAGACAAAAAGAAAGTTCCCATATTTACTCAAATGTGTGCAACAGCACTTTTGTGATGGCAAAGAACTTGAAACAAAGGAAATGTCCATCAATTGGTAAATGGCTGAATAAGATGGTCCATGAATGTTTCTATGTGACAAGAAGCAGTGAATGTGATGAATACAGAAATGTGTAAGACTTTCATTAACTGACGCAGAGCGAATAATGATAATAAAATATTTACATGGCACTCACTATGTTTCAGGCACTGTGCTAAGCACTTTACAAATATGTGATCCTCATTTGATCCTGACGGTGACCCCGCAAAGGAGATGCTATTATTATTCCCATTTTACAGATGAAGAAACTGAGGCAAACAGAGATTAATTGATTTGCCCAGGGTCACATGGCTAGTAAAGTGGAAATATAATACACAAAAAGAATCTTTAAAGAGGAGATAATGGGGGAAAGGTACATAGCACAGGGGCATAATGGAGTCTAGCCCATGGAGTATGGCAAATCAAAAGTTGGCTGGTCTATGAGACCTCCTTAAATGGAGACTTTGGGAGAAATTCTTTGCCTGCCCTTCCAGCCCTCCAATCAGATGGGCAGAGCAATATTGGGAAATGTAGGTAATGTAACAACCCAAGATAGCAATAAAATTTTCTTTTAATTTTTAGCAAAAGTCCATCACCTAGCATTTATTAAGCACCTACTCCCTAGAACTCCCTGCCATGCCTGGTAGTCCAAGCCTCCTCTGGCATAGGCCTGCTCAGCATGGTGTGGCCACATCAAAAAAGGTTCTGTGCCAAATCAAACTGAAGACACAGAGGGCCCCCAGGGGTTACATATTAAATTGGTCAATTATCTAAGGAGTCCAGACAGTTGTCCAAGCTCTACCCATTGGTCAGATATCACAACCATCACCATTTCTGAATTTTCAGTGTTAAATCTTCATTACTGCAACAAGAAAACAAAAGTGATTTAAATCATTTATTACTATGTGGATATATACCTCACAGTTGTTGTTATGGAGAATAATACTTGAGTTTAAGCTTTGAATTTACATGTGCAAGTAATTTGCTCTTTCAAATAAAAGCAGCATATCTCAAAAAAAAAAAAAAAAAGGTGCTGTGCTCCATGAGCAAAGCGGAATTGAAATAGCCCCAGAGAAGCACAAGATGTGCAGACTTAGAGAGAGAATCCACCCCAAAGGTTCGCACGGACTATTGGTGCTCGACCTGTGGTAGAACACTCGAGCTGGGATTGGTCTCATCAGTCATAGTCACACAGACATACAGTCTTATCACTTGACTCTAGCACAGTGACGTCATTTTGGTTCTCTTCGAAAATGAAAGACAACAACCAAGCACCTACTATGTGCCGAGTGATGCTGGAGATACAAAGAAAAGCAAAATCAAGAAGACCATAAAAGCGTGGGCTGTGGAGCCAGAGTATCCAAGTTCGAGGCCGATGTCCACTCCATCCCTCATTTTCCTTGCCTGTAAGATAAGAAGATTAGATGAGATGATCCCTAAAGTCCCTCCTGCTCTGGATCTGATAAATGCTCTTGAAAGAGAGCCTCAGGGCTGGGAAGACCTCCACTCAGCAAGACATGGCTGCTGTAAACATCTGAACGACTGCTTGAGAAACCCAAGGCAAGTGCTCGGATGCAGGCTCTGCCCAGGAAAAAGTCACCCCTGAGCAATGTCATCTTAAACATTTTCATTTTCTAAACCACAAGTCCGAGAATAATGGAAAACAGAAAGTCTGAAGGATAAACAATGAGGCAAAACTTCAAAAACAGGAGTGTTTAACCTTTTTTATATCGTGGGCCCCTTCGGCAGTCTGATGAAACTTTCGTGAACCCCTTTAGAAAATATTTTTTAATTCATAATTTAATCAAATGTTGAATTGTAGTTAGATGTTAGTGAAAATAAAGGTGTAATTGTTTTCCCATACAAAGTCACAGATCCCCTGAAATCTATCCATGGACACTAGATTAAGCACCTTTGCTCTCACACAACACTCCAAATGGACCTTCAACTGAATGGAGCAGGTGGAAGAAAACGCACGGTGTATATGGCATCAATTCAACAAGTATTTGGTAAGTACTTAGAATGTGCCAAGCACTATGCTAAGGGATGGGAATACTAATAAGACAGAAAGACAGCCCCTGCCTTTAAGAAGATTACATTCTCATTAGAGAACATGGTACATAAAGGAATGCTAAAAAGGGAGGGGGTAAGTAGGCACATAAAGGAGTGGTCACAGAGAAGGTTTAGAGATTAAGGAGTCAGTCAGTCACTCAATAAACACTTACTAACCAGGCAAAAAGTTGGTCAGTTGCTCCATCAGAGACCAGTTCCTGGGATTGGGTTACACGAATTTCCTTCTCCAACAGGAGTGTATGAAACCATCCTATTACAAAGGTCTAGTGGCTTATGTCAGTGACCTAGATGTTCAGGGCATAGTCAATGAGAATATTTCATTACACAAACAGATAAGAGACCCTGTTTGAATCTAAACATTGGGGTCATAGCTTCTCTTTTTTATTTTATTATTTGTATGCAAAACCTAATAAATACCAGTAAAACAAGAATTTCCATCTACAGGAAAGTAGAATTGAACACGAACTGTAAATCTGTTATATACATCTTACTTTTCCTTTAAAGTATATAATAAACATGTAACTTTCAAAGCTGTGCTCCTTTCTGACCTTCCTTCTCTTTTCTTGTCCTTTAAAAAACACTTCAATGATCTCTTTTCTTTATTATTCAACTCTATCACTAGCTTCCCTCTTCTTCCACCTAAACATCCTTTGACTATTTATTGGGTAATGGTTCTTGTTCTTATAAACAGCTTGTCCCCCAAAGTCTTATTAAAGCTTTAATACCCGAAAACCAAACTAAGAAATTTGGAATATTCTAGATGTCAATTAATTCCTTGTACATTTTGGATAGAAGTTTATTTAAGAAAGCTAATGTAAAGATTTTTTTTCCAATTAATTTTCCCTTCCAATTTTAATCGTATTGGTTTTATTTACACAAAATCTTTTTTTTTAATTTTTGTAAAAAAAAAGCCTATTTTATTTTCTATCGTCTTTTTTCATTCATGATTTAGTCAGCAATTCTTTCCCTATCTATGGTTTCCAAAAGCATCACTTTCCTTGCTCTTCTAATTTATTTATAATGTAATCTTCAATATATAGGTCATATATATACATTTGTAACTTATCTTCATGTATGGCATAAGATAGTGGCATAAACTTAATTTTTGCCAATCTGTTTTTCAGTTTTTCCCATAAGCATTTAATAAATGCTTTTATTATATTCCATTTGAAGTCTTTGGATTTATTGAACAGTGTGCTATTATATTTATTTCTTTCTGTAAGTTACATACTAATTTGTTCCACTCATCACTGCTCTGTTTTTCAAACTACTACCAAATAGTTTCAGTGATAATTGCTTTGCAGTATAATTTGAGATCTGATTCTGTTAGGCCTCCTTCTGTCCCATTTTTTTTCATTATTTTCCTTAAAATTTTGAACTTTTTGTTCCCCAAGATGAATTTCATTATTTTTCTAGGTCTGCATAATAATCCTTTGGTAGTCTGATTCATATGGCACTGCAGAAATAAATTAATTTAGGCATTATTGTCATTTTGTCATATTAGCACAGCCTAACCATGAGCTATGAATATTTCTCTATTTAGATCTATATTTCTATAAAGGCAGCTAGGTGGCACAGTGGATAGAGAGTGGATAAAACCTAGAATCAGAAAGACTCATCATCCTGAGTTCCAATCTGGCCTCACACACTTACTAGCTAAGTAAGTCACTTACTACTCTGGGCAAGTCACTTCACTCTATTTAACTTAGTTTCCTCATCTGTAAAATGAGCTAGAAAAGGAAATGGCAAACTACTCCAGTATCTCTGCCAAATAAATCTCAAATGGGGTCATGAAGAGTCAGACGGGACTGAAAAACGACTGAACAACAAATATTTCTGTGAAAAAAGTGATATATTTGTGTTTGTATAATTTCTGTGTGTATCTTGATTTCACAGTAGGTAGACTCTCGAACATTTTATACATTCTATAGATATTTTGACTGGAATTTTGCTTTCTATATCATCTTCCTGGGTTTTGGTGCTAATATAAAGAAATCCTTGTGATTTTATGAGGTTATTTTATATTCTCCAATTGTTGAAAGCATCAATTGTTTCTATTAATTTTTTCTTTATACTTTAGGGTTCTCTAAATAGACCATTATATCATCTACAAAAAGCAATAACTCTTTCTTCCTTTAGCACCAACCTCGGAAATAGTGAAAAGCCTGGAATAATTGTAGCAACAGTAACTGGTCTCTTCCCCTTCACTAGCATCCAAATGGTAGGGGGGAGGGAGTAGCAGGGCAGTGCTAGGAATGAGCTGGAGCAAGGGAAAAGTTGGCGGTAGAGAGAGAACCAGAAAGATGAAAGCTGTCTATTTGATGAGAAGACGTCCAAGGAGCAATGAAACATGGGTAATTTACAGTCTTCTAAAGCAGTTTTATGTTCCGGCAGGCTTGAAGGTGTCTCAGCAAGCCTCCCAGCTGACTGTGGTAGCAGTCACAAATTAAGATACTAAATCCTGTTTAATTTGCTTTGTTAATGTGCGCCATGGTTCTCTTGCGCTTCTCCCTGTTTCCTTCGTAGAGTAAATGATGTATCCCATACCTAAGGCATATTTTACATTGGTTGCCTCTTTTGCTTCCTATCTTTTTTGGGAAAAGCTCCAGGCTACAGCCCAAATCCCTCCTATCTCCAGAGTAGCTGGAAGGGGGATGATGAACCAATGACCAAGAAATGGGGAACCAATTTCCCCCATTGAAGGCTGAGGCTTTTCCCCAAAAGGAACCTAGACAAACAACGATGGTTAAATAAAGGTCAGGTGCTGGGACCCATCACCAGCCATGGGGACGCAGCCCAATGGGGTTGACCTTTGCTTCTATGCTCAACCGGGAAATCAAAGTTCCCTTTTAGGAATCCCCTTATCTGTGTGTCTTTGCTCAGGGGGCAGGGACTCCAAGGCAGTCCCTGAGGTGATTAAAGAAAGTGTTCTACAATGCCTAGAGCACTGGAATCACACCTTCTCCAAGCCTCATTTTCCTCATCTATGCGGTGGGCATGACAGTGTTAGTGCTAACTGCCTCATGGGATTGTAGTGAAGAATGTGTGCTGTATGTGTGACTTTTTTACGATTGGATTTTTATTGGCAGCAGAGAATCCTGGAATTAAGAAGTGTATATCCTCTCATCCTGACATGGTTAGGGTAAGAAGCCAAAAGGTTGGTTGGGGAAAATGTCTTTGCTTCAAATATCTCAGCTAAGGGTCTGATATTGGAGATATACAACAATCAGCACAAATACTTAAGACCGATAACAACTCCCTAATTGATTACTAGTTAAAGGATATGACGAGTTCTTAAAGAATTATAAACTATTAACAATCATATAAAAGGTTCAAATAAGAGAACACAAATTAATATGATTCTGAAGTTTTTTATACTCATATTTGGTAAAGATGAGAAAAGATTGGAGGGTCTATGGAAAGACAGGCATACTGATACCCTGGGACAAAGCTAAGAGTTTCAACCGTTCTGGAAAGCAATTTGGAAGTATACCAAGGAAATGATTTAAATGTCCATACTTTTGAATCCAGAAATCCCACTGGTGAATAAGGAAAGAAACAATTGTATGGCACCTACTATGTGCCAGCCACTGTGCTTAGCACTTTCCAAATATTATCTCAGTTGATCCTTACAGCAAACCCGAAAGGTGGGTGCTGTTACTATCTCCATTTTACAGTTGAGGAAACTGAGGCAAACAGTGGTTAAGTCTAGGGTCACACAGACAGTCAGTGTCTGAAGACAGATTTGAAAACAGGTCTTCCTCACTCCAGATCCAACATTCTATTCATTGAACACCTGGCTGCTCATTGATAAGTGTCAACCTCTAAGAAAGTCAACGGCAAAAAAGAAAGTTCCACATATCCCAAAATGTCTAAAGTTGCTTAGTTTTTTTTGTAGTAGGGAAGAACTGGAGATGAAACAGAGGCTTATCAACCACTGACATCAAATGATCCTGCAGATTTCACATTGACTTTGAAACCCACAAATTAACATTATCTATGTTGCATTGTATTTTTATTTATTTTGTTTAAAAAAATTTCCCAATTCCATTTTAATCTGTTTCCAGAGATTTGACACCTCTGGGTTAAATTCATTGCAATGTGTGAGGCAATGTGGGTGCTATTATACTTTAAGAAATGATATACAGGAACACAGACATACACCAGGAAACACAGCATACACAATGACTGCAATAATGACAATAATTGAAAGTGAATGTGATTTAATTACCCCAAGAAGAGACAGAAGAAGGCTCTTTCCTTCTGCATCGTCAAGGTGGGGGACTAGGGGATGGAACGCTGGGTCCAGCGGTAGGCTTGGCAGCTTGGTTAGCTTTACTGAACATTTCTCGCTCCCAGTCCCCTTCATTCTCTGGTTGTCAGGGATGCCTGTCTGAGAAAGGGAGGGTAAAGGGATATTGAGAAATGTCAGAGATACAAAAACTAAAGATAAACATAAAAATTGAACTGAATAGGCCTTCTCTCTCTAAAGCAGCTTCCCAGCTTCCTCTCCAGTGGACTTCACCACTGAACGTTGGGTTCTTGTGCGCTTGGCCATCGAAGCACAGTCTTTTCTGGGCCGACCAAGCAGGAAGTGTGGACGTGGTGATGAATCGTCTCTGAGTGCTGAGGCCAGCCTCGCTGCGGGCAGAGGGGGCTCCTCAGCAACTGGTGAGCAGGGGATGAATTACCTTATCCAGAACAACTTCAAGAAGTCAATTTCTTGGCAACGGCGGGGCCAGGATCCACCTGGCAGAAGCTACGACTCCCACACTGATAAAATAATGGCTATAATCGTGACCGGTGGAGTCATCATCCTTCTCCCACTCTGGTCCTGGCTCCCCAGTGCCAAGCAGTGGAGGGGGTGGTAGCCATCACTGAGTCTAAAGCCCTCGTGGTCATCTGGGAGGAAGGGGAGAAGCCTTAGAGAAGCGATCATCCTAAACATAGAACTGGAAATGACCTCCTGGGTCATATGGCCCTACCCCCTGCTTCTCCAGAGAGCTGACGCTCTCTCCACGCTAGTGCTCAGCTTCTCAGGACGAGACTTCTCCCAGAACTGAGTCTGCCCCTTCTGGCTCTTTGATCATCTGGCAGGTCTTCCCTGAGGAAGCCTCTCGAACCCTGAGCTGGGTTGAGGATTATTCAATTCTTTGGAGAGCGATTCTTTCAAGGCCCGGAGAACATTTGTGGTGGCGGCTGGGGAGGTCCGGAGGGGGGAGTCGAGGCCCTTGGGAGAGGTGGCAAATACTACTGAGAAGATAAAAGATAATTGAACAAGGAGCGAGTTGTAAATGGTGACAAAGTGTGATTTCCATTATAAGCTTATCTTAGTAAACTTTCCCAGAGTCCTGAGAGTTCCTGAGCAGGGTGTGGATTTGGCATGAGCAAAGAAACAGGCCAGGGCAGGAATGTCTGGGTTGCCGCTGAATGGACCTCGAGTGAGGGGCTTTCATATCTCTGACTTGGCTCCCTGCCACCCAGGCGCTGATGTCAGCCGGTGTTTAATGGGCAAACAGGCCTTCCAAGGTCTGCAGGCCCTGCTGGCTGCCCCGCCTGGACCTGCTCATGCCTGGTGGTCATGTCGCTAGGGCCCAGTCAGACTGGATGAAGTAGTGCCTCGATTACTCTGCCACGGTAGGGTGGCTCAATGCCCCCAGCTCTCCCAAATATGTACACATGGGTGCCCTTGATTCATGCTGTCCCATGGGGGAAGTAGCAGTCAGCTGGAGGCAAAGGATCATGGGATCACCGATTTGTAAGGGACTTTTGAAGTCTTTGAGTCTGACCCCCTCATTTTACAGAGGAGGAAACTGAGACAGAGACACAATAAGTGCTGGGGCAGGATTTGAAACTAGATCTTCCCAACGCCAAGCCCAGCCCTCTACCCATTATGCTATTTGGTAGTGGGAAGGGATGTCCAGTTTGAACCCCTTATTGGAATGCATGAAGGCTGGATTTGGAGTTAGAGGAGCTGGGCCTGAATCCCAATTCCGCCTCTTACTTCACACACAGCCCTGGACCAGGAGCTTCAGTTCTCTGGGCCTCGGTCTCTTTTTGGTGCAAAGAGAAGGGATTGATTAGACAGCTCCTGGAATCTCAGGATCCTCCACCCCTGGCTGCCAGGGCTGCCGTGCTGTCCACACCAAGACTTCATCACTCCGCAGCCTCTGCCCCAGGCCTCGGAGGCACTCAAGGCTCCACCACAGAGCAAACACAAAGCTGTTCTAGACGTAGAGCTAAAATGGGGATTTTAGGGGCCATCCAATCCACCCCTCTCTTTTTACAGATGAGGAAACTGAGGCCCAAGGTCACATTAGTGCCAAGTGGCAGAGCAAGGGTCCAAACACAGGTCTGCTAACTCCAAATCCAGCATTCGTGGATGCTAAGGTAGCACAGTGGATAGAGAGCTGGGCTTGGAGTCACAAAGACCTGAGTTCAAATCCAGCCTCAGATACTTACTAGCTACATGACGTAACCTCATTTGCCTCAGTTTCCTCATATGTAAAATGAACTGGAGAAGGAAATGGCAAATCACTCCAGTATCTCTCCCAAGAAAATCCCAAATGGGGTCACAAAGAGTCAGATGCAACTGAAATGATTGAACAACAACAAAATGTTGTGCCTCCTAGCCAGGTTCAGTTGGGGCAGGATGGCTAGCTAACGAATCACCTCATTCAAAGGGGTCAAAAATCAATTGAACTTGGATCTGTTCTTCCCAGTGGGGTTCAAAAAGAAGCCTTGAGCCAAAGGCCAGTGTGCTTGGTATTCACAAGAGGCAGAGTCACCCAGTGATGGGCACCTTGCTCAGAAGGGTTAACCCTGGTGCCATGCCCACATCTACAGCTGGGCTGTGAATAGAGGATCAGCCTTGGAGTCAGGAAAGCCTGGGTTCGGTTCATATCCCAGACACCTACAGTCTGTGTGATCCGGTGTGATCCCATGTATGGCATTTAACCTCTTAGTGATTCAGGCAATTCTCCAAAACCATCAGTGTCAGGGCAGGTGCTCACCTGCCTCAGTGGAGAGAGTTTCCTGACTGAGAGTCCATGAAATCACAGCAGGTCTAAACCAAAAAACTAACTAACCTTCTTCCTACTAAGACTGTGACCTAAAATGCTCTGAGCTTCACATTCCTCATTTCTTAACAGACTGGTCAAGAAGGAGGGAACATTACAGGCAGGAGGAAAGTCCTAGCTGATGACTGCAAGCTAATGCTTTCTTGTTTTTGTTTTTCACACGACCCCAGTGTTTCCCTCACTCCACACGTGCTCCCTTGTGTTGATGCCTCATTTTTTGGGTCATTTGCTCCTCATTTCCAATTTGGAAAGAGACAGAAGGAATGCACATTATGAGTGGTAAGCACTGTCTGAACGTCAGCCATTAATATGTAGGATTATCAGTTAATAGACTTCACCTGGGGAACAGACCTACTTCTGAACCTGCTTCTAACACCAATGCTCACAAGAGCAGAGCCTGGAAGTAAACCAAGGCTTTTTAGAAGTGGAAGTAAAAAATGACAGCAGAGCAGGCAGAGGGGACAGCTGGGCAAAGGCACAGGAGCGGGAAATGAGATTTTGTGAGTAAGGAGGCCCCTTTGGCTAGAATGTGGGTGTTCATCAGAATACAGATGTTCGCTAAGTCCAAAAACCATTTTGGACTTAGAGCACCATTTCCTTTCCCTGTCTTACTTTATAAGTGAATATGCTCATTTGGATTTGGAGTTTAAGTTCAGAAAAATAAAATAAAGTAACTAGAAAGGATTTGCCTCAAGCAGCTGCTTCTCTATGAAGCCTTTCCTATGCCCCCCACCCCAATCAGCCTTACTGTGCATTTAGTCTATAGAAACCCTTCTTCCTAGAAAGTGTAAGCTTCCTGTCTGTTTGTGGATCCTCAGTGGCCAGCAGCATCCCAGGCATACAGAAGGTGCTTAATAAATTGATGCCAATTGACTCTTTTTTTTAAAAAGTTAGAGCTAGATTGCGCTTATAATTATATAGTAGAAAAAGTGAGATTTGAATCTAGGTCCTCCAAACCAATATGTCCCCCACTGTCCGGTGGTATTTTCTCATTCTACTGTGCCTAACACAGGGCTGGCCACACAGACAGTGACCCTTGTCAAAGAAAAATGAATTGCTTGATTGAGTGATCAATACTTGGTCTCAGCAAATGAAGGTTCTATGCTGTGAGTAGATTTTGTTGCCTTCTGTGTAAGCACAAGAGTGCAGTATTAGGGTGAGGAAAGAGCGCTGGAAAGTCTGCAATCCTTCTGAGCCAGGCAACATTGGGCATGACCCTCTCTCTCCTAGAGGACATACTTTCCTCATCTGTAAATTGGGGAAGTAACTCTAACAGCAAATGCTGCAATGTGAAGTCCAATCCAACCAGCATTTATGAATCACCTACTTAGGATGTGCCAGGCACCATGCCAAGTGCTGGAAAAGCCCTGAAAGAGGAAATGTCTCTACACTAGAGGTTCCTCCAGGAAGAGTCAGCTTGCCACAAGGGGCTGGCTGCACCTTAGTGAAGAAACCAGAGGTCAGATCTTGCCTCACATATTTATTATTTAGTATGAGGTTTTTATCAGTAGTACTTTCATGATCCAGGGTGACTCAGAAGTCACTTAGCTAACGAAGTAACATGTAAAGCGCTCGATATGTGCACTCTATTATCATTATTAACCTTCATGGGCTTCAGTTTCCTCATCTGTGACAAGAAGGAGTGGATGGCCAGGCCCTTAAGTTATAATTCTATGACTATGAGCATATGTGAGCATGGAAATATACAGAGAGACAGAGAGAGAGAAACAAACGCAAAAGGGAGAAAGAAAGGGGATGAAGTGGAAAGAAGAGAGAGACAGAGTTAAAGGTAGAGAGAGTATAAACATCCAGGGGGACCAGGAAAGACACCCCATGGGGTCCTAGAGCTAGAATGCATCTCAGGCATCATTCAGTTCAACTGTTTCATTTTCAGGAAGAAAACTAAGGTGAAGGGAAGGGAAGAGAAGGGATTTTCCCAAGGTCACACAGGTAGTGTGTATCAGAGCAGGATATGAATCCAGGGCCCTCATTCCCCTATCCCATGAGATGAACCTTGACAGAAGCTAAGTATTCTAGAAGGCAGGGCTAAGGAGGGGTGCCCTCCAGGCATGGGAGACAGCCCATACAAAGGAAAGCAGTTGGGTGATAGAATGCTATTTGTGGGATGGCCTGTAGGACAAGTGGGCTAGAAGAGAGAGTGCTTTAACTGGAGTAATTTGAAATATCTCCTAAGGCAGGCAGAAGCCAATGTATGAAGGGCTTTGAATACCAAAGCCAAGGCAATCTCATTATATCCTAGAAGCCAAAGGGACCCACTGAAGGTCTTTTAACAAGGGAATTCTGGGGTCACATAAAGTGAGCCTTTGAAGCGCCTCTGTACTGACAACTTGTTCCTTTTGACTGATTCCTTCTCCATTGACATCTTTTTTCTCAACAGTAAAATGACTGGGTGGGACCAGGTGATCTCTACGGTCCCTCACAGCTCCACATCCATGTGGCATAGATTTCTATTTCCAATCTCAAGGCTCCGTATAAATGCATAGAGTTATTAGGGTTTGAATTATCCATTAAATGGGATAATGTAACTAGGAAACATGGAGGTAACAAGAAATTAATCCTTTCCTTCCTGCCAGAGTAGGCCTTCAGAATCTAATGGAGGACTATTCATTCTTCTTAGTTTGGGGAAAATACAAGACCCAAAATAACCTTTGCATTGTTGGGACTCCAGTGATTTCTCAGAGTTTCCAGTTCTATCCAGATGTACTGAATGAGCCCTCTTGAGCCCCTAATATGGTCTTGGGGGAAGCTGCCTCCTTGGTGTGGGCTGAGTGAGTCTGGGTTCAAGTTGCCTTTCAAAGAAAATGTTCCTCCTGAGCCTTTCAGTAAACGTATGAGGATACCATTTTATTCTGCAGGGTTGTGAATTCCTTCCCAAAGAATGTAACACACCGATCCGATTACGCCGAGCATATCTGAATGGAGGAGTATATTTATCTTGCTTGTTAATTACATATGTCAGAGCAGAAGACCAAACAAGCAAATGTCGACATTAGCCAGAGGGATCTGGCAAGCATCACCCTCTGAGTAAGGAACACGGGAGGGACAGTCGGTTAATAGAAAAAGATACAGTTAGCATCTTTTTTTATGTCAAAACTCTGTTTGTCTCCTTGACTAACATTACTTTTTAAGCTAGAATGGGACTTCTTAAGATAAAGATCAGATCTTTCTCTAAAAAAATACTTTCTATTACACCTCAAACATTTCAGCAAACGCTGAAGTGACAAAAGGAGTGTGATATTGAGGGAGAAGTGCCAGACCTCGAATCAATAGACTTGGGTTCAAATTTCACCCCATCACTTGCTGGCATTTAATGTTTCTGAGCCTCAGTTTCTTCATCTACAAAAAATAATTAATAACATTGACATCAAAAAGTTGCTAATTATGATACTTGCTGGCATTTTAACAGCTCTTTGAAGCTAACAAAGTGCTTTCCATACTTTTTCCTACATGAAGTTGAAATGTTAAAAGGTATGTGAGAGCAAACTAAAGGCACCACCTTGACTGTGGCTATTATCGGTCACTCACATTTTTATCACACTTGAAGGTTTACAGCAAACTTTTTCATGTGTGAGCCCCTACTCTAGTATGTGTTTATCACAGAGATACAAAAAATGGAAAATGACTCAGCCCCTGCCTCAGAGGAATTTGGAATCCAAAGTGCTAGGTTTAACTTAGGGAAAATTCACCTTAATGCAAGGGAGCATGAGAGCTTTGCAAGTGAAAAGGACCAGGCAAAATGTCCTAAGAAATCACCAAAGTTCAAGGGAGAGCTAACATATTGGATGACAGAGGACTGCACTGAATCTAATAAGGTCGAATCAAATAAGAATAAATGTGAAGTCTTATATTTGGGTTCAAAAAATCAACCTCAGAAATAGGAGATAAAGGAGCAGCTTTGGACATAATAATAGACGAACACTGTCCCCAGAGGCCTGGGGATGTCTTCTCCCCCAGGGGCTCTCGCTCCAGACTCATACGGGGCCTGGGTTTAGTCTGGGGAGAACCTGATTTCTAAAGAGAAGGTCAGGCCATATTTCTTATACTCTCTGACTCTTTATTCACTAACCCTAGAGTCCCAGAAAAAATCAACTAGAGGTTTAGTTTGACTTACAAATGATCTCCCTAAAATTAGAAGACATACAATGTGCAAGGTGGATCAGTTATAGGACAGCTATTTGTTACCTTCATTACCAAAGAAAAACTTAAAATACAAAATACTCATAAGAGTTCACTGACATAGACTTTGAATTGGAACCACGAACCTGTGATTCCTCATAATTCTCAATATTCTCCTGGGAGGTTGATACTTAAAGCATTAATACATGAGGCCACTTAACAGGGATTTCACCTTCTCCTTGGCTTTGCACATCTGAACTACTGCCTCAAGAGGGAAATCTTCTGGCGAGCCAAGCCAGGCACTGGGCTCATCCTCCTAAGGCTGGTCAGCTCCTCCTATGAAAGGAGTTTTGGTCATCTCAGGGGCACCTGCCCCAGTACAGCCAGTTCTGACTCAGGAACTCCTAATCTCCAAAGGAAGCCGCTGAAGAAGCCATGAATACCATTTGGCTGATTACACTGAAGGAAAGAGACACAAAATAGAAGAAGCCAGGGGTCCCCTGGGCAGCGCAGGTTTCCACTACCATGTGTGGGCAGCCACTATCGCTGCTGGGCTGCGGAGAGGTGCCTCAGTCCCTCCACAGGAAGTGCCAGAGAGTTCCAAGCCACACATTTAGGAAGGAAGCAGAATCGCTCCCTTTTTAGAGCTACTGAGTAGGCTTCTTCTTGATATATATGGCAGCCGCCGCCAAAGACAACAACATCTGGGCATCCATTAATAGGAGCAGAACACAGACCTTTTAGGGAGAGGGAAGTGAGAATCATTGTATTCTGTTCTGTTCTGTATGCCACAATTGAAAAGCAGCATTCATAAACTGGAGAGTGTCCAGAGGACTGTGCCCAGGAGAGTGGAGGACCTTAAGCCTGTCATACCAAGGTCATCTGAAGGAACAGGGCATATTCCGCGTAGAGAACAGAAGACTTGGGGGCATGATGGCCATCTTCAAGTCTCTTCAAGTAGCTGAAGGGCTGCTGTGTAGACAAGGAGTTATAGCTGCTCTATTTGAGCCAGTAGGAAAAACCTTGGCTGATATAGAAAGCGGCAGAGGCAGATTTAGGTTTGATATTGGGGGTAAAACAGATGAAAACCAAACAGAAATCCTCCTAATGCTGATCGGTGATGGATACAGCTGCCCCAGGAAGTCATGGGACTTCCTGTTCTCCTGGGACATCTTCCAACAGAGGCTGAATGACAGCCTATGGGAATGCTAGAGATCCTCAGACTACAGGGCATCTGAGGTTCCTTCTGCTTCTCAGATACTGTGATTGGAAGCTAAAAGAACTTTCTAAATTCAAATTACGAGAGCTATCACTGCTATTGTTTAACTAATAAAACTGCTTGGCATCAATGGACAGCCTTGAAGGAAGGCCTGGGTTGGTAACGTGGACTCCAGTCACATTGAGCACAACTATGAAGTGATACAACTTCATCACTCACTCCTCTGGAGTCCTAAGGCTTACAAAAGCCTTTCATAGCAGAGGCCCTATGAGACAAGGGATCTACATGGCATTATCCCCATTTTATGTGAGGAAACTGAGGCCTGGGGAGATTCCTCTATTTAGGTGGCTAGGTTGTGGTGCGTGAGTGTCAGAGCTGAGAATGGAGCCCAGGTCAGCCCTTACCACCACCCACTCTCCATCTCAATTTGCCCCACAGATCTGTATTCTGAGTAAATTAGGTTCACTCTCAGCTACATGGCGATGGGCTTGTACTCCTAATCAAAAGGAGATGGGAGAAGACTTGGGGCCAATTTACAGCCCTGACTCCTGAGCAATGATCACCACCCTCTTAACAGCTATTATAAATTAAGGGTCGCATTATTCACTTGCTAGACTTAATGAATTCTCATCACTCACCTACATCCTATTATCATTAATGAGCAGCAAACATATGCGATCGCCAGGGAATAGGCCCAGGTTGGAGTGAGCAGCTCCTCTTGGCTGTTCATTACAATGTATGTGTCATCTCCTCAGTATCTCCATGTTATTATCAAATATCACAAGAGGTTCCTCCCCCCCAAATAGCCTCTGGGTATACGTTTTTACAATGAAATGATGCAGACAAGCTGCCTCCATCTGCAAAGGCTGCCCATGGCTTCTGGATTCTGCATCTGCATCCATCGATTCAGTCAATGAGCATTTATTACATGCCCACTGTGCACCAGGCAGTGCTAAACACCGCAGATACAAGAAAAAGCAAAAGAGAGCCCTTACCCTCCAGGATCTCCCAGTCTAATGTGCAAGACAATAAGAAAACAAGCCACGCACAAGATACACGGGACATAATCAACAGAGGAATTAAAGGGAGCCCAGGAAAGGCTTCCCAAAGAAGACCAGTTTAGCTGGGACTTGACGGGAGCCAGGGAAGCCAGGAGGTGGAGACTCTAGGCGCAGAGGACCTCGGGAGGAAATACCTGCTTTTGGGAGGTAGTGTCTCGCTCATGGAACGGCAAGGAGGGCAGCATCGCTGGACCAAAGCATACAGGCGGGAAGGGGGTGTAAGCATGGTGTAAGGATATGGTAGGCCAGCATCGAGGTGGTGAGGCTTCCATTGAGACCCAGAGGAGCCATGAGAGCCACGAAAAACCCCAAGGCCACCAAACCCAGTCTCGGGTTTGTGCATTTTCTGACAAGTGACACTAGTGAAGAGCTGGGAATGCCTTTCCCCCTTGTTCTCAGTCATCGCCTCCCCCTGGTCTCCCTGGCTTCCCATCCACCCACCTCACAGCTGCCTAGATTATTTTCCTAAAGCACAGACCTGACCACATCACTCATTCCTCCGCTCAGCCAGCTTCAGCAACTTCCTATAACCTCTAGGAAAAAATGCAAGCTTCTCTGTGTCGCCCCTAAAGGCCTTCACAATCTATCTCCAGCTAACCTCAGCAGTTTGATTTCATATTACTGGTCTCCATGCTGTTCTCTCTAGAGGCCAATGAATAACTCAACAAACATTTATTAAGCACCTACTATGTGCTGAGCATGGAGGACGAGATGGATAATGAGATGACAAAGATTCCATATCCCACCTCTTTGCTTCTGTAAAGGCTGTACCTCATTCTTGGGATCATGAAATTAGGGCTGGAAAGGATGTTAGAGGCCACCAAGTATGACCCCTCATTTTATAGATAGGGAAACTGAGGCCCAGACAGGTGAAGTGACTTGACCAAAGTCACACAGGTAGTAAATGGCAAAGCCAAGATTCAAATCCAGAGCCTCTGATTCCAAATCCAGGGCATTTTTTACTGCCTCACTTGGAATGAAATTCATTCTCATTTCTGCTTTTTAAGAGCCCTAACTTCCTCAAAGGCTCAACTTTAAGATCTCCTTTTCTAAGAGGCAATTTTGATCTTCCAATCATCATTGCCTTACCCTATCTCACACCATGAAGTCACTTTTTTATTTTATAAATTTTATATATTACCCTATATGTGAGTGTTTTTCCTGCCCCTCCCCCAATAGAAAGTAAGCTCCCTAAGGGCAGGAAATGGTTCCTTTTTGCAATTGTATCTTTGGTGCTTAGCACAGGGCCTGATACATGGTAGCAACTTAACAAACGTTTGTTGAAACCGAATTGTTTCTCTTTCCAAAGATGTATCACTTTTCCATTCAGTCCAGAATAGGAGTTCTTCTTACAGTCTGGCATCAAGAAAGCCAGGGTAGTTAGTGTCTTAGGGTTCAATTAATCCATGAACAAGCATATATTAAGTACCTACTATGTGCCAGGCCCTGTGTTGGGTCCTGGAGAAGGAATTAAAAACATGCCTACTCTCAAGGAGTTTACTATCAGACCTGTAGTCAGGTGGTCTGGATTCAAATTCCTACTCTGGCACCTCCTCTCTGTGTGACCTTGGGTAATGCATTTCAACAACCAGGGCCTCTGTTGCCTCATATGTAAAATGTACATAACAGGGAATGTACTATTCCACAGGACTGCTGGGGAGAAAGCATTGTGTAATCATTAAAATGTTATTGAAATAGGAATAATAATAATAATGTTAACTCTCATTTTATGTTCCATATAATGATACAAAACAATAAACATTCATTAAGTGTCTGCTATGTGTCAGACGCTAGGCTAAGTTCTGGTTATACGAATGAGAAAAAGAAAGACAGCCCATTTCTTCAAGGAGCTTACAATTTGATGGAGAAACACAACATGAAGCTGAAGGGAAGTGGGGGTGGGGAGCAGTGCCAAAGAGTGCGTATGATGATGCAGTAAAAGCCAACCAGAGCAGCTGCTGGCAAATGGAGAGACGGTTGGGAGCTGAGCCCTCTCTAAAGGGAAGCTTTGGGAAGAGTCTTTGCTCCACCCTCCAGCCCTCCAATGGGAAACTGCGGGAACTGACGAGGTGTGAGGACCAACCCTGAAGCCATCTCCATGGTGATGAGTTTCCTAGTGATGAGTGGGTGGGGCATGAAAATGACGATGGAGTAGAAACCAAGCAGACGCTTCTTATAGCTGCTCATGGCTCCTCCTCCTCCTCCTCTCACTCCTCTTCCTTCTCCCCCTTCTTCTCCCACTTCTGCCTCCAATGTTTAAGTAGCCACTCCACTAATCTACTAGGAGGAAGGGTAGGAAGAGTCTCTCTTTTCCATCCACCACTCAGTGCCTCACCTCCAGAGTCTTCCATTTCCCTTACGTTCTGCTAGCCTACGCATGGAGACATTTATTAAAACATTCAGGATATCACATAAGAGAAAACTAAACTTCATGAATAGAAAATTCTTTACTTAGAGAGATTAGGAATCTTGACCTTACGTCACCCTATTTGAGTCATAGAAGCAAGGAAAATGTTCCAGGCTAATAGTCCCCATTCCATTCACCTTACTTCTGTGCTCATCTCTCAACACTCGGCCAGCTGCTCTTCGGCCTTGGGAGAAAGACTTCTCACATCATCTTCATGACCTGGTCCCCAAACCAATTCTAGATTCATTCTTCCTGTTCAAAACATGTGTCCCTCCATGATCCTTTCACCAGTTTTCTGGGCCAACCTTCCAGACCCCTTCAGTTTTCAGCGTTATCAAGGATCTACGCCCCTTCCCCTCCAGAAAAAGGAAAGATTCATTTCTTCCTCCCAACTCCCCATTCTGGTTTCATCACAAAGTGTTCCCCACTCAGAGTGGAAGGGCACATGAACTGTGAAAACAGAAAGTAAATGGCACCTGCCAACAGGCTTCAAAAGAGAACCAATCTCTTCTCCGTCAGGCTGTCATCGGTCAAAAGGAGGGAGACCCAGAACGTTTGCACTCATAATTCCTAACCTGGCCTCATATGGTGCCTAGGGAGCTCAGAGGGAGCAGAAGAGTTGGGAGAGACAGAGACAGCAGTGCGACCCTAGGGAGTCTGTGTTTCTGTTCGTATCTTGTTGTATCATGTATGTCCTTGGAATAGCTCTGTTGTACTGTGTCCTGAAGTCCTTGGCACAAAGGGATGAGTGGTGGTAGTTCTGAGTCACATGGTCTACAGGTGAAGGCGGATTAGACCCGCCATCACAAAATATGCTATGCATCTTTGCAAATATAGGGGGACCCCTTCATTGCTTGAACAAAGCTTCCTTCTGGGCTTATAATTGAAATGAAAACATTGTCATTTTCTATTCTTTGAAAGAATTAGGGGAAAAATAGTCTTCTACAATAAAAAATATTCCCCCCCCCAAAAAAAAGGGAAGTGAGAGGAATGATTTGAAAAGAATATAATAGAGTGCTGAATTAGAGGAAAACATTTTTCCATCCCCAGTGCTATTCCTTCAATACCTTAAGAACTTTTTTAGTCATTCCTTACTACTTAAATTCAATTGATTATGACTATTTTGCATTAATCTACAGACTCATATCCACAGAGCTACAGTGAATCTATGGTTCTACAAAGAAGGAAGTTTCTGGTGCTAAGGGAGATGAGATGGTGAGCCTGGCTCTGCCCCAGATCCTCAGGATCATCTATGCAGACCTTGGGATCACAGGAGATAGAATTTACCCCTGTGCCCTCATTGTACACATGAGGAAACTGAGGGCCAGAATGGGGACACTGCCCAAGATCCTACAGGGAGAAAGGGGCAGAGCCAGGTTCCGACCCACCTCAGCCTCTTCAAGAAATGTCCTTTCAAAAGCAGGAGTTGACAGATTTGTGTCAATAATTTAATTCTTCAAAAAGGTGGAGGAAATGACCAGGTGACCTCATTTGGACCAATGAGCAGAACAAAATGGAAGTCATGTGGCCTTGGAAGAAAGAGGCTGCACCATCTTAGAGTTTCTCATCAAGAAGCGGGGCAGTACAACTGGTACAAACCTCCCTTGGAGTCAGGAAGACCTGGGCTGGAATCCCACTTCTGTCTCATACTGACCCATGAAACTGGACAAGGTCCCTGAGCATCAGTGTCCCCAGACACTCTCTAAGCCTGGACGTTGCCAACCTGCATTGGTGGAGGGAGCATCCTCCCTACAGTGAGGAAGAGAATCACCAGTGGGTGGGCTGAAGTGTTCTGCTCCAGGACCTGGAAGATCATTGTTGGGGGGGTGGAGCCGAGGCTGATTCAGAATACTCCCGCTAAACCTGTGGCTTCCTCTGCCACTTATCCCTTGGCCTCTTCTGCTTGCTCCCTAGGGCAGCCTTGTGGAGGTGTGGAAAGTTTACTGAGGAGCACCAGAGTAGGCAGGCTTGGCTCCTAGGATCAGAGAATCGCCGGTCTAGCCTGGGCAGGAATGTTGAGATTATGTCATGGATGGGAAATTGAAACCTTAGGTGCCAAGTGATCTTTGCCTATTGTCACATAGGTGAGTGTCTGAGGCAGAATTAGAGCCCGGGTCTTATTGAGTCCCAATCTAGTCCAGTCCAGTGTCCCATAGTGCCTCTCACACCCATGTCAGAGTGCCTCCGTTTCCTCAGCTGTACAATAAGGAGGTTGAACTCAATAGTTTTCAGCTTCCCTCCAGCTCTGGACCTGATCCCATGAGCTTGAGGGACCTTTCCAGGTCTCTGTCTGTGATCCTACGTCCACTGGAGCTGATTTCCAAAAGGGTCCAAGGGCCACCTTGCCCCAGGTCATGGATTTAGAGCTAAAAAGGCCCTGAGCTGCTATTATTGCAGCCCCCAAGAGGAAGACCAAGGCCTCAGGTAAATGCCTTGTCCAAGGACACCCAAGTGATAACAGAGACAGCATCCAAATCCAGTATCTCCTGTTCTGTTGAGCCATACTGCCCTAAATGGAATCAATGAGTGTGAGGCCCACAGGTGACTCTTAACCAGAGCTTCTCCATCAGCTCCAGCAGCTTCTTCATCTCACACTCCTACATGCTGCCTCTCTCCTGCCTCAGTTTGGTCTTATATAAGGGTGTGTTTACACATGCTCTCTCTCTCTCTCTCTCTCTCTCTCTCTCTCTCTCTCTCTCTCTCTC
>NW_020950758.1:4873223-4891207 GCF_900497805.2 Vombatus ursinus | reverse complement strand
GGGGGGGGGAGTCCTGACCCAGATAGCATCCCCCTGGTCCTTGATAATTCTCTTCCTCCTCTTATTGCATACCCCCAGAATCCCCTCACTCCAGGTGCAGAGTGTCTCATTCTCTGGAGAGACTTCAGGCTGACAATGAACAGCCTCCCTCATCCCCCACATGGGAGAAGCAGCCTGGGCTATGCTGCTCATAGTGAGAGAAGGGTCAGCTGGCAGTGAGTCTGACAATAGGCCGGAGGAAGCAGGATCAGGAGGGTCCAGGAGACTCTGAAAGGGGCACAGTGGGCACCCAAGGGGGCGGCCAGGGACAGTGGAGAAGGATCCTCCCTGTCAGCTCGTGGAGCCTTGGAAGCAGAGAAGAAAGAGGAGCCATTCTGACCTCGGTTGGGGTGGAGAGGGTGAGGAGGAGGCAGGAGAGGAGGGCCCAGTAACTGAGGCAGGGGGTTCTGGCCATGCCTGTGGCACCCTGGGACCTGCTCCTTACACCATTGCTTAACCGATCCTTAAAACAGGATCAGTGCTCCGGCAGCTCTGCTTCTAGCCTCTTTTTATCTTTCAAATGCCCAGGACCATAAAACAAGGTGGGAAGAGCTATTTCCTTCCCCATCCCCCCAGCCCTTCCCAAAATACTGCAGGGTTTTATTTAACCACCATAAAGTTTTAGGGTCTTCCTGGCCTGTCAGCAGCCTGACATCCCCCCATAAAAGCCACCTTGGGAAGTGGCAGCAAAGCAAAGAAGGGGCTGAGGCTGGGGCAGGGCCTCCCAGGAGGGGCTCCAATCCTGGCCTCGCAGGGCACGGGGGAGAAGTCCAGCAGTCTCAGCGTGCAGTCCCAAGCCCCATCGTTCACACTCCCCTGCTTTCTGCCAGCTCAGAGGTTTGGGGGCTTTGGGGTGACCTTGTCACCGTGGCTCCAAGAGCACACACCACAGGGGTGTTGTTTGCAGGTTTTCCGCTGAGACTCAATGTCTTGGCTAACACTCAGCATTATTGCATGGGACCCAGATCCAGAGCTGAGGGGGGCCTCTGAGGCCAAGTCCAGCCTCTCATTTTACAAATGAGGACACTGGTGCCAAGGGAAGAACGATCACTTGTGGTGGAGCCAGACTTTGGACCCAGTTTCTCTGGCTCCTGCTCCAAGACTACTTTCACAGCACAGTGCTGGGGAACTGAGAGTGGAAACTCCAAGAAGTGAGCCCTGAAGTATAAAGGCTGGCTCCATGGGACCCCAGGCCATCAGAGCAGAAAGATAGTTCAGAGGGCACCTGCAGCAGCCATTAGCTAAGCAGGAAGCCCTGCTGATACATGGTCATCCAGCCTGCGATGGAATCCCTCCCCTGCAGGGGACTCATTACCTACCAAGGCAGCCCCAATGGCACCTCATTGTCTTCAGTAGAAAGCAGCCAGTCATCGGCCTGGCACTCAAAGCTTTCCACAAACTGACCCCAAGTCTACGTCCCCATCCTCCTTTACATACATCATTTGCTCCAGTCCCTCAGCATATCTTAGCAGGTCTAACCTCTTTTTGTTTTCTCACATTGAATACAATATGCATGAGGCCACCCCCTCTCCAAATCCTAAGCATCCTTCACATCGTCCCTCCCTTCCTCATTCCCTTCCTTCCTTCTTATCTCTCTTTCTCCCCTCCTCTCCCTTCTTTTCTTCCTTCCTTCCTTTCTTCCTCCTTTCCTCCCTTCTTTCCTCCCTCCCTCCCTTTCCCTTCATTCCTCTCTGTCTTCCTTCCTTCTTTTCTCTCTCCTTTTCTCCCTTCCTTCCTTCCTTACTTCCTTGAATTGAGGGACCATGGGACCCTTTGCTGTGCACTCAGAGGATCAAAGAAGATTAAGAGGCAGCAAGGTATCCTGGACAGAGAGATAGCCCAGGATTCAAGAGACCTGTGTTCAAATCCTCCTTCAGATGGCCAAGTTGGTTACCCTCTAAGAGCCCCAATTTGTTTATCAGAATGAATGGCAATGATGATGCTCAGCATCACCACTCTTCCTGTCTCTAGGACAGAATGCCCGCTCCTTGGCCTCCTGGATGGCAAGCTTCTCAGGGGGATTGATTCTTGCCTCCCCAAGGACTTTGCCAACCATTGAATGAAACTGAGTTGAAGTGATTTCATGCTCTTCCTCTGGTGCCCCCCTCTTGGACCTCATTGCGGTGGGTGGGTGGTCCTCAGCTCTCGAAGCTATGAAAGCTGAGGGTGCTCTGGGGCAGGTCTTGCTGAGCTGAAAAGGCTGAGAGCTTGGGCCCTGGGGATCTTTACCTGCACCCAAGTTAATCACCTGGTAAACCGGAAGGCTGGTTAATAGCACCTCACTCTTTCTATCCATTCTGCTCTTTAGTCAAAATGGACTTTTTGTTTGGCTCTCCCTCTCCCGTCTCAGAGGCTTTGCTCAGGCTATCCACCATACCTGGAAACACTTCTTTCTCTCTTCCACCTTTTAAAAGCTTCTGCTTCCTTGAAATGCTCTCTCCTACAGGAAGCCTTTCCTGATTCCCCCAGGTGTGACTATTCTCCACTCCCCTCAGCTATGGAAATATTTGTGCTCATGACTGCTACATTCATCATAAGGAAGGATATTTTTAAAAATAATATTTCATTTTCCTCAAATTACATATAAAACAATTTTTAACATTCATTGTGTTTTTTTTTAAGTTTGAGTTGCAAATTCTATCACTCTCACTCCCCCTCCTTGAGACAGTAAGCAATCTGATACAGGTTACACATATGCAATTACCTAAAACATTCCCATATTAGTCATTTTGTGCAAGAAGACTTGAACCAAAAAAAAAAGAAAGAAAGAAAGTGAAAAATAGTTCACTCCGGTCTGTCTTCAGATTCGATCAGTTATTTCTGTGGAGGTGGAGAGAATTTTTGATTGTAAGTCCTTGAGAATGATGTTGAGGATCATTATATTGCTGAGAAGAGCTAAGTCATTCACAGGCAATCATCGTACAATGTTGCTGTCACTGTGTACAGTGTTCTGGTTCTATTCACTGTACTTTGCAGCAGTTCGTGTAAGTCTTTCCAGCTTTTTTTTTTCTTGAGAGCATGCTGCTTGTCATTTCTCATAGCACAATAATAAAGAAGGAACATTTTAAAAAATTAGAGGTCACTAACTTAGACCTGCATAGGGCCTTAGAGGTCACCTGTACAAGCCCTCCATTTTACAGATAAGGAAACAGAGGTTAAGTGACTTAATTAAGTCTCCTGTTTCTACGCTTAACTCAAGAAGTCCCTCCTCCCCCGACATACTTGGGGTGATGCCCTTCATCCTCATTGCAGACCCTTAGCATTCCTAGTCTTTCAAAACAGCACAAACTGACTAACCTATCAATCAAGTGTGGTATGTAGTATTCCACACCCGTGGCCCCCCACCTCTACAAAGAAAGGAGAAAACAGATGCATTCTCTCGTCCTTTAGGGCCAGGTCTAGTCATTATCATCTCACAGCACTCTGAAGCACTTTTGTGTCTGTTCTTCTCTCCATTTACATTGTCACAGTCATTGTGTACATTATTCTCATAATATTGCTTCTGTCACTTTACATCAGGTCAAAAGTCAAGAGACCTGAATTCAAATCCTGCCTCAGACTTTTACTAGCTGTGTGTTAAGCAAGTCACTTAACCTTTACTTGCCTCAGTTTCCTCAACTATAAAACAGGGATACTAATAATAGCACCTGCCTCACAGGATTGCTTATGGGGATCAGATGAGATAATATTTGGAATGCACTTAGGACAGGGCCTGGCACACAGTAAACATTATATAATAATTTTTGCTATGTTGTTGATAAGGTGGAGAATCTAATGAGATAATATTTGAGTCAGCTAGGTGCCACAGTGGATAGTGAGCTGGGACCGGAGTCAGTTCAGATTTGACCTGATGTATGACCCTGGGCAAGTCACTTAACCTTTGCCTACCTCAGTTTCCTCATTGGTAAAATGGGATAATAACAGCATCTACTTGGCAGGGTTTTTGTTTTTTTTATTAATTTATTTTGATTTATCAATAATCACTTTCATATGCTCTTGAGTTTAAACTTTTTCTCCCCCTTCCTCCCCACCACCCTCCCCAATACAGCGCACAAACTGACATAGGCTATACATTTACATTCCTATTAAACATATTTTCACATTAGTGATGTTGTAAGTAAAATCAAAACCAATAGGAGGAACCATCAGAAAGAGGAAACAAAACTCAACAGAAGAGAAAAAAATAGCAATTCGACTTCCATAGTTGTTTCTTTGGATGTGGATGGCATTTTCCATCACAAGGCCTCTGGAGATGTCTTAGATCCTTGTATTGGCAGGGTTCTTGTGAGAATTAAAGGGGATAACAATTGTAAAACTCTGGTGCTGGACCTGACACAAAATAGGAGCTATCCCAATGCCTATTCCCTGACTCTCCCTTCTATTTGTAAAGTTCTCTGTAAACACTAAAGCTCTGATAAATGTTGACCATTGAAAAGTCAATCAGCCAACAAGAATTGATTAAGTGCCTACTATGTGCTAGATAACGTATTAGGAGACCAAAGCGTTCCCATTCTTCTCTGCATTCTTGGGCCATCATTTCTTATAACTCTGTAATATGTTACTTCCATGAAGAACGGACTGGAGCTGCTGACAGAAGAGAGGACCAGGATGGGGAAGCCCTGGCTGAGGAAAGGGCCGAGGAGGGAGTGGCCTGGCTGCCACTGGAGCCCAGACCTCTGGAAGGCAGGACCCAGCTCATCCCCACACTTGATCTCTCTGTCTCTCTCTGTCTCTCTGTCTCTGTCTCTCTGTCTCTGTCTCTCTCTGTCTCTGTCTCTGTCTGTCTCTCTCTGTCTCTGTCTGTCTCTCTCTGTCTCTGTCTCTGTCTGTCTCTCTCTGTCTCTGTCTTTGTCCCTCTGTCTCTGTCTCTGTCTGTCTCTCTCTGTCTCTGTCTCTCTGTCTCTCTCTGTCTCTGTCTCTGTCTCTGTCTCTCTCTGTCTCTCTCTCTCTCTTTCTTTCTCTCTCTGAGGCAAGGACTGCTGCAAGCCTTTGGGTGGGTGGGGAAAAAGAGAGAGAGATCACACCAACATTCTACTCTCCCCGCCCAAGGCAACACACGGCTGTGAGCAGAGCTTGCCTGTTTGTCTCTGCCTTGTCTTAGGTAATGGAGAATTGGACAACCCACTGGGCTACGACCCTCTGAGCCTGTAAAAAATGGGGGAGCACCGATGTCCAGGAGTTAGAGTCCTAGAACATTTTGCCAGGAGCCCAGCCCCAGGAGGCATGACCATAACACCAGGGAAGGTCCCACTCAACCCAGCACAGCAGTGAATTGTCAAGGCAGCTGTGATGCCAGCGTCCCCAGTGAGGCAAGGCAATGACTCATCCAGCAGCTAGGCAACCTTTGGAAATTAACTCCTATCCAGTGCGCCTCAGAGGGCACAGGACAGGTGGCTTCAAGTGTCTGAAGGGCCATCAAGTGAAAGAGGGATTGGCCTTGGTCTAAGAGGGCAGAACTAGTGAAGGTGCTGAGGGGCCAGCTTAAGGTTCTGAATGATCTGAGCAGTCTCAGAGCGGGAGGGGCCACCCCTGGAAGTGGTAGCCTTCCATAGAAGGTCCTTCAGCAGTCTGGACGATGACTAGGCAGGGATACTAAGTCAGGGATCACTTTTCCGAGTCCAGATTGGTCCAGCTGTCCTGAGGGTCCTGCCAGCTCTGAGGAGCTGTACTTCTAGGGGGTCTTCATCCAGGATGTGGTCAACGACCCGCAGGAAGGGGATCAGAAGAGATGTCAGTCATCCCCTCCCCCCAAGCCCGAAGACTTCAGCCCTGCTGTTCAATGCTGGCGATCCTCTTTTTATATGCACTTCTAACAAGATCAGTCCCCTCTTCCCAGCACACAGCAGGAAAGGAGTAAGTTAAAAGGTGCGGGTCAGGTTTGGGGGTGCTATGGTAGAGAGGTCACATAGAAGAGCAAGAAATGCTATCTGACAGCCTGGAGGCTAGAGGAGAAAAGGGCAACCAGGTGGAGAGTCCCCTGTGGGGCTGGATCCGAGGCTGAGCCCTCTTTGCATCTCCAAGCCCCAGTACTCAAAAGATAGCCTCATTGTGGTGATGATGACTGCGATGAAGGGATCTGGAAACTGAGAAGACTGCTCAGGGAGATTTCACTGCAGGGTGGGAGAGCCTGCATGTCCTAGTAGAAAGAGCAGGGATGGTGGAAAGGGAAATCTGGTAGGAAACTTGGCAGCTGGGGGCCAGGGACCCTGGCACTCTCTGTGCCTCAACGCTCTTCTTTTTCAGGTGAGGAGGTTAGACTAGGTGAACTTCAAGCTCTTTCCCAGCCCCTACACTCCTCATTCCAAACACACAGTCATAGAACAGAGGTAAGAGCCCAGAAAGAGAACGTCAGAGCTGGGAGGGACCTCAGAATGCAGAATGGTAGAGCTGAGGCAGCCTTCTGCAGACCTTGGGGGTCATCTAGTCTAACACCCTCATTTTACAGACGAGGAAATCAAGGTTTTGAGAGGAGATGTGTTTGAAAAGAGTTGTGAATAAACCTGTGAAAACAATCAGGGTTCTCAGTGTCCTCCAAGCTCAGGATGAGTCAACATTACTATATAACAGCTGAGGAAGCTAATGGGATGCCAGACCGTGTGGAGGGAAGCCTAGCTTCCGGTGCCAGGGAGGCAGGGATCCTCTGACTTCGCGCAGATCCACAGGAGGTGCTTAACAAGTTGACCCTGCTGGGTCTCATCTCCTCCAGACTTCCTTTGTCCCCTTCTCCCCCCACATTTGGGGATGAGCACCCCAAGGGGGCAGCCAGGATGCCGAAGGTTCTCTTGTGTGATCTGGAAGAGAGAAGCCTGGGACAAGCCCGACAGGCGTCTGCTTGACCGTATTTGAAGGACTGGCCGGCGGATCCACCTCATTCTATCTGGCCCCAGAGAGAAGACCCAGGAGCCAAGAGGGGGAATTGCAAAGGGCCAGATTTGGATTTGAGGCCCGGAAATGTTTCCTAACGAGGGCTCCCTCTGTCTGAAGCATGCCCCTAGAAAGCCCAGTGCTCCCCCCAGCAGCCCAGGGACCTGCTCCCGCTGGTCCCTGCCTGGGAACCTGGCCTTCTTTCCTCCGATATCTGAAGAAACCCTTTTCTTTGTCTCAGCTCCATCTGTAAATCATCACCAGCGGTCCCAGGGCACCCCCTCCAACGTAGGTGACCTGGCTCCAAATTCTCAGCCCACTTTCTGGCCTGGAACAGCCCTTTCACACAGATAAGCCAGGTGTCCCTCCCGGGGCTCAGGGGCCTCCTGCTTCCTCCGTGCAGTGACCGAGGCATCTGCTGGCTCTTATCTTTATGGCCTGGGCTGCCTCGAGGGGTGCTGGGGAGGAGGTCATGGCCTTCCCATTCCTGCCTCCACAGAGGGTGGAGAAGAAGAAATAGCCTGAAATCACAGGATGAATAATTTGGGTCCAATGCCGGGACCGACTTTGGCGTGGCTAGCTGGGCTTGGAGTCCAGATGGCCTGGGATCAAATCCTGGTCTCACGAGTTTCACTATGCCTCAGTTTCCTCCTTTGTAAAATGAGAGTATTAAGCCTGTAGTGCTTTCCTCACAGGCTTGAGATCTTGTGTGTGAGGTGCATTGTAGTAAGAATATTCCTTGTGATTTTGCCCCTCAAATTGCCAAGGGCAGCAGGGGCTGTCTCCCCACCTCTATCCTTATCTTGGGGCTCCTGGCCCAGGATTCTTTCCACTTCAGTTTACTGACCCATCCCTCAGTCATTCAAGATCCCAAGGATTCGTTTGTGTGGGGGCTTGTTCCAAGCTCAGCCCTTCTGACGATGGGCTGCAGAAGGAGTGATACAAGAGAGAAGGCGTTGACTCTGCAGTCAACAATGCCGGGTTCTAATCCTGGCTTTGCCACTTGTTACCTGTGTGATCTTGAACAGTCCTTGAAGCCCTTTGGGGCTCAGTTTCCTTATCTGTTAAGGGAGGGGATTGGCCTAGCTGGCTTCTGAGATCCTTTCCATCCATCAATCCTGTGGCCATGTGGTTTATACTAGTGACTATGGCTGAAATCTCTGTTGCCTGGTATGCAAGCCTCTGAAAAGGAGCCTCTCCACACCTGGCTCAGGAGGGCCACAAAGGGCCTTGTGCCTCGTAGGCAGCTGAAAACATTTGTTCCAGAAGTCCATGTCTGGTCCCTAGTAAAGGCTTTTTCTCCACAGTAAGTGACACCCACACAAGGTACGATGCCTAGGAGGTTCAAACAGCTCCCCTCCACGCCATGAGGAGACATTGGAGGAGGATTCTAGGGGAGACTCATCTTCGGAATGGCTCTCCTTGGGGCCCTTTGACCAATGGCTGGACATGGGGCCTGCTCCTCATCCCTGTAGATTTACAAGTAAAGCTGAGTCAGGATGGACCAACCCAAAAAGAAGCTGGCCTGGGACCCCAGAGAGGGGTCCACGCATGACCGAATCACGGTGGACGTAGGCGGGTTCACACCAATGGTCAGCTCCTCCCCCACGCTCAATGTTTCTTCCTCCTCCCGCCTGACCTTTCCAACGGAATCTCTGCCCCTTCTATTGGTTCACCCACTCAAATCAAGTCCTTGGATTAAGGTGACTCAGAGAAGCCTAGGGATCCAACTGTCCTGGCCTTTTGGCTAGTATGATAACCATCTCAAGTCAGAACACACCCCCTCCAACTCTCCCTGAAGACTGCCTTCCAACTTGGGCTTGTCACACTGGAAGCATTCCCACGGTGAGCTGGGAAATATTTAACAACCATTTCTCCCCCCCCCCCCCACCTCTACTCTGCAAAAAGCTATGCAGGACTCACTTTTTAACTTTCCTTGCATTATTAACATTTTCTCTATCACTTTATTAAATTAGACAATTAATGAAATAATAAATTAAGCCTCAATTTGTAGTTTTTGCTGATTCCCAAGGTGTCAATGTTCACGCTAAAAATTTTACAATCGGCTCTCCTGAGACTATCTGAGCTGGCTCCAGCCCACCCCTGCAGCTCATTCCTCTGGTTGTCCATTTTAGAACTGCCTAGAACCACCATTTTAAGGAAAGTGCCCAGGCCAGCCGTGTCTTCAGTCCTTTCCAGTCTCCATCCTGACTGCAGACTTACCCTATGAAACTCCCAGCTTGGCTACTAGCCACCCTCCCTGTTATCACAGATTTGCAGTTGGAAATGAACAAAATTACCTCATTTTATAGAAGAGGAACTGAGCAATATGTCCAAAGTTACCTGGATACTCAGTCTCACGTTTGAACCTAAGGAAAAAAATAAATACAATGACTATGATCGTGGAAATGGGGAAAAAGTCAGCCACAAAACAATCTAAACTGGACAGTGTGGAATCCTGACCAGGTGGGCAGAGGAGAAGAGCTAAGAAATGTCCCTTTGGGCCTTCGCTGATGGGGCGGGAGACGATCGATGGGGGAGATGAGACCTCCTGTCCAACAAGGCCGACATGCTGACTATTTTAGCTGAGCTGCTAATTTTTCCCCTTTAAAGGGGTGCTGATCTGGATAGGAAAATGGGAGGGGATTACGCAATGTAACACAAGTCACCCTGGCTGCCACAGCCGCAAAGATCAGGTTGTTTCATTACAGAACTCCCCTCCCAAAATTCTCTGGTACCTTAAGGGGATTGACTGGTGTGGCTAAGCTCCCAACAAGTATCTTCAACCACCAACAATGGTCTTCCCCAAAGTGTAGGGTGGCCTCCCTGCCCATCAGCTCTGTTAGCTACTAACAGTCGGATTCAATTTTACTTCAGAAGGAATATTCACAAATATATACATTTACTCTCCTAACACATAGGCATCATCACTCTCCCTCCACTGCATTACCTCAGTATCTGTGTTGGGGGGAGAAGGCATTAAATTTATAGCTTAATTCATTTCCCATAGAGCACAGTCCCAATTCCCAAGTCCAAATTCCCCTCGAACTCAAGTCCCAGCACCCCGGCTTTTCAGGGCTTCCCTCCATTCTGCAATCTTGACTCCAAAGTCATCATGGATCAAATACCCAGGTCCTCTGAGGTTGCCCTCTAGCACCTGATATTGAAGAGGACAAACAGCACAGAACAGAAACAAACACCCCCAGGCCCATTTCTAGGAGTCAGGGTAAAAAGAGGGAACAGGGAAGGAAGTCCTTCCCTTCTCACTGTTTCAGTTCACGGCTCCCACGCTGCGGATGAACTTCGTCCTCCGGACACAGTGGATAAGACGTCCAAAAGAGTTCAGCAGGACGAGAGAAACAGAAAGTCTCTCCAGACGTAGGCGGCCAGTCAAGGGAAGCTACCTCAGGGTGAATGGTAGGGGACCCACAGGCTCCATGTTAGGCAAACTGGACATCCTCCAAAGACCCTCCATGTTGTTCCTATGGTGGGTGATGTGGGCATGTCCAGAGAAGCTTGGGATAAAGGTGATGTCAAAACAAAAGATAGCAACAAAAATTAGATTCCCCCCTCAAAAAACAAACAAAAAGAACCCCGACTCTGGCTCTGCCACTAACTCGCTGGATGGCCAGAAAATTAATCACCATTTCTAGACTTCGATTTCTCTTCCACAAAATGAGGTGATTGGTCTAGATACTTTCAGGAGTTCTAGGGTTTATCACTGAAAGTTGAAGTGAAATAATGACGTGAATTAACTTGCTCATGATTGAACAGCCAGACTATGCTGTGATTAGCACCCAGGTCTCTGGATTTCAGATCCTGTGTTACATCCCATACACCAAGAGGGATTCCTAGAAAATATGCTTTTCAATCTCCCTGGTGTCCTTTGGAAAAGCAACATTGATTGGTTTGTTCAGTCGGCAGATAATAATTGCGTTGACCTGGCATTCTGTGTCTGTATGAATTATACATGAATGACCTCCATAAATTGTGGCTGCTCGCTCTACAAACACCTCATTCATTCAGCATTTTGGAGCAATGAAGCATACATAGAATAGAATTTTCCAGGCAATGAAAGCCAAATATGTATATTTTAAAATACTTTAGAGTAATGTCTTCCTACAATGTAACACACACACACTTCTCTCCTTTATACAGATCACATCGGCTTTTCTTCTGGTTCCTATGTCACACGCTACTGACTTAGAGGGAATTCACATTTCCCTAAAATCCCCAAGCCTTTCTCAGATGATCTTCTACCTATTATGTTCATTCTGTCTTGGACTTGCGAAGTTGATTGTTTGATCCTGAATAGAAGACTTTACATTTATCCCTATTAAAATGAACGATATTCATTTGGTTCAGTATGCAAGCCTGTCATCACCTTTGCAAATTCTGATTCTCTCACCCTGTGTTAGTTATTACTAGTTTTGTGTCATTTGAAAATTATATAAGCAGGTTTTGATGTTGAGTCATATTTCAGTCATGTCTGATTCTTCATGACCCCAGTTTGGGGTTCTCTTGGCAAAGACACTAGATTGGTTACCATTTCCTTCTCCAGTTCATTTCACAGATGAAGAAACTGAGGCAAACAAGGGTAAGTTACTTGCCCAGAATCACACAATCAGAAAGTGTCTGAGGCCAGATTTGAACTTACAGAGAAGTCTTTCTGACTCCAGGCCCAGTGCTCTATGCACTATAGTGCCCCCTAGTGGCCTAGGCAGGTTGTCTAAGCCATTATCCAATGCACTGCCAAATACTTTAAACCGCACGGTGTCAAGTACATATTTCTAGGTCACCCATCAGAGATGTCCTTCCAAAATTACATCAAGCAATAAGTATTCTTTGGGTCTCAGTATTCGACAAGATTTTTTTTTTACTTGCATGTGTAGTTATCTAGCCCATATCATTAAATTTTGCATTAAAATGCATTGCAAACTTTAAATGCTTATTTAAAGAGTCATTATTATTGGTGAAACTCCTTGTGATCACAGCTTCTATTTCTTGATGCCTACTAACCACTCCTCGAATAAATGCTCTAATTTTGCCTGTAAATTAAGCCCAGCTCTCTGGCTCTCTGGTTTGTAGATTCTAACAGTCTCTTTTGTTGGTGAATATTGGAATAACCTTTACCTTTCTCCCACCCTCCCAACCCTCTGGTCGTGCAAAGGTCAGCAGCGGTGGTTGCTGGCCATCACATCTGCCCTTCCTTTAAGGTCCCTGGTCCTTTGTTCATCTTAGCTAGCCAAGTCATTGAGGAAATACCGCTCCCTTTCCTCCTCTCACCTTGCTTATCTTGAATTATTTACTTCTTCTTAGTCATACTTGTTTTGTCCAAAGATCGTTTGGGACTTGGGTAGCTGTGCCTCTCTGTAGTCAGTTATGATTCTTCCGTTGACCCTGAGCCATTAGACCTTATCTGCTTTGAGTCTCTCTCCCCCACCCCCAGTCATCTGGGCTTGCCCAGTTCCGATCCTCCCGTTTGTTTGTTTGTTTGGGGGGTGGGGGTAGGGTATAGGGAGGAAGGAGTAAGCAGAAAGGGAAAGCAAATTGGTCTGCCATGCTGGCAGAGGGTGCTGGTTGGATCATCAGTTTCCTACTGAGCTCTATAGCTGCCACAGATTTAACTATGATTTTGGTGCATATGACTCCCAGATCCCCATTTCTAGCCCTAGTTTTTCCCCAAAGTTTTAGTCTAGCATCATCGTGAGGCTTTTGCAGATGCTCATCCCCCTGCAAACTACCTTGTGTTCCACTATTTTGTATATATTTGTGCTATATATTTGTAATAGTTACTAGCTTCTCCCAAAATAATGTTAGCCCATTATGAGTGGAGTGGGATTGTTTACTTGTTGGTATCCTCAGTGCCTTGCAGACTGCTTGGAACTAGGAGGTACTTAATACATCCCGTCTTGGTGAATGGCTGGTTGGTACATACTCTCTAAGTTCCCACCTAGTTCTAAGTACCTCTTAGTGTTTGACTGGTTTGGGGTGGGGTGCAGCCCAGGCGTGGGTGGGTGAGAATCAGGAGATGATGGATTGACTGTTCTGAAAAGTCCCCTTTAAGCATTAGAGACAAGTTTGCATTTCTCAGGAGCTCCTGAAGGCTATTCACAAGTGCACAGCAAAGTTCAGCGTTTGTCTCCAGGCTCTTGGGGTCCTCCCACCTTCTCGGAAAACTCTTGAAGTTTCCTGGAAGGAGAGAGTGGATGCCATTCTAGCCGGTTCTGGCCAAGATTTGCCTCCTTGGAGAATTTTCTCAGGGTTCTGCAAGAAACCCTTCTTCCAGAGACATTCTAAATTCCCAAAGGGTGGTGGTGTTGGTGGTGGGAGGGGAGAGTCTATGGATTCCCATGGAGGGGAAGCATGCAGAAACCTTGAGCGTAGAAACATTAAAGCTGATGGCCCCATCCCCACCTCCACCCCCACTGTGAGCATTGTGTCTATGATGTATTCGAGGACTGATGCATAAGGACTGTGGGGTCTTGAGCAAAGGCAACTGTCTCATAGTAGAAAGGAGATGAAGTGCGCTGGTGGAGAGAGTTTCCTCACCTAGGAGTCCTCTATAGCAATAGTGACAGCCCCTGTCACTACACTATATTTCATATTTACTTATCTACGTCCGTGTAGCTCCCAAGTAGAGTGGAAGTTACTTGAGGGAAAGAATGATTAATGGTTTTCTCTGTATATCTCCAGCTTTTAAAGGAGTGTCAGGCATACAGCAGGTGCTTAATAAATGCTTGTTAATTTGAATTGAATAGGAAAGAGTCCTTGGTTTATAACAATATCTTAGACTTGGGACTGCAAGGGACCTTGACTATAATTTCCTTTGTATGCCTCATTTTTCAGAAAGGGAAACTGAGGCACAGAGGGGTTAACGTGAAATGTGCAAAGCCAAATGAGCTACGAGTGGCAGGGCCAGAACAGGATCTCAGTGGCTCTAAACACAAACCATCACACTGCCTCAAGTAAGAAAATCTATGTTTGGAAACGACTTCTGCTTCCTAGGGGCCCTTAGCTGAGCAGCTGAGTCTTAGCCTGTTTTCTCATCTCTAAAATGTCCAGGTGACCTCTCACCTTCCTTCTAGCTCAAAAACCCTTCAGCACCTTCCCCTCTGCAATGTGCTTCCTCACCTAGAAATGGGGGCACCGATTCTTGGACTACCTTCCAGGTTTTTAGGTGGCATCAGGGAAAGCTTTCTGAACCTGAAGCCCTCAGACCTGCCCTCCCATGATCGTTTTCTCAACCACTTCATAACGACGTGTCCGTGGCAGGCCAGACCCCTTCTGTGAGCCTCCCTATCCTGTCTATAACATCAGCATTATAGTTTTTACAAAGGTTCTCTCAGGTATACTGTAATGAAAACACTTGGCAGACCTCTTGGCTTCCCATCTATTTGAGTTATTAGCGTTACTAGTCCATAGGACAGTCCTGCCCATGTTTGAAGGTAGCTAACCTTCTCTTGATTTTTCAGCAAGAAGACTTTTGGGGGCTCCCACCAGACCAGGCTTCCCTCAGGACAGGGGCTGGGGTCTTGCCCTCTTTGTTCCCCTCAGTGTGTTTGCACAGCTCCGTCCAATTCGTCTAGAGCCTCCAGGGTACCCTGACCTTGTTCTTTCCCTTCTCCTCCAGCTTGGAGGTCAAGACCTGGGACCTCCAGCCACTTCCATGTGACAGGCCCCAAAGTAGGAAAAATGGAATGTTAGCTGCTGCTGAATGACTGAAAGCAGCTGGGACAATGATATTCTTCTACTTGGCCTTGGCAAGATGGTAAAGGAGACGGTGGGAGAGATTCCAACACAAACCTAGAGTTCAGTTAGCCTTGTGGGCTGCAGCCCTTCTACAGAACCCAAGAATATTTGGTTGAGGGTCAAAGGCACCATCTCATCTTAAAGACGGCAGGCTGGCGTCACAGATCGAGCATTGGGCTGGAGTCAGGAGGACCTGAGGCCTCCAACACTTACTAGCCAGGTGACCCTGAGCAAGTCACTTCACCGCTGTCTGTCTTAGTTCCTCAACTGCAAAATAGGGACCAGGATAGAACCTACTTCACAGGGCTGTTGTGAGCATCCAATGGCTTCATATCAGGCACTATATACACGCTCACTACCTCCCTCCCCTTTAGACTAAACATCTCCAATTCCAGCAATGAATCTTCAAATGACATTGCCACCAGTCTCTTCATTCACCTGTGGCCTTCTTAATGATGTAAATCAGTAATCGCAGATCATTGAAACTAGAATGTCAAGTCTAGAAGAGACTTTAGAACACTCAGCGCAGCATGCCAAAGCTGTTAGACTCACAACATGCTGGCTGGGGAAGCGGGAGTTCCACACCCTCATTGCCCCTCCTCTGCTAGACTGGAGTCAACACTTGGGTGAGTCATTACTCTCTCCCAAGCCTAAAATCCCAAGCTATAAAATCAAGGGGTGGGACAAAGTGGGCCTTTCTAACCCTTCCCAACTCTGGCATGATCTAAGTCATAAGGTCCTCCCTCATGGCTCCCAATCCAGAAATCCTCTATTCCTAGTCCCAAGATCCCTCAGCTCTGTCATGCTTTGTTTTCTGCTGCAATAATTAATCGAGCAAGGAACAAGTTTTTATCAGGTATATACCATGTGGCATGCACCATGCAGTGAAGTTCCAGATTACTGTAGGTGATGTTCTCTCTTCAACGTTCCAGGTCCTTCCCAACTCAGACCTGCCATTTTGTAGTGTCTTCCACCCACATCACATTTCTGTTCTGATCAGCTCTTACTCTTTGTTTCACATCACAAGGGTCCTTCCAGCTTTGACACCCCATGATCTATGTTATAAGTGGTAAGAGCCTTTCCTGCTTTGACGTTCTTGGTTCTATATTCTAAGGCCCCTCCTAACTCTGGCCTTTTATGTTCTAAGGTCCTCCCTTACTCTAAAAGCCTCTGTTCTAAGGTCCCTCTCAGCTCTGACATTCCACGTTCTAGGTTCTGGGGTCCCTCACTGCTCTCTCGTTCTCTATTCTCTGTTCAAAGGAATGTTTGGGCTTCTGGTGTTCTATTCTCTCTGTTCCAATATCCTTTCCTTCTTATGGCCCTTGTTCTATGTACTCAGTCCCCTCTACCCATTTCTAAATTTCCATGGTTAACAAAACCTCAGTCACCAAGCCTCATGGCCCTCCCACAAGAGAGATTTTTACATACTTCCTACCCCATCCCCCCAAATTAGAGACACAAAACTAAGTGGAAGGAGGCCCTGAGCAGGAGAGGGGTCCCAGGATTGCTTCCTTCATTGACTGATCCAGGGCAGGTAATGACTTGTCATCTCCACCTCTGTAGTCAAGGCACATTCCAGGGATGCTTCTGTCAAAGGTGGGCTCTGTGTGTGCGTGTGCGTGTGCGTGTGCATGTGTGTGTGTGTGTGTGTGTGTGTGTATGTGTGTGTGTTTGAATTACTGCTGAGCTGGATTTTTCAGCTCACAAACTAGATCTGACACCAGCAAAAATCTGAAGCCAAGAAGCCATTGCTAGGAAAGCATCAGGCTTTTGCCCTTTGGTGACCAGCCTGTGCTCCATTTTCCTTTCTATGTTTTAGGGCCCCTGAGGCTCATTGTCTCCTCCAAAGTCTTGCTCTGACATCTCAATATGGTGAAGAGGGGCCCACTGCCCAGGGCACACGAGCTCTGTCAGGTGCCACCCAAACAGAAAAGATTTCAGACAGGGCCAGGTAAAGGGAAGTCACAGGGGTGATGAATGGAGCCAGAGCACAGTCCACCCCTTCCAGAGGGAGTGGGGGGATGATTGCATTACTGTTCTCAGCAGCGTGGCAGGGTGAAGATGAGGACTCGTGGTCCCAGGGAATCACAACCCCCCAAGTCTTCTCAAAGCTAAACTTCCCCAGTTACTTCAACTGTCTTTGATGGTCTCTACTCCCTTCCCTGCCCCGGGTACCCTCCTCTGGGCACTGCCTAGTTTATCCCTGTCCTTCCTAAGGGGTGGTGCCCAGAATGATCTGCCATCCTCCAGAAGGGGCCTAAACCAAGGCTCTAAGAGTGGGAAGGGACTTCAGAACTGAGAGACAGCCCATCAAGTTTAAGGGGAGAGTCGGAGCTAGTCGAAGGAGGTTGGCCAACTGAGAATGCGCCAGTCCCAGGCTTTGAAGGAAGCAGACACAAAAAAATCTCAGGATTTTGGGGTGAGGCCTAGGCCAGCCCTCCTTCCTTCCTTCCTCTCACAGCTCTCCTCCTGAATCTCTAGACTTTACCACCCGGCCTCATGCAGATGTTCTCCCCCTCTTTCAGCTCGCTTTAATATATTGTCTTCCCCCATTAGAATGTGATCTCCTTGAGGAAAAGGGCTATTTCATTTGCCCTTTCAGATCCCATTTCCCAGAATATTCTCCTCCCCAGACTGAGCATGCTTAGTTCCTTCAGCTGATGCTCGTGAGGCAGGAATGTGAGGCCTTCTGTCATCTTGGCTGCCCGGCTGGCCCCAGTTCAAGAATAGCGGCATCCTTCCTAAATGGTGGGGCCTTGAAATGCATACACAGAACTCTAGAATAACCCGCCAACAAGCATTTATTAAGGGCCTACTACATGCCAGACAATATTCTAGGCTCTGAGAATACAGATCAAAAAAAATGAAATGATCCCCGCTCACAAAGCACCTTACATTCTATTGGGGAAGAAAGCATACACACGTATGAGCATGTTTGAAATAATTCTATGCAGAATATGTAGAAGGAAGTTCAGTAAAAGGCAATTAAAGAGGAGGGGAATTCGAAATGGGGGTGGAGTCAAGAGAGGTCTCAGGTAGAAGGTGATGCTTGAGTTGCATTTTGAAGAAAATTAGGTATTTTAGGAACTGGAAGGATGAAGGGAGTGCGTTCCAGCCATGAGGTATGGTCAATGAAAAGGCATGGATGTGGGTGGGAGGGAGAGAGGGAGGGAAGGAGGAAAGAAGGAAGGAAGGAAGGAAGGAAGGAAGGAAGGAAGGAAGGAAGGAAGGAAGGAAGGAAGGAAGGAAGGAAGGAAGGAAAGAAGGAAGGAAGGAAGAAAAGAAGGAAGGAAGGGAAGGAAGGAAGGAAGGAAGGAAGGAAGGAAGGA
>NW_020950758.1:4872538-4872823 GCF_900497805.2 Vombatus ursinus | reverse complement strand
AAGGAAGGAAGGAAGGAAGGAAGAGAAAGAAAGAAGGAAGGAAGGAAGGAAGGAAGGAAGGAAGGAAGGAAAGGAAGGAAGGAAGGGAAGGAAAGAAGGAAGGAAGAAAGGAAGGAGAGAGGGAGGGAAGGAGGGAGGAAATAAGGAAGGAAGGAAGGAAGGAAGGAAGGAAGGAAGGAAGGAAGGAAGGAAGGAAGGAAGGAAGGAAGGGAAGGAAGGAAGAAAGGAAGGAAGGAAGGGAAGGAAGGGAAGGAAAGAAGGAAGGAAGAAAGGAAGGAGAGAGGA
>NW_020950758.1:4822598-4872438 GCF_900497805.2 Vombatus ursinus | reverse complement strand
GAAGGGAAGGAAAGAAGGAAGGAAGAAAGGAAGGCGAGAGGGAGGGAGGAAAGAAGGAAGGAAGGAAGGAAGGAAGAATTGAAGGAAGAAGGGAGGGAAGGAGGGAAGGAAGGAGAGAAGAAGAGAAGGAACAAGAAACAAGTATTTATTACACACTTATTTTGTGTGCCCAGTACTGAGTCCCAGGGATTCAGATACAAACAAAAAGAAAGACAGCTTCTGCCCTGAAGGATACTCCATTTGAATGGGAGAAGCCAACACACAAGGTGGGGGGCTGGAGAAGGCATCTGTCCCAGGTATGGGAGATAAAAGGTCACATCTGAAGAACTGAGGGAAGGTTGGTTTGTCTGGACTGGGGTGGGGGGGGGGGGGGAGGAATCTGCAGCCTCAAGGCCACATGTGACTCTCCAGGTCAAGTGTGGCCCTTTAACTGAATCCAAACTTCACAGAACAAATCCCTTTTGTGACAGGATTTGGTCTGTCAAACTTGCACTCAGTCAAAAGCCACACCCAAGGACCTAGAAGGCCATGTGTGCCCTCGAGGCCTCAGGTTCCCCATCCTTCGTATAAACGGCAGGATGGGCAGTGATGTACAGTGAGGATGCAGATACATCGGAGACAGGCTGTAAAGGACTTTACAAGTCCTGCAGAGGAGACCTCATATGGTCTGAAGCCTCTGTGGACAAGCCAAAGGTAAGAATAGAGGCTAGGACAGAAATCCTGATGAGAAAGCAAGAGTCAGGACCCACATATGTCTGCTCAGACCACATCGGTGAAGATGGCAGTTCAAGGATGGATTTCATCCATTTCCCAGAGGAGGAAACTGAGTCACAGAGAGAAGGTTTGCTTGAGAAGACGGAGTTAGCTGGCAGCAGAGCCAACATCTGAGCCTCCTTTCTTCTTCCCCACTTCCCTCTCTCCATGACTCTCACCAAACAAAGTCCTCATTCTTCCCCACCTTTCTTATCTCTGCTGTAATTTACTAAGGAGGCCCCTTGGATTGGAGCTGAGGCCCTTGGGCTCAGTGTGGAAAGGTGGCCCTCTCTGACCTCAGCAAACATCCTCAGTTCCTCCCAGCCCAGCCGAAAGGAAGAGTTTTCCTGGGGCGTGTGTTGACTTGTCCAGTAATGCATCTTCCTGGGGGTCTGTGCTTGCTCTGTGGGACAGTTGAAAGGAGCTGGGTCTGCAGTCTGACCGTGTGGGTTTTCAGCTCTGTGACTTGTGCCCTGGGAGGCCGCCCTGGACCTCTGTTCCTCCAGGTCTAAAAAGAGCCAGTAGGACCAGAGAACATGTGAGGTGCCTTGAAGACACGCATCCTCTGCTGCCCCAGTGCGAGGTTACAAAACCCCATTTCTGTCTCCTGGGAGAGAGATGGAACAAGTAGGACCTTTTAGGTGCCCAGGCCTCCAGCGCCCCTTATCCCTGCCCTCTTCTCCCCACTGCCACCCTAGCTCAGACCCTCAACACCTCTCCCCTGGGCCTTTGCAATGGCTCCTTAGGACCTCTCTGTCTTCCATCTGTCCCTTCTCTTGGAGACCACAGCCATCAAACTGTGTCATGAGGTGCCATGCTAGTGCCCGGCTCAGGAAGCACCATGGCTCCCTGCTGCCTCCAGGAGAACACCTAACACCCCCCTCGATTTGCCTTCAGCCTGTTTTTCCAGGCATTTCCCATTGCCCCCACCATGGACATGAGCTAGTCGCGTGTTTCTGGCCAACTCACTTAAACTCTCCACGATCGAGGTGGCTCTGAAACTATCAATGGAGAAAAGGTGCCAGCTGGTATTGGTGAAAGGAATTTCCTCATCGGAGAGTTCCTTGTTGTGAAGATCAAATGAGATATCCTATGTAAGTGCTCAGCACAGTGCCCAGCACATAGTAGGTGCTTAACAAATACTCGTCCCCTTCCTTCCCCCAGAGCAATGAAGTCCTCAGAGATCTCCTCCCTGTTCCTATCACAGCCCGCTCCAGACCCTTCCCTGTTGTGGAGCCGGCCGGCTTCTTTCTTACTGTGACTCCTTCCTCACCTCCCCCTTTTGGAACCCCCAATCCCCTCCAAGCTTCAGCCCCATGGGGTATCACCTCCTACACAGACCCCTTCCTGACCTCTGGGACTGAACATTTCCTAGGCCATTGAAACTCCTATCTATACAACTGGAGCTAAAGGTAAAAGATAAAGTCAGGGGCGTGTAAGCTGAGCCTGCTGAATTGAACTGAATCCATTTTATGGACTGTGGAAACTGGGGCTCAGAGAGGGGGCAGGGACTGGCCCCCCATCACCCAGCCAGAACATGTTGGAGCTGTCGTGATTTCAAGATCGGCTCCAGACCTCTGCCCACTCCTGGGTTTCCAGATTTCCCCTAAGCTCTCTGGGTGGGCTCCCTGAAAATACCTGTACTGCCTGCTCGACTCTAACCAAATCCTGTTCCAAAGGTCGGCACCAAATGGCCATGGCTCCCCTCCCCCTTCCCTGCCCAGCTCCTTTGAGAAGATGGGGCAAAAGTAGCATTCCTGGCAGGTTTCAGAGAGGCCTCTGGGTAATCCCTTGAGCCCCCAACAGGGCTTGGGTTCCCTAATGGCTCCTTTGATGGAGCAGATAAAGGCCCAGGACTTTTCATTCTCTAAGAAAGGTCCACAAACACACAAGTTGACTGATTCCAGGGCCCGGCCATATCTGTGCTACCTGAACTATGGGAGCCTGTGAGAGGAGGCCTAAGTCAATGAATAACTTCCCCCTCTTGAGGTCCCAGAGCTAATATTTGTCCACATTTTCTGCTTTTAAAAAGAGAAAAAAGGGCTGGGGGCAGGGGGGAGACGACGTCTGGGGAGTGTTGATCTGGAACAAACAGTCAGTGTCCGGCCGGTATTTGAACTTCAAACCAGCTCCAGGGCCGGGAAGCAAAGGAAGGGCATGGAGAGGCTTGCATCCTGCAAGGAGGGCCGGGGAGGATGGGCCAGGAAGGACCTGGACGGCTGCAGCCAATACCTCATAAAGCCCTTGTATGGGGAGCGGCTCCTGAGTGCTGGCAGGCTTCGGAGGGGCCCTGTTGCACAAATTCGGTAGCATCGGGGTCCGTTCCCTGAAAGGTTTACGCCAGGCTGGACAGTGGTGAGAGTGGTGGAATTCTGGTGCTGGGTCAAGGTTAGAAGTGCCCCTTCAGGAATGCCCTTTTGAGGTGCCAAAGCTGCTTTAGCCTATTACTGTGTCCCTGTCACGTGTATGTAGCAATAAATGTTTGCAAAGCTCTTTACATAATTATCTCACTTGATCCTTGAAACAACTCTAGAATGGAGGCACTATTCTTCTACCTGTTTTATGTATGAGAAAACTGAGGCTGGAAAAGGTTGTGTCTTGTCCAGGGTCACATTGCCAGTAAGTGTCTGAAGCAGGATTTGAACCCAGGACTTCCTGATTCCAAGTTCAACACAGAACCCACTGGGTCACTTGGCTATCCTGCATCTTCACCATCTGTTACCTCACTGGGTCATCAAGAGATTCATGTGAGATCGTGTCTATACCTGAACACATAGAACTGGGAACTGGTGGCATTCTCCTTCTGTGTGTCTTATATTTCATGGGAATCACACAGAAAACCATCCTGGGACGGCTCTCCTCTCTACAATCTTCAGGTAAAGAAGGGCCATCCCATGGGACGGGTACAAAGTTGTCCTTCCCGCCACAAGGGACTCAGAACCCGCCAGCCTGGAGAGGGTGAGCCCCCTGCAAGCTTCCGGCCACTGGGGTGACTCCTCGCCAGAGGAGCTTGGCTCACTGAGGTGACAGGCGGCCCTCTTACTGGCCCATTTAGAGGGAAATGAGCCCACCCCCGCTCTCTCTTCCCTGCTGGCTTTGGGTAGAGTCACTAGTGAAGCTTGGACATGCTTCGGCGCTCAAGATGCCACGCGGCCGACTTTTATAACCGGTCTGGAGGATGGTGGGGTGGGGCAAGCTGGCCTTTCCCCATCCACCTCTGGAAGCAGCTTAGAATCTTCCTGCCACAGGCCGGAGTGAGAAGGGAAGGCAGCATGGAGGGTAAGGCGGCCCCCTTCTGTACGCTCCACGGAGTCGCCAGCAAAGGCCCTGCCTCGTCATCTCAAAGCATCAATGTGGGATGTCAGAGTTAGAGTGGGAGCCCCTTGAGGGCAGGGACTATTGCACTCCTCCTGTCTTTCCATGCCTAGCGTCTCAAACAGTGCCTGGTATGCAGCGGTTATTGTTCAGTCAAGTCTGGCTCCCCAAGACCCCATCTGGAGGTTTTCTTGGTGGAGATACTGGAGGGGTAGGCCTTTCCTTCTCTAGCTCATTTTGCAAATGAGGAAATGGAGGCAAACGGGGTGAAGTGACTTGCCCAGGGTCACACAGCTGGTTAGTGTCTGAGGTCAGATTTGAACTCTGGTTCCTGACTCCAGGCACAGCGCTCCATGCACTACGGCGCCACCTAGCTGCCTGGTAAACAGAAGATGGGTAACAAGTGCCTAACGATGTATTCCCCCTGCCCTGTAAAATGGAAGCTCCTTGAGGGCAGGGCCAGCTTCACTTCTGGTTTTGTATCCACAGTAGCAGCCTAGGACCTAGCACACAGTAGGGGCTTAATAAATGTCTATTGGTTGATAGCGTCGTCATCATCATCATCTGACGGATGATGAAACAGAGGCAGAGAGCATCTCACCCAAGACTATGTAGCTCATAAAGCAGCACAGCTGAGATGTGGAGCCACGCCTTTGGCCCCAAACTCTGAGATCCTCCCATTCGCCACACCGCCAGCCCCTCCTCCTCTGACCCTACGGTCTCCGCCTTCCCTCTCCTCATTGTCTTCCCATCCAATTTATGAGGGGGAGCGGCAAGACGGCCAGACTGAGGAGTCCCTTCGTCATTTCTAACAAGGCCGCGTCCAGTGGTCCCGACGCACATCCGGCCCCTGGGCCCGACTGGCTCCGGAGGACAAACTGAGGCTGGTGACTGCACAGCCCTGCCTCGCTTCAGTCCAATTCACCCGCAAGTCACGGCATCACCTCCCTGGCGTCATGGTCCTCTTTGAGAACGAAGGACAAACAACAACAATAACAAGGCCAAGGCCTAGAGGGTGACGCAGTGGATAGAGCGCTGGGACTGTAGACCAGAAGACCTGGGTTCAAATCCGGCCTCAGACACTTATTAGCTGGGTGACCCGGGGCAGGTCACCTGACCCTGTTTGCCTCAGTCTCCTCATCCGTCAAATGGGCAGGAGAAGGACATGGCAAACGGCTCCAGTAGCCCTGCCAAGAAAACCCCAAAAGGGGTCACAGAGAGTCAGACAGGGCTGAAACCACTGAACCACCACAAGAAGTATTTATAGGAGGTAAGTGGTCCTTCGGCGAGGCCACACCCCCGAGCACCTCCCGAATCTCCACCCTTGGCTTCCCCTGTTGATGCTTTTCAGCAGCAGCTCCAGTGTGTTTTGTGTTTTGATGAAATCACCGCCTTCGAATGCCAAGAAATTCTCAGCTGGAAGCTGGAGGCGAAGCATCTGGTGGCCTGCTCCCGAGCAGAGGCTTCCAGCACATCTGTGGGGCAGGCATCCACCAGCCGGGCCAGGCTGGGCGCTGGAGTGCCCCCGGCCCTCCCTCCCTCACACCTTGTAACTCACCGGGGGTCTGGTGGCGTGGTGCCAGGGGCCTCCGCCAGGAGGGATGTCTGGGAGTTTACTGCTTGGCCCGTGTGGGCCGTAACATGAGAACAAAGCAGAAGCAGCAGCCTGGCCTAGGGGGTCGGGGAGGGGCTTCCATTACTCAGATGATTTGGTGGGGCACCGGCCAGCTCGCCCAAGCATTGGGCTCAACCAGCATTTCCCAACACTCACACAGCCAAGAGAGTCAAGGTCACTACTCTTAATCAACTTATTAACTTCCTTGCACCTCACAGGGTGTCTGCTCCCCTCCAGAGAGGGCGGAAGCTCGTACGTCTGGGAGGAGCCAAAGGCGGCCGGGGTCCCATGGGGACACCTGACCCCATCACCCGTCACGTGTCAGAGGAGGTCTCATCTGGAGATAGAACGTTACAGAATCAGTAGGGGCTCAAACTGGGAGGGACCTTAGTGCTCAGAACAGAGAATGTCTGGGCTGGGAGGGTGCTTAGAATCTAGAACATGGGATGTCAGAAATGGGAAGGATGTTAGAACAAAGAACACAGAACATCTGAGCTGGGAGGGACCTTATGACACAGAACATTACATTTCATGCCCGAGAGGGACCTGAGACACAGGGCATAGAATGTCTGAGCCAAAAGGGACTTGGTTAGAAGAGAGAATGTGGTTGTGTCCGCGGCACCCCCCACGGGTTCAGCCTGAAACAGTGACTCTCCCACCCTTCTATTCTCTGCCTCTCTTCTTCAGCTTAAACGTTCTCCTCTGCCTTGCCCCATCTGCTCCCCAGCTGATCTGGCCCCTGGGTCTCCCTGACCTGGTAGCTCTCTTCAGACCATGCCCTGGAAAATGTGGTACCTACGACAGGACAGAGTGGGGATTCCAATGTGTAACTTATCTAATGATTTTAATCAAGAGACTGGAGCCCACATCCTGACCCGTAGACTCTAGGAGGTGGGGGCATTTCTCCTGTTTAAGGGTCATAGGATAATTGCATCAGAAAGACAAGAGTCCTCAGAGGCTATCTTAGCCAATATCGTTTTACAGCAGTGGAAACTGAGGCCCCAGGATAGAATCCACATGCTTGGGGCAGGGGGTGCCTGCATTTGGGAAAGGTTCCCCCTGGTGCTGAATTGCAGCGTGCTGTGTGGTATTCCTTCCCGGTGACTTTCAGAACTCAGAGAGAGCCATAGGAGGACAGTCACCTGAATTTTGGTCATAGGAGCAAAATAAGTTCTAGGGGTAGGTGGGGATTTAAAATAATAATAATAATAATAATAATAATCAGCATTTCTTAGTTCTTTAAAATTTGCAAAACACTTTACAAACATTCTATTGTTTGATCTAAACCAACCATTTTATAGGTTAAAAAAAAACCTGAGGCCCTATGAGAAGCAGTAAGTTGTCCGAAGTCATGCAGGTGCCATGAAAAAGAATCCAATTGCTCCCAACTCTCGAGTTGTGTGTAAGTGACCTTCAATTCACCTTGATCCAACCTGCAATTATTAAGTACCTACTATGTGCCAGGCATTAAAAAGGCAAAGACCAATGTCAAATGATTGAACCCTCAAGGAACTTTCACCCCACTGGGGGACACAACATGGAAACAGAGAAGGAATTACGAGATAATTTGAGAAGCATCAGATCTCTCATGATTCATGGCATCAGAAGAGGCTTCCTGTAGGAGGTAGTGGCTGAGCTGAGAATCTCACGAGTTCTACAACCCTGCCAAGAAGGGTGTGTGCTCTGAGGCTGCCATCGGCACTGATCTTCCAGCTCCCCTCCAGCCCTGACCTTCTGTGCTCTGCTTCTCAACCCCCTTCCCTAACCTCTCTGCTCACTCAGTCTCACATCTCCAAATGCGCAACAGACACTTTGAACTGGAAGTCTCTCAAACACCTCAAACTCAACCCCCCAACTGAGCTCATCTTTCCCCCAATGCCTTCTCCTCTTTTAAAGGTCTTCATTATTTTTGGAAGTACCACCACACTTCCAGTCACTCAGGCTCACAACCTCCGTGTCTTAAAGACTCTCCACTCCTCCTCACATCCAATCTGCTGCCACCCTGCAGATTAGACTTTCATAGTGTCTCTCCTCTACACCTCCATGTCTCCTCCGACGCTGCCACCACCCTTGTAAATGCACCCCTGGACCATAAGCAGCTGCTGGCTCTCCCTCACCTACTCCAGTCCATCCTCCAATTAGCTGCCAAAGTGGTCCCCCGGGAGCCCGGGTCCAGTCACATCAACCCTCCACTGGCTTCCTCTTGCCTCCAGGATGAAATAAAACCTCCTCTGGCTGGTTTTTGCTAGCCTTGATCCTTCCTGCCCTACTCATCTTCTGACATCTTACGACCCCCGCAAGTGCACGTCCTCTGTGATGTGGTAACATCTGTCTCCTTGCTATTCCCTGCACTGGGCACTCCACCTCCCGACTCCGGACATTTTAATCCAGTTGTCCCTCCAGGCCTGGGATTCTCAGCTGAAGTCCCACCTTCTGTGAGTTTTCCAGTCTTAGTGACTTCCTCTGAGACGCTCTTCCATTGATCCTGTTCAGATGCAGTCTGTACATAGTTGTTTGCATGTTGTCATCCCTGCCCCCTTTAGATGGTGAACTTTTCTGAGAGCATTGACTAATTTTTGTTTTGTTTTGTTTCTTTTTGCCTTCCTTGGCATCCCCAGCACTTAGCACACAGTGGGCACTTTATAAATGCATGTTGGCTTGCTGCCTCCTATCTCACATTCTCCATGATTCTCAAATTCTTTTTGCCTATACCCCAGTACAGCAGGAGATGAGGGTGGCATTTTAGCCTTCTGAGCCTCTAGGCAAGTTTGGAGGGGCCCAGAGGAAAGTGTAGATGGACACAATTAGCCTTGCAATCTTTTGTTCAAGCACTTTTTAATTTTCAAAGTTGATTTTAAAAGCCTTGGAAACTTCCTCGCTGTGGTGTCCAATCCAATGTTGTTGAAAGTTCTTAAAATGCATTTGAAGAGATGTTTAAAAAGTTAACCTTTTTTCCCTGCCAAACGCCACCCCAGAGTACAGTTTTACAGCATTTATAATTCTCTCCAAAAGCTCATCTCTGAGGAGCGTGCTGACAGACGCCCAGCATCAACAGCCAGCCCAGGATCACAGCTGGATTTGTTTTTCTTCACACTTGACTAAAATTGACACAGGTTTCACTATCATTCCTGCTTCTGAGACCCTCTGGATTTAAACGTCAGTCTAGGAACTTGGCTCCCTGCCCCCCCCCCCCATTCCATAGCATCTCTCCTATACTCCTCCTTCTCTCCTCCAACACTATCACCGCCCTCGTTTCGACCCTCATGAACAAAAACAGCAGCCTTTCCTATACCTCATTTTCTCATATTTTGTCTATAAGAGTTAAAGAACTACGCACTTTCCTGCTCAGAGGGCAGCAAGTTCAATGCCTACTTGGACATGACTCCTGGGCTTAGAGTTCTAAAGCTGGAAGGGACCTTGGAGGCCAGCTGGTTCAAATCCCTCCTTTTACACAAGGAGAAAATGAGAATCAGGAAGGGTTAGTTAGGTGACTTTCCCAAGGTCATACAGGTAATAACTATCAGAACAAGGATTTGAACCCGGGTCCTCGGACTGCAAAGCCAATATTCTTTCCACTGGATAATGAAAGGGATAAGTGAAGGCTCTGCCTCAAGACCTCCAGTCATAGGCAGCTACCTACCTCACAAAAAGCTTCATTTTCTACATTTTAGAAAAGTTTCTTTTTCCTTCCCCTAGGCTCAAGCCTAAATCTGCCCCTTTGCCCCATCTCGTCATCCCTGGTTCTTCCTCTTAGGACAAAGGAGAATAAAAGGAATGGACTGTGGTGGGATGTAGTGAGTTTCCCATCCTGGGGCTCTTTAAAGGAAGATAAGTTGACCAACTTCCAAAGACCATATATTCTTGTTCAGGTCTGGGTTGGAGAAGACAGCCTCTGGGGTCCTTCTGTTTTGGAGATGCTGTCATTCTGGGAAGTCCAGTCTTCCCTCCATAAGACAAGCCTTCAAATATTTGAATATGACTCTTGTGTCTCACCAGCAACTGTATTCCCTGAGACTAAATACCTCCCATCACAGGCTTATAGATTTAGTGATAGGAGAAACATCTGGAGTCACCTCGTCCAACACCTACATTTTAGAGTTGAGAAAACCCAGGGCTGGAGAATGTGACTTGTCCACAGTCACACAGACCACGGTACTGCCAGACCTGGGATCTGGACTACAACTCCAGACTCAAAGCCCTCCTCCATGCTGCGTGCCCTCCTCTGGATGGTCCTCAGTTCATTAACATCCTTTAAGCTGTCGGGACCAAGATGCCCTCCAGAAATGGTCTGATCAGGGCAGAATGGAGCAGGACTGGGGCGTCTTTGCTGCTGGACACTTTGAATGCATCCCCAAATCAAATCTGATTTTTCAGCCACCACGTCCCACTGCTGATTTAAGTAGAGCCTCCAGCCCCCTACCCCGCCCCCCCCCCAGGTTCTTTTCCCAGGGAATGCTGTTGACTCAGGCCTCCTGGCATACAGGACTTTACAGTTATTCCCCTTGCCTTTTGTCTCATTAAATTCAGCCCAAGGGTCTAGCCTCCTGAGTGCTTTGGGGAAGTTGTGGTCACTTTTCATATTTCCTCCTCATTAATACGTCTGCACATTTAATCTGCTGGATTAAACAATGTGATGTGTGGGCTTGCAAGCAACACCGAGAAAGCCGAATGGAAATGCGACACAGCCCATTCCCAATTCGCTTGTTCCCCGGTGTTTCCAATTAAAAAGCTTCCAGGGGGGTCCCAGAAGCCAGATGTCAGAGCGCGAGAAGCTCTCTGGGGTGGGAATTATTCAGATGACTCCCAAGTGAACTCCCTGGAGATGCTGACAGGCTGCATGCAGCCCTCGTCTACTGGAGACGGAGGGTGATGGAGAAACTCAACCAGGGAGGTGGAGGCTGGCTCGACGCTCCAAGGAGATCAACCAGAAAGTAGCAGAACCTCAGAAGAAGCCCCCTAAGATGTTGTCCTGCTCGGTGAGAGCAGCTCATTCACTCTGTGATTTGAGTTTACAGCATCCACTCCTCCAGGCAGCTGACAAACATTTATTAAGCACCTCCTGTGTGCCAGGCACCATGTTAAGCTCTAGGGATACAAAGAAAGGTGAGATAGCCCCTGCCCTCAAGGGGCTCACAGTCAAGTATCTCCGCCAAGGTCACATAGCTCCTAAGTGTCAAATCCCTCCTCCAGAGTTTCCTATGCTACATGACCTTAAGTCATTTATCTCCCTGGACCTCGGTTCCTGAATCTGTAAAATGAGGTGGTTAAGAGTGATGGCCTCTAACATCGCTACTTGTCAACAAGCAGATCTGAGTTCAAATCCTGTCCCAGACACTTACTTTGCTGTGGGACCCAGGACAAAGTCACTGCAGCTTTCAGGCTCAGTTTCCTCACGAGCAAAATGGAGATAATAATAGTCTCTACCTCCTAGGGTTTTTGTGAGGATCAAATGAGATGGTATTTATAGAGCACTTCACAAACCTTAAGGCACTGGATGAATGCTAGCTATTATCACACGCTATTATTTTTTGCCAAGTGTTTACTATGTGCCAGGCACTGTGCTAAGCATGGGGATATAAAAAAAGGGAAAAAAGAATCCGTGCCCTAGAGAAGCTCACATTCTAATGGGAGAAAATTAGCTAATTGATTAATAAGAGCATTTACCTAGTGCTTTAAGACTCCAAAACCCTTGACGTGGGCTCTGTCGTTCAGTCTCTGCTCTTCTGGCGGAGGCAGGGATGACGACTCAGCTGTGGGAAAGGCCTCCATGTAACGCTGGGTCAGCCAGATGGGGACCCGTCCTCGACCCTTCCCAGGCCAAGAGCTCCGTGAGGGCAGGGCCTGGGCCTTGCACATGCTCGTCCTCAATGCTTCCCAAAGCACGGACCCGCACGCGGTAGGTGCTTAGGAAATGCTGGCTAAGTGAACATCGCTGCCGTTGAATCAAATCCTCAAAGCCGCCACGGGAGGGAATGTGCAGCTCAGGCATCGTCCTGGTGCCAGAGCTTGTGCCCGAGCTGGTGCCCGAGCTGCAGCAGTCTCAGCATCAGGGGGGCTTCTGATGAGAAGACCTTCCTAAAGCAAACCTGCCTCTGGCTCCTTTGTCCTGAAGAACGGGCTCAGAGCACAACTGATTTCTGTACAGTCTTTCCTCTGTATACATTGACTTCATATCGCTGGTAACGAGCAGGCCCCGTAGAGGCGCAGAGAGACCTCCTCGCTATTAATTAGAAATGGTTGTCCTGGGGTTAGAAAAACATACAGCAATACTGTGGTAGCTAGAATTCAAAGACGATTTCTGGAGCCACTTAACGTTTGTAAAATTGTTTAGATGCATGGTCTCCTTTGATTTCCATAACAAAGACAGCCTTGTTAAGTCTTATTATTATCTCCATTTTACAGATGAGGAAACTGAGGCTTAGAGAGGTTAAGTGACTTTCCCAAGGTCGCTCACAACTAGTAAATGTCTGAAATAGGATATGAATCCTGTGTTCTCCCACCTCTTCCCTTCTTTTCCCCTCCTTTCTCTTTCCTTCTCTTCTCTTCTCTTCTTTTCTGGTCTCTTTTCTTTCCCTTCCCTTTCCTTCCCTTCTCTTCCCTTCCCTTCCCTTCTCTTCCCTTCCCTTCCCTTTCCTTCCCTTCCCTTTCCTTCTCTTCTCTTCCCTTCCCTTCTCTTCCCTTCTCTTCCCTTCTCTTCCCTTTCCTTCCCTTCTCTTCCCTTCCCTTCCCTTATCTCCCCTTCCCTTCCCTTCCCTTCTCTTCCCTTCCCTTCCCTTATCTCCCCTTCCCTTTCCTTCCCTTCTCTTCCATTTCCTTCTCTTCTCTTTCCTTCCCTTCTCTTCCCTTCACTTCCCCACTCTGCTCTTCTGTTTTCTTCATCCATGCACGAATCCATTATCTTCAAAGAAAAATGTCTCATCTTTCAGACACACCTGGACTTGGATGAAAAATAACTGTATTCCGATTGGAGCTGTCACTAGCTGGTTGTGTGGCCCTAGGTAAGGGAGTTTCCTTCTCTGCGTGCCAGCTTCTTATCTGTCCGACAAAGAAATGAGTCTAAGTTTCTCCACAAGCCTCTGGAGTGCTGCCATTTTGGAAACAGGACCTAAGAAGTCGAATGCCTCCGCCCAGTCCCAAACAGGTGCCACCGATGGCATCCAACTGGGTCCTATTAATGCTCTCAACCACTGATGCCCATTATTCTCTGAGAAGGTGACAAATTTAGAGTTTATCTGGATGTGCCTGACCCTGTGCTAAGCCAGAGGAACAAGATGGCCTCTATACAGTGGAGCTCTAAATGCTGAGGGAGCAGGCACGGAGAATGGCCTAGGAGTCAAAAGACATGGGTTCTAGTCCACTTCTGCCATGGACCCCTGCCCAGGGGACTCTCATTAACTTCTCCCAGAGCTCCAGTGTTCTTCCTGTCTAAAACAGGTGGTTCTGACCAATCCTCTGAGCTTCCTCCCAGCACTGACAGTGTCTGTTCTCAGGCCCCTTGCCGCTCGGACATGTTAGGATTCTCTGACCCGAGCTTCTTCATCAAGGATAGCCACATTGAAATCTCTCTTTTCCGTGGCCTCTCTCTCATACCCAAGGCCTGAGAAGGCTTTGCAAGCCCCAGGAAGACCCAGGAGAAGGTGTTGGCCTTCGGTAATGAGCCCCATTGGCCTTCCTCTTTGTACTTCCATGATTTCTAATGGACCATCAAGTCTGGAATCCTCACCCAGGCCCCTCCCCTGATCAGCCATCTTTCATCTTCCTGGATGCTCAGGCCTCACTCACTGGCTGAAATTGCATCCCGGGCTGTGGTTAGCAAGAGAAGTTCCTGGTGGTTTGGTCTCCTGGTTTCAATTTGGGCCTGGCTCTGCTCTAATCACCGGCGAGGAGTGCATTTCCCAATAATTTCTGCCTAACCAGTATCTCCTTGAACACACTTCCGATGTTTCTGGGTTTGAAGCCCTGCCCCCAGGGTGTCAGGAGAGACACTCAGAGCCTTAATTATGAGTTGCCTTTGGAAGCCACAAATAAAAGCAAAACACCAATTAATTCCCTCCAAGGATTTAGTAGCAAAAGCCGCCACCTTGCCCCTTCCTCAGCTATACGAGACCCAAGCTTGTCCTGGCAAAAACGAGGGGGGGGGGCCCAGTGATCATCCGGAAAGTGTCTGAGGCGTTCTTAATCACTTCCCCCACAGGCTAACATCTTGTTCATAACAGCCAATGCCTTCAAATGTAATAATAACAATAGTAATAAAAAATAAAAGGACAGGGAATATACCTGAGATTTCACTGGCTGGGGGAGCTCCCAGGCAAGGAAACTCCCTTCTACAATGTTGAGCCTTCTGGCTGCCTAGAGGATTGCGAGGCCAACGGACGTCTCCAGGTCACACAGCCAGCATGTAGCAGCATTTGTAAGGACATAGATGATAATAAAAATAGTAACATGGCACCTTAAAATTGGCAAAGCATTTTAACCTCCCAATAGCCTTCGAGGAAACTGAGGCTCGACTTGACTTTCTTCACAACAACCCTAAGAAATAAGGATATTCCCATTAGGCAGAGGAGGAAACTGAGGCCAGAGAAACAAGGCTGTTGTCCCAAGGTCACACAGATGTTAACCATTCAGACTAACACTGGATCTCAGGTTTGCTAGCTCTAAGACCAATGGATGGTCTTTCCATTGAGGAAGACTGCCTCCCCCCATCTTGGGCATGGAAACCATCTACAGGGACCTGGGATATCTTCAGGGCTTTCCATCTAGCAGTGTGACCCCTTTTTCTAGGCTCAGGAGATGAGCAGACCATTGGCAGAAGCAACCCCTGAATTCTGCTGGGCCGGGTTTTTCCACGGCCCAAACACACAGGCCCTATTTCCACCCCCGTCTGGCCATAAGGCTTAATTTGATCCATGCGGAAGCTATTGCTTGGCCTTGTCTCACTAAATTTAATTGGGCCTCCAGAGGCTGCTCTCCACTCAAAGCAATCTGGTCTGCTCCTTTTGGGGTCAATGTTTCTCTTGACAGAAACTTCATCTAAATTACTATTGACATGAGGCCAGAGAGGAGCTTACTTACCTTGAGTCTGAAATCCTGGAATGTCAGAGCCAGGAAAGTCAGTAGAACATAAAACAGAGATTGTCAGAGCTGGAAGGAATCTTAGAACATCAGATGTCAGAAACGGAGGGAGTTTAGAACATAGGATGTCAGAAGTGAGAGGGAGCTTAGAACACTTAGAACACATACCAAGTGATGACTGAGGGGAGCCTTAGAACTTGGAAGCTCAGAGCTTGGGGGTCCTGAGAACACAGAACAGAGAATGTCAGAGGTGGGCAGGTCTTTGGAGCAGACATTGCTAGGTCTAGAAGAGACCTTAGAATGCAGAGATAAGGTCTCAAAACTAGGCAGGACCACGGAACGTCAGCGATAGAAGGAACTCAGACGTAATTTAGGTCAGCTTCCTTAGAGCAGCAGCGTGGTTTTGGTGGGGAATGGCCTGGACTTCAGTGAGGAGGCTTACAGAATGCTATTTTTATTTCCTCAAGAGTTTGCTCCCCTGAGAAATGGTATCCTATATAATTTAGTAGTATAAAAGCATTGTAGGGGAAATGCTTAACCTGCTTAAGAGAACACAGTGATGTCACATGGAATTATTTATAGATGTGCGCTACTAACAGATCATAGGATTCAGAGCTGGAGGGGCCCTTGGAGGTGCCCCCCACCACAGGATACCAGAAGAGTCTTTGCTTGATGACCAGAAATGAGGTGGGTCCTGCCACAGCCAGAGGCAGCTCATTCCACTAATTGTTGGGTCAGCCTTGCCTTGGTTGATGTCTTGGCAACATCCCCTGGAGGATACCACTCAGGCCCTAATCATGCATCTAAATAGCCTTTCTCTCCTCCAGGCTAAATACCCAAGCACTTTCAAATGATTCAAGGCTTTTCAGGTCAATCAACTCTGGGCTTTCTCCAGCCGATTCGTGAAAGTCTTTCCTACAACATGGCTTCCAGATCTGAGCACAATGCCCCAAGTGTGATGTGGCCGGGGGAGAAGACCAGGGAAAGATCATTTCTTTTTCCTTAGAAGCTGTGTCCCTCCTAATACATCCTGTGATCACAGGAGCTCACTTAGCAGCCACACTGTTGATGCACACTGAGCTTGCCATCCGCAGAAACCCCCAGATCATCTTCAGCTACACTTTCCCTTCTTATAACTGGGAAGATGGTATTTGAGCACAAATGCAAGATTTGTTGTATGTGCTTTTTACAGATCACCTGTTCCAACCCTTTCATTTTACAAATGAAGAAACTGAGGCCCCCAAAGGGTATACATGTACAAGGTCACACAGGGTACTCAGAATTCGAACCCAGGTCATTGGGCCCCACTTTCAGGGCTCTGTCCTGGAATATCCTGCCGTTGGGAGGTGTGCCTCATTTTTTCACCCTTTCCAAAAGGTATATGAGGAAAATTCTTCAGGGGCTCTACAGGTCCTGCCTCTCCCTCCTCATTTCTCTGCCCTCATCTTTAGTCTCACTGACCCCCTCACCCTCTCCCAAGCAGGGCTCCTGCTTTTCTCCCTCGGAGCCTTGGACACGCCATTCTCCATGACCGCCAAGCTGTCCATCTGCACTCCTGTCTTTGCCTGGTGCTGGGATGCAGGCCTCTTCCTCCAGGAAGCCTGCCTGACCTCCCTCATTTCCTAGAGCTGGAAGCAACCTCTCCCTCACTGGCCCTCCTTGTGCTTTGTACCGATGTCAGCATGCTAGCAGACCCAGAGATCTCTGTGGGCAGGGTCAGTCCTCCCCTCCCCGGCCCTGGCATCTCCCCTGGTGCCCAGTGCAGCCTCAGGCATGAAGCAAAATGCCCACAAATGCTTCATGGGCATATAAAAGAAGTCAGTCTCAGGGCAAGCTATTCCCGCAGTGGAATCAGACTGGTGGAACATAACCAGGTAAGCTGAGCAGTGTGATGGATAAAGTGTAGGACCTCTGGAGTCAAATGGAATGAGTTCAAATCCAGCCTCAGGCACTTCCTAGCTGTGTGACCCCAGGCAACTCACTTGACCTGTACCTCAGTTTCCTCATCTGTACAAGGGGGATAATGATAGCACCTACCCTCCAGGGTCACTGTGGGGATAAAATGAGATAATATCTGTAAAAACACTTTGTGAATCTTAAAGTAATATATAGATAGTTATCATTATGATGATTATCAGTGCTACTGCTGTGTAGTGGAGGAAGAATATAGGGCCTGAAGTCAGAACACCTGGATTTGAGCCCCACTTCTGCCACTCAGCAGCTGGGTGGCTTTGGGTCTCAGTCTCTTCCTCTGTCAAATGGCAGCAGTATCCAGGCTTTTAACTTCACAGGCTGGTTTAAGGATCAAACGTCATAACGCCTGAAGAGTAGTTTGTAATAACCAAGAGCCCCACCCTCAGGAGCGATTATCACAAAACTAAACTCACGGTAAAAATAAATCCACACTGGACGTCCTTAGACCCTGAGAGGAATAACATAGTGGAGCTCAGAGAATGGCCCCCGCGCTGCCACCCCCAGCCAGGTCCATCTCTTTACTTACCTGGGCACTGGCAGCATCTCCCCCTCAGTCTTAGAAGGGAGGGCCGTTGTGCCTCGTGCCCCCAGCACCTAAGACAGCGCCTTGCCCAGAGCCGGCCTGCACTCCATCTTGTAACAGAATGGAATGGATGGACAGCCCCTTACTACCAACCCCCTCCCTTACAAAAATAACAGCACAACCTAACATTTCTGTAAGACTCGCTGTTTTTCAAAGGACTTCTCTTTCCAAAACACGTTCTGGGGTGTTTGGGGTGAGTATTGAAATGCCCATTTTATGCTGGTGAAAACTGAGGGATTGCTCGGTCTTCATTCCGAGTTCAGTGTTTTTTCCCCAACCTGGAGTCAGGAAGACTGGCATTTCACTCCCTGCGTGATCCTAGGAGCAGCTCAGTCCGTCCGAGCTCCATTTTCTCCATCCTCCAGATGAGGACACCGACCCTCGTCTTCCCCCTCGCACGGAGTTATTGTGAGAATCAATCAGCTCAAGCGGGCAAAGCATTTTGTAAATGTTTAACTCTTCAGCTACGCCAGAGTTATCATCAGCACCTCCTCTCTAATCTCTTCCCTCCCTTCCCCTCCCCTCCCATTACACAGTTTCCTTCTGTTTGTTGGAACTTTGGGAAGGACCCTTGAAGTTTCTAGAAAGACTGAGCCTTCAGAGGCAGATGAAAGGAGGCAGCTGGGAAATAGCAGGCTTGATTAGAGCAGCTGAACCCTCCGCAGCCTTCTCTACGCGACAAGAGCCATTCTGCCCCCTCCCTTTAAGAAGACAAGAAAGAAAGACTTCCTGTTGTCCATTTCCCTGATCTCGCCTGCCGCACGCTGAAATTCCTGAAAGAACGGGCCAGTCTGAACAAAGGTGCACCAGTACTAAACACAGTAGGCATGGGATCTGAGTGGACCCCTGCCTCCAGCTGAGCCCTGCCAGAGGCTCAGAGAGGTTATCTGATTTGCTCCAGGTCACTCAGCTCATGACTAGCGGAGAAGGACGGAGTCCTGGCTCCTCTATTTCCGAGTCAAAGCCTCAGCCACAAACCTTCTCTGTGAAATTCTCCCCATCTTCCCCTCCCCCCACGGCCCGGCCCCAATCTGGAAGTGATCTTTCCGTCATATGATCTCGAAGAATGCACCGCGCTTTTGCCCTGCATTTACCATGTTCTCATGTGTGCCCCAGTCATCTGCGGATGTGGCACCATCCTGGCCGGCTGCGAAGCTTTTGGCCTCGGGTCGGCAGCCACCGTCCTCTCCTCCTTCAGGCAACGCGGGGCAGTGTGTGACGGCCTGTCCTTGGGCGCCTCTCCCGTTTTCTGTGGTCCTTTCCATACGACTGCCGGGGCGCAGCAATCCCTTCTGCCAGTTCTTTCAGGATGGAGCTTGTCTACCTCCGTCACCATCGGTGGCTGCTCCCCATCAACCGCTTGGGTTCTGTCCGAACTGTCCAGAGGTCGCCTGACTTTGCAGTCATAGGACTTGTGTTCAAATCCTGGCACAGCTGCGTGCCACCTGGGTGACCTGGAGCAAGTCACCCCACCCCACCTTGCTTTCTGTAGGGCTGGAAGGGATTTCTTCTTTGCTAAAAGGAGGGGGTTGGGCTCAGTGCCTTCCATCATCCTTTCCAGTTCCACACCTTTGATCTAATGAGTCTCATTCACCGATGATAAAATCCAGAAGAACCAAAACCCCCCCAGCCCCAGCTGTCTATACCCAATCCCCACATTAGACAATGAGTCAGATGAGCCAGGGAGCCTAATGCCCGGTGAGACACGCTCAGTCCTTCCATGGTTTGGTTTTCTCTCCCGTCTGGTTTGGCCTGGAGAAGACGGACCAAGAAGGACTAAGAGGGAAGGAAGGCAGAGGCAGTGGAAGAAGAGAGTTCCAGTCTTGCTGAGCTGCAGCCTATGGTCCTTACCGCTTTAGTGAGTGATGGATGAGCCCCCATCGGTGATGCTGACGAGACGTTGGAGAGCAGGAGCAAGACAGCAGGGCTGCTGAAGGGCGAACGTCCTGACCTCCCAAAAAGGAAGACAATGGAACCTGCTCCACGCTCCCCCTCCTGGCTTCATTTCCCCACTCCCCTCCACGCCATCTCTGCTTCCCCTGAGACTTGAAGATTCTCCCTGATTGAGAATATTCCCTCCTATTCCCATACCCCAGAACAAGTCCCCCTCCCCATCTCTTTCATAAGGGGCACAGGATTGAGAGGGAAGAGGCAGGGAGGAAGGCAGGGGTGGCGGCCACAGTGTTGGACCCAGAGGTAGGAAGACTTTGGTTCAAATCCTACCTCTGACACTTACTAGCTGTGTGACCCTGGGAAAGTCATTTGACCTCTATGCCTATTTTCTCATCTGCAAAATGGGGATCATATCACTTCAGAGGGTTCGTGTGAAACTTGAATGAGATGCTTTTCTATACACAGGTCCAATATTTCCATTGTTGCTGTTAGAGCTTTTGGGGCCCACAGAGATGATCTAGTACAAAGGCTTCATGTTCCAGATGAGAAAGCTGAAGTCCAGAGAGGTGACTTGCCCAAAATCACACAGGTCGTAGGTGGTAAAGTTAGGATCACAGGGTGTCAGATTTGGAGAAGTAAATACCTCTTTTTGCAGCCGTGGACATCATCATAGATCATCATCATCATCATAAATTTAAAGTTGAAAGGGACCTTTGAGATAATTCTTTCCAATATCCTAATTTTACAAAGAAGGAACCTGAGGCCCAAGGGGGCAGTGACCTGCCTAAAGGTACCCAAACGGTCAGGGGCAAAGTGGGGCCATGGGGTCACAGAACAGCATTGAAAGTGATCCCAGAGGTCATCAAGTTCAACCCCCTAATTTTGTAACTGAGGAAACTGAGGCTAACATTAAATTACTTACCCAAGGTCACACGATTCATGTCTGAGACAGAATTCGAATCCAGGTCATAAGTCCTGTGCTCTACTCATATCCGAGATCTGGACCCAAGTTGCTGGTTTCCCTTTCCCCACTGCACCATGTTCCTTGCCTGAGGTCAGTCAATCAGGAAGTCAATAAGCATTTATTGGGCACCTGCTGTTTGTCAGGCTCTGGGCTAAGCACTAGAGATACAAAGAAAGATAAAAGACAGGTCCTTTACTCAGGGAGTTCACATTCTGTCTAATGGGGAAGACAGCTTATAGAGGACTACATACAAATGAAATACACTCATGCAACATAAATCGGAGATAATTGCAGGGAGAAGGCACCAGCATTAAGGTCACAGGGGGATTTGAACCCGGGTCCCAAGCCTCCACGTACTGGGATAGGCACAATGCCGTGCTGTCTGACTGTAATCACACTTTAATGCACGGTGGCCTGCTTCTGGTTGGAAGTATCCAGCTCGCTTCTCACCTTTCCTCCTCTGGGGGAGGCAGCATACCTGGGAGATGAGACAATCCCCTAAAAGGTAGATCAAACAGCCAGGAGGACCGTGGAGGAAGGACTGGGGGCTTCGAGCAGAGCAGAGCCTGTGGCGGCCCAGAGAGCTGGGCTCCCCGCCTGACGCTGTAATGGTGTAATTAGCCGCAGGCTGGGGGCGGCTTCTCCCACCTTCCTAACCGGAGGCCAGGGAGGCCCCACCAGGCTGAGGGGCCTGGCCAGCTGGGGCCAATGGAACGGGGAGGAGGAAAACAGAGGCCCACTGACATCTGCGATTGAACTTTCTGGAAGACAGATGCAGAGTTTAAACATCTTAACAAAAAGCAGGCGGCGAGCCTTTCTCTGGGCCAGGGTGAGAACGCCGGCGTTCGGGCACCTCTTGGTGTATTTGATGAACCGCTAAGAGGCTGACAAGCTAACACTTCACTTCCTTCCAATTAGGAGGCCTGAACATCAAAGCAGAGGCCCCGCTCTGCCAGGGCTTACTTGAATGAATTAGCGAAGAGAATAAGGCCAGCAGCAGTCTCCTGGGTCCCCCCCTTCCCAGCCCAGCCCTCCGCAGGCTTTAATAAGATGTTGGAGGTCAGGGGGTCCAGGTCCCTGACTGGGAGCACCAGGAAGTTGTCCGAGTGGTTCAATATGTGCGGGGTTTGTGATGCCACGGCCTCCAGAGCAGCCCCAATCCTGCTTGCCCCTGTCAGCCTCGGCTGATGGAGAGGACAAGCAAGGCCTGGCCCTTTCCCCAAGCTAGGAGGCTCTGAGCTTGGCCTATGAGGCCTGATGCTCCCACAAGGTGGGCCTAAGCCTCCTTGGGCTTCCAGGGAGCTTAGGAATGAAAGGAGAGTTGGCCTTTAAGCTCTTCTCCTCTGCCAGAACACATTTCCAGAGCGCAGAAAGATGGCGAGGGTGGAATGGCATCATGGTTTGGTCGGTTTTGGGGTTTGGGTTTTTAGTTTTTATGGAAACCAGAATTTTGGAATTAGTGGTCTCCATATATTCCAACCTATCTCTGAGAAATGTCTTGTGTACCGCATACCCAGCAAAAGCCACTACTTTACTGATTCCAGATTTGTGGAGGACAGGAACCCTGCCTTCCCAAGGCAGCCCACTCCATTTGAGGGTGGCCCCAAGGCTCGAGGGGGGGCTCCACTCCCAGCCCACTCCACAATGCTCAGAGGCCATTTGGAACAAATTTAATCCCTCTCCCGTGAGCAGGAATTCGAATGCTTGAAAATTGTTTCTCACCACCAAGTCAGACTTAATGAACATTTTCAGACCTGTAAAATGGACCATAATGGATTGAGGAAGTATCCTAACAAAAGCTTGTACAGCAGCAACAAAACACAGGACCCACTAACCTAAATCAGGGAGCTTCTTCTGTTTCAGGGAGCCCTTATAACAGTTCAATGAGGACTAAGGACCCCTTCTCAGAACAATGTTCTTAAATGCATAAAATAAAATGCATGAGATTACAAAGGAAACCAATTATATTGAAAAACAGTTACCAATTTTTTAAGGCAAGTTCAAAGATGTCAGGTTAAGAAAGAATCCCTGCCCTACAGGATCTATACAAAGATCTTTACTAGAAGGATTTTTAGGAAGAAAAAAGAAAGAAGAAAGAGAATTGATAGTAATGTAAATAGGCTAAAAAACCTACAGAAATACATCCGGAACAAGCACCACTTGATTGAGTAGTAATAAAGGCTATCTGCCATTGGATTGGTCAGAAGAGCCAGAAGTGGCTTACCTCCAGAAGCTCTGAAACAGCTAAGATCCAAGAATGGCATCCAAAGACCCTCTATGAGCAACATCCCCATGACCTCGGCCAACAAGACGTCAACAAGAGGCATCAAACCCATGGCTGACTCATGTGGACTTGTTTGGAGAAACAGAAGGCTTTGCGGTGGTAATTCAGGACCCCATCATTGCCACCAGCAATGACACAGGTTTATACACATGAGGAAGCTAAACTTGTAATAAATGTAGACCATGCAAGGAAACGGTAGAAACTCACTCTGCAAAACGTCGTTACAGGTTGTAAAAACTGAACACCCGTTGAACGAGTAGGAAGCCGTGAGCCAGAGGCTAGAATCAGAGGCGCTCTATTTATAATGGACTGACAGATGACAAACTCCACACTACAAATATGGACTTCAAAAGATCTGGAGAACTCGACCCACAAACTGCTCTGGTACTTGACTCATTATCGTAGACCAAACTATCACAAAGGATAGCATCGATCTGCAACCATGTTCTATGTGATTAATAGTTGCCACCCTCTCAGATACCTGTGCTCTCCAAGCTGGAGAGCCATGGGTTTGATGCCTCTTGTTGACGTCTTGTTGGCCGAGGTCATGGGGATGTTGCTCATAGAGGGTCTTTTGATGCCATTCTTGGATCTTAGCTGTTTCATAGCTTCTGGAGGTAAGCCACTTCTGGCTCTTCTGACCAGTCCAATGGCAGATAGCCTTTATTACTACTCAGTCAAGTGGTGCTTGTTCCAAATGTATTTCTGTAGGTTTTTTAGCCTATTTACATTACTATCAATTCTCTTTCTTCTTTCTTTTTTCTTACTAAAAATCCTTCTAGTAAAGATCTTTGGAGAGCTTCCAACATGGAATGAAAAGCTTCAAAATATAGAGACTTTGCAAAAGACATCAAAATTCTGCGGATCTGAAGGAAGTAAGTGTCTATTGTCCTTTCTGTTACCAGACTTGTATCAAGGACGATTTTGGTAAGCCCACAGAGGAAGAGCTCACGTTTGAACATGTTATTCCAATACAAAAAAAGTCATTTTTTCTATACATACAATAATCTGTAAGATATTGAATATAAAAGAACAATGAAATGATAGTGACTTTTCTCAGGATTATTTCTATCCTATTCTATCTATCTGAAAAGATGACAATAATAATAATAAGCCAAATACAACTCTAAGCAATTTACTTTTAGATGGAGCATATGAAGGGTGAAATCAAAAGACTCTACATGAGTGACATCCATAGGAACTCAACCAGCATTATATCAACAAAGAAATATTAAAGAAATGTCTTGAGTCATGTGAGTTTGCTTATACGTAATTGGGTCTGACATGCACCTTTACCATGACACATAGAAACGAGGGCTTGTGATGGTAATTCAGCATTAGAGCATCACCCTCAGAAGTCGCCCTCTGATCTTCTTTCAAAGGTTGCATATTCGGCATGATTATTACAATTGTCAGGGGTTTAAGACCAATACCACATCTATAGCTACTACTGCCATGGCTTATGAACTCACCCCAATGTTCTTCCCATGAAAAATAAGGCCATAGACTTCATTCTTTTTTTAACAATGACATTTTCTGAGATAGTATAGTTAGTCAACAAATATTTGTTAATAACCTACTACATGCCACCATACTACATATCACAGGTACTATGATAATCACCAGAAATACAAAAAGAGGTGAAAGTCCCTGGAGGGGATTGATTGAGTAGTAAAAAAGGCTATTTGCTATTGGATTGGTCAAAAGAAATCAGAAGTGGCTCACCTCCACAATCTAATGAAGAAGACAACAAGGAAATAAATATGTAAAACAAGCTATATTTAGTAGGATGAATAGGAAATAATTGAGAGGGAAAGCACTAGAATTAAAAGGAGTTGGGAAGGGCTTCCTGTAGAAGATGGCATTTTAGTTGGAACTTGAAGGAAACCAAAGAGCCTAGTAGGTGGAGATGAGGCCTAGGGGACAGTCAGAGAAAATGCCTGAAGCTAACAAATGGAGGGTCTTGTTCAAGAAACAGCCAGGGACAGTGTCACTGGATCACAGAGAACATGTCAGAGCATGAGAGGTAGAAAGATTGGAAAGGTAGTGGGGGGAGGGGAGGAGGCATTAGGTTATGAAGGGCTTTGAATGACATACAGAGCATTTTGTATTTCATCCTGGAGCCAATAGGGAACCACTGGAGTGTTTTTGAGTAAGAGGTGACATGGTTGGACCTGGGCTCTAGGAAAATCATTTTAATGACTGAATAAGGATGGACTGGAGTAGTGAGAGACTTTAGGCAGGCAGATCCCCCCCCCCCAGCAATAGTCCAGGCATGAGGTGATGAAGGCCTTCACTGGAGTGCTAGAAATTTCAGAGGAGAGAAGATACTGCAAAGATGAAATCAATAGGCCTTAGCACCATATTGGATATAGGAAATGAAAGAGTGTGAGGAGTCCAGGATGATGCCTAGGCTGTGAGCCTCAGGGACTGGCAGGAGGGTGGTACCCTCTCCAGTATTAGGGAAATGAGGAGTAAGGAAGGGTTTGGGAAAAGACAATGAGCTCCATTTTGGGTATGTTGAGTTTAAGATGTCTACTAGACATCTGGTTCAAGATGTCTGAAAGGCAGTTCCAGATGTCAGATTGGAGGTCAGCAGAGAGGTTGGAGCAGGATGGATAGGCAGATTTGAACATCATCAGCATAGAGATGGTAATCAAGTCTATAGGAACTGATAAGATCATGAAGGGAAGTGGTTTAGAAGAAGAGAATAGTGCCCGGGACAGAGCTCTGTGGGAACCCTAAGGTTAGAGGACCATCCATTACCTGAATGAAGATCCAGCAAAGATGACTGAGGAGGAATGGTGAGAGAGGCAGGAGAAGATCCAGGAGAGAGGGATGTTCTGAGAAGCTAAAGAGGAGGGAGAATGAAGGAGGAGAGAGTGATTAACAGTGTCAAAGGCCATAGGAGGGTCAAGGAGAATGAGGATCCCTGGATTCAGTATGATAACAAGAACTGATGTAAAACATTCTTCTTCAAACTTGGGATAATGCTATCCACAGATGCTGACAGAAACTTTCTGGATTATATGGCAAGAGGATGTTATCCCCCAGGACATCAAGAACACTTCCATCATCCATCTCTATAAACATAAAAGAAATAGGTTGTCTTGTGACAATCACGGGCTGGGGTGTGTCTCTCTCTTAGTCACTGCTGGCAAGATTCTTGCCAGAGTCCTCCTTAATTCACCTGGAAGATGGTCATCTACCTGAGAGCCAGTGTGGCTTCAGAAAGGGCCAAGGAATGGTCAATATGGTGTTTGCTGTCCAAGAGCTACAGGAGAAATGCCAAGAGCAGAACAGAGGTTTGGACACAATGTAGAATGGCGGTGTAAGATGCTGGAAGGCTACACCCAGCAAAGAGATAACTTACAACTCCTCATGCTGGGAGCCCTGTCTCTCTTTGTAGAGTTCGCACACATCTCCCCTTAGGTCTAGCTCTTTGGTAAGGGGGCCAATCTTCTGCCATGAGAGGTCATGTTTCCTGAAGCTGTCTTTGTCTGTGGGTGACTGTCTTTCTGCATCTGTCTTTGATATCCAGCTTCTGGCTGGATACACTGTCTGCTGCTGTTACAGTATCTCTAGCTACATGGTCAATAGAAAGCAGGGAAAAGGGAAAAATTTCCAAAAGTCTCCTCTTCCCCCTGCCCCCAAGAGAGATCCCCTCTCAGAAGCTGGCTTTCCTTCACTTTTAACTCCAGTTCCTAAACTGATGAAATCTCAAACTGGGAATCATCTAGCCCAGGATGGCTTGTTGGTTTTGTACAGAAGTGAAAGGAGTATGACTGATTCGATGAATCACAAGATGCTTCCTGCACATGTCATGTCCAAAGGCAGATACTGTCTTCAAGTTGACTTAAGGCTTATTCACACATTGTGGTGAGGTTGCAGAAAAATTCAATAATAACTTCTCTTTTATGATTCCTTTCTGGGGCCATTGAGTGAAGATTGATTCTGTGATTCAGTAAATGAGATGTTTGCATTTGTCAAGGCATCAGAGTAAAGAGCATCTTGTTTACACATTAAAGTTGCATCATGTCCTTTCACTGATTATATTAATTGAGATGAGTAGTGGAGCCTACTTCCTCCCTTTCACATATCATCCCCATCATCCTGTCTGCTGCTGGAGCTATCCCAAAGATGCTTTCTGTCACCTGTACAGAAGATCAGCTAACATCCCAATACTTTTATCCCATTATCATAAGAAATCACTGTATCCTCCCATGCAATTGCTCACTTACATGAGACATAAAAGGAAGATAGTAGGATAGGGTGTTGTCCCTGGCCTGTTTCTATCAGATCTTTGTTGAGTGAAAGATGTGAAGAATAAAGATGATAATCATTGGAACAAGTAAAGGCAAGCGGAATGGATTCCCTTTAAGAAGTCATCTTCATCAATTACAAACTTCTCACTTAAAAGCCTTTTTTAAGCAACAAGATTCTTCTGGTGCTATAGTATAGCAGTGAGTCTGGGAATTCTATTTTCAAAATAATGGAAGTTGAGGATCACCCAATAGAGAGGTACCTGGTGATCATAAGCAGGCTGTGAGACAAGGATGGGTGATGAAGTGGTAGAAATCATGTTCAGTGTGTACAAAAGGGCATTGCACCAATACTCACCAACAACTAGACTGGAACTGGCTCACTTACTTCACCAGCCACTACTCTGGAAGATGAGGCCATTTCCCCCAGGGGGGTATCCATATGCTCCACACAACCCATTTTTCACATCCTGGGGGAAATACACATCTACATCTATATCTACATTTATAGTTCCTGGGCCCTCACAGTGTATTGCCCATTTACACAAATCAGTCACAATGCACCATTAACTCTTAAACATGGAACATTTACTAAACAAGAAATCAAAAGCAAGAACAATCATAATATCACTTTACTAGATATAAGGCAAGAGCAGGAATAATGAAAACATAACAAGTTATACATAAACCCAGGTCACATTCTCCTTTTCAATACATATCATGTCCAAAGAGATGGGGAGGAGAGAGGGAGTGGGTACAAATCTATAGAAACCTATTTACTCTAAGGCTGCTAAAGTCGTGTTAAATTCTTTTAGCTAAAAGTATCCCTAAGTCTGGGACCTGAAGAGCTTTACAATTCTGTCCCCTTGGCTCAGTGCTGAGGCAGCATAATACTTTCAATGAAAAGCAGTTTTCTTTAACCCTATGAGTTGTAAAGCTGTTCAAGTGGATTCTACATGGCTTTGTGTAGTTTCCACCACTTAAACCATAGAGGGCAGTAAAGAGCAACCTAGACAAACCTTTGAGAGGTTTCCTCTCTCAAACCAAATGAAATTAGACAGCTAGACACCCTTTGCAACTTTTCCCCATCAGCTTCCATCAGTTTTCCTCCAATCAGATCAGCTCCCCTGCTTCAACTGCAGTTTACCTATCTGGCATACTCAGCTTTTATCAGCTTGTCAGCTCCATCCACTTCTGTGTTTTGTCCTCTATCAGCAGCATTTCTTCTCATCTTCTCTGATTTTTCTCAGTTGACTTCTTAAATTGTGACTTATCATCTGATCTGGCTCCTAATGCTTCAAAATCAGGACTTCTTCATAGTGACACATATTTAACATGTTAAAAGATGTTAAACTTACATTTCTATTAGATATGAAACCAAAAGTAATTATTCAATAATCCCATAGCTTCAAAGCATTTCTTTAGTTCAAAGTTTCTCAGCAATAAACTTCCACATACTAAAAACAGTACTAGCAAATCAGCCGCTGGGAAATAATACATTGCAGTTATCTGTCAGTAATTTTACTTCAAAAAAGGGTCTTTCAGGTCCTCTCAAAACCTTTATCTCAGGGACACTTTCTCTTAGGTCCTTAAAACTGTCTGTGTTTTCCTTACAATGTTTTTCCTCTGTCTTTCTCACACCAATAGCCTTTTTTGTCTCTTTTTAATAAATAAAACACCCATGTAAGAAAGGGAAAGTACCTTATACATGTGTAATCCTCTTTTTTATTCTTCTTTGTATATTGGAATATTTGTTGATTATTAAGTTTGTACTATTTTAATGTATGAATATTAAAAAAAAGATGGCCATTCATGTAGTGAGCACTAAAGATAACCAATGGACAGTCTACATCCTCTATTGTTATCCATGCATTAACAAGAGAGGTCCTCCTTTATATTATATTTATGGGGAAACATGGTCAAAAACATGCAGGATGAAAAGCTGTAAATAGATTGCAATGTACTTCATTAGAAGTAATACTCACACAGAAGAGATCACAGATCTATTGGCAAATTTGAGTAATAGCAAGGATGACAATGACGACGATAAAATGATGACCATCAGCTAAGTAATGGACTGTACCATCTTCTGTTTGCTAAACATATGAAGTTTGGAGGTTGGGGTAGTGGTTCACCAGGTGTCCACAGCGTGATTAACTTTTCAACCACTACAACCACTGTAGAAGACATCCATGAAGATAATGACGTCTTCTGTAATTGTGAAATAATACTCATACCAGGGTGAGGCTACAGATATATAAAAGAATATGAAGCAAATAAACAAAGTATATATGAAGTCTTTGGGGGATGCTAGAAGCTGTGAGTATCAGGAGAGGTTTCATGTAGAAAGTGGTGCTTGAGCTAAGCTTTGAAGGAGGCTAGAGTGTCTGAGAGGCAGAGGTGAAAAGGGACTGCATCCCAAGGAAGAGGAACAGCCAGTGCTAAGATACAAAGACAAGATGATCTTTCATTCCATGAAAAGATATTTTTATTGCCTTAGGATAAAAGGTAAAATGGATTCTGCCAACTTCATCCTGCAACTCTCCAAGGAGAGCTGGTAAGCCATCCTCTCAGTTAACTCTCATTTCCTCCTATGTTCTGTTTTTATCTAAAATCACAATATCACCATTGCTAGGATTCACTCTCCATTCAACCACAAGATGGAGAGAGTGGGCATGTCAGTCCTGGGGAATGTCTGAGCAGAAGCCCAAAATACCCCAGGATGCTACAATGACTTGAGATGGACTTTTTCCTTTCCGTTTGCAGGAGTCACTGGAACATGCTATCAGAACGGCAATGGAACACATCAGGCATGGAATAGCATCTCCTGATAATGCTGCAGGAGCAGCCCGGACCAATAATTATCAGATGAGTAACAAACAGCAGAACAATTAGATGGAATGTGTGAGTCCCAGAGGAGAGACATTGTCTTTTGGAACAAAACAATAGCTCCAAGGGTCTCTTTACCACCCAAGTCTCACCCCGATGATATTAAGGCACAGGAAGAAAGGCCCAGTGCCTCATTTGCTCCTTCCATCCTGGTGTTACAGAATGAAAGGTTGGGCCACAATCTCCTTTGGCCAGTTTCATCTGTTATTAATGCTGTCAATTAGACATTTTCAGACTCTTCTCCAGGAATCTCATCATCAGTCACCATTAATTGACTAGGTCATTATGTTTTAAGGTCTTATTGATGACTCCCTGTGGCAAAGGTTCCTTTAGCTCGTGGGACTGTGCATACCAACCAGAGGTGGGCTGATGAATGTTTAATAACCAGATCTCTGAAGAAAACTGCAGGCGCAAGATGCTTAGTTTAATCTGCATTATTACATTTTCTCCATCACTTTCTTAGGTCTAGAAATCAATAAAACAATAAATAAAGCCTTGATTTGCAGCATTCTTCCATTTCTGCCATTTAAAGCCTCAAACTGAAGATTCAAGAATGTGCTCTCAGGATTCTGTCCACACCGGCTCCCACCTATCTGTGACTTCACGCTTGCCCCAGGAGGAGAGTTGGGAGCTGGGACGGATGGTTCTTAGCAAGCAGAACGTCTGGTCTGAGAAGGATCTCAGAGAAATCCCACAGGAATCCCTGCTACACCACGCCCAGCAGGTGGTCTTCCAGCCTCTGCTTAAAAAGCTCTGAGGAGAGGGAGCCCACCATCTCCCAAGGCAGCCTTTCGATTCTGAGGAACTTCGCCCTGATACCAAACCTACATCTGCCACTTTGCTTTGCTGGTGTTTGTTCTTCATGTTCGAAGAGGTTCAAAGACATCCCAGGATGATGTCTTGACTTGTGCTTGAATTGGACTTAGATGAGGTAAACTAGCATAAAGTCACCTGCCTCACTCTTTTCCAGGGTCATCGAGGTCCAGTGACAAGACAAAAGGTGACTGCCAAATCACTTTGAGTCAACCTCTAACCAAGCTCTTACATCCAACCTCTTCCCTGCTAACTTAGCCACCACCTTCGTTCGGGCTCTCACCCATACTCGCCTCCTAACCGCTGGCTGGCCCCAGGCCTGCAGTTCACTTCCTCCTCACCTCTGCTCCAAACTCTCCTTTCCTTCAAGATAGGTTCAAGCCCTATTCATGAGGCTTTTCTCGGTTCCCTGGGCAGCGAGTGTCCTTTCTCCTCAAAAACCCTGTATTTAACTGCTTTGCCTTTCTTGACATTTACTCTTCTTATATTTATTCGGCATTTACACAGACAGGTATTTATATTTTCCATTAATGTCTTCAGCTCTTTGAAAATAGAAATTGTTTCCTTCATTCATTGTATTTGCATAATCAAAACTTAACACAATGCCTAGAACACAGTGGGTGCTTAATCAATGCATGTGGATCATTGATTGAGCAAAGGCAAATAGGACCTCTTCCACACAACTGCCTTTCAAAGATTATCATACCACTACCACCCCACCCCAGCCCAGCCCACCCCTTGGCCAATCTTTTCTTTTCCAGACCCAACATCGCCAGTTCCTTCAATTGATCCTTCTCTACCAGGGACTCAAGGCCCTTCCCCATCCCAGATGCCCTCCTCTACACAGTCTCCAGCTTAGCAACATCCTTCCAAAAAACACGCTGCCCAGAAATAAGCACAATCCTTCAGCCCAGGTCTTAGGAGGGCTCAGAAGGACTGAAGCGTCTCTGTTTCTGGAAGCTCTCCAACTGCATGCATTTTCACTGACTGGCCCCCATATCAGGACTGCTGTCCCTCCTTATCTCTGCCTCCTGGATTCCTTCAAGTCCCTGCTCAAATCCCACCTTCTACAGGAAGTTTTCCCTACTCTCCCATATTGCTATGCATTCCCTTGGGGGCTTAACTCCAATTTACATCTATCTATGTATCTTGTTTACATGTAGCTTTTTCTCTACCATTAGACAGTGAGTTCCCTGAAAGCAGGGACTACGTTTTGCCTTGCTTTGAATCCTTAGCACTTAACACAGTGCCTGGCACATAGGAGGTGCTTAATAAATGCTTGTTGCCTTGACTGAGCCTCCTCTAATAATGGCTGGCTTATACAATGATGGCTTATACTTAATTTTCAACCCTAAAACCTCCAGATTTTTTTAAAGAAAAGCTTCCAGGTAGCCCTAGCTCCCTACATCTTGTGTGTGTTAAGTCAATTTCTTGAACCCAAGCATACTACTAAAATGATCCCAGTGTGGTGAATTGGACTGAGTGCTAGGCTTGGAGTCAAGAGTTGAAGCCCAACTTCAGACATTTAATGGAGGTGTGACCCTGGACAAGTCATTTAACTTTGCAAAACTTCAGTTTCTTCATCTATAAAACAACAGTTTTAAATAGGATGCCCTTCCACATCCATTTCAGCTCAAAATCTATGTGCATTCATTCGTTCATTCATTCAACAATACAAATGCATCCCAGTACCTTGTTACAGTCCGGAGCTTTGTTTGCAGCTTTGGGGTGGGGGGGGAGGAACACAGCAGACAGTTCCTTTTCCGTTTCTGGCTCTTAGACAAGATCGGGGCAGGAGCTCCAAGCACAAGGAGGCCTGTCAGCTTCTAGCTGGGGAACATTTTTCACAGATTCAAAATCAGGTGCTTTTTTTGGAGATGCATCATCCATCCCCACCCCCACCCCAACTGCAAATGTTGCTGAGTGAGTCACCAATTACAAGAAGTTAGAGATTCAAAATATTTAGCTTATTGATTTTCCTGAGAAAGAAAAAAAACATCTAGACGGGATATAGTTACAAGAGCGATGTACATGGAACTGGAAAAGGTGAATTTGGATACTGTTTCTACTTCATGGCAGCAGTGAGCAAGACGCCGCCATCGATTGTGCTTTTGAAGTCAGCGAGACCTACATTTTCATCTAGCCTGAGACACTTAGTACCCAGGAAACCCTGGGAAGGTCACTTTACCTCTCTCTTAGCCTCAGTTCCCTCATCGAAAGAATGGGGATAATAGCATCACCAAACTTACAAGGCTTGTGGGAAGAACCAACGAGATAACATAGAAAGGACTTTATGAAGTTTGAAGTGTTATACGTGTTAGCTCTTCGTTATCATTCTTACTACTGTCACTAACTATGGGACACTGAGAAAGTCCCTTACCCTCTCTGGCCTCAGCTTTGCTGCCTGTAGAATCAGAGGGTTGTACCAGACACTTTCTCTAAGGTCTTTTCTAAGGGCTCTGAGCCCTAGGACCTCTTGGGATCCCTAATCCTCTTGAGACAATGATAATGTTTTCTTTGATTACCCCCGGGAAGCAGCTACAGATGTCAAGCTCTGGATGTAGTGGAGGAAGTCCTGGACTTGGAATCACGACGCCCCCAGCTGCGCCACTTACTGTGAGACCCTAAGCAGCTCATATCACTGTTCTGGGTCTCAGTGCGCTCATCAGACACATTGGAACGATTCTGTTATTATCTGCCTAACAGGATTGTTAGGGGGATCACAGCTGGAAAGGACCTCAGAGGCATACAGTCCAACCCTCTCCTCTTACAGAGACGGAAACTGAGGTCTAGAGAGGGGAAGTAATTTACCTAAGTCACTCAGTAAGCAGCAAAGCTGGGGGTTGATTTTAGTGTCCTTTCCACTGGTCCAAACAGTCATGAAGGTCAAATGATACATCATATAAATAGAATGTTTAAGACTTTAAAGAGAGTTAGTAGTGGTTGGAAAGCCGGTGTAGATGCGAGGAAGAGATAGGGTCAAGCCTTGTCTGTGATGCTTACTAACTGCAGGACCCTGGGCAAGTCACGTCATCTTTCAGGGCCCTTGCCAATTTGCTAAGACTGTAGGACGCAGAGAAGGTACTGATCTGTATTGCCAAGGGGAGTTTGGTTACCCGGATGTTCCCTTTACCAGGGAAATCGCAGATCTACTCCCTATCCCAATAGTATTCTCCTCCCGACAACCTAAGGAAATTCATAGTTATATTGACATTATGCCCATTTTATAGCTGTGGCAACTGAGGGCCAGGGAGTCATCACACATCTGGTAATACTAACAATTCATGATGATGAATTGCACCCCCACTCACATTTACAGGTTAAGTAAGATGAGGAGATGACCACCCAGCAAATTAGCAAGATGATAGCACATGAGGAGTGTGTGCCTTCAGGTTGTGCTGACACCGTGGCTTGGGGTGCACTTTTGGCCATTCCAGAGTCCACACCGTAGTATAGGCAGAAGCCTTAGCTTCAGGACCAGCCATCTTCGTTCGCCCAGTTCCCAAGCAACATCTCTATTTTAAGGACCAGGCAGACTACCGACTCATTTTGCTGAGTCACTAGACTCTATTCTGAGTCAGGGCTGTCTGCTCCTCTGGTTGTCACTGTGTGCTTTTGCTACAGATACCATTGGTAATAGAAGGCTCCTCTCTCCCCTCTTCTGAACCCTCCAAAGGGCCCTAGGGAAAAAGGAAAGACTTACTCCCTTTCTCGCTGTGGCCTGACTCCCAAGTACGCTGGCTCGAGTCTTTTTAAAGGTTGTGATTGGTACAGCTCCATCCAATGGCCAAGCTGTTGCAATTCCATCAAGTTGATCGGGAAACTTCTTTACATATTGTTATGGGATTGTAGGGAAACTCCTTAATTGAATTCCAGCCTGATCTACCTCCTTTAGGTTTGCATAGGATTTAAAAAACTGTGCTCGTGCAATCATCAAAACTACTTGGTACTGGCTAAGAAATAGAGTGGTGGATCAGTGGAATGGGTTAGGTACACAAGACACAGTAGTCAATGACTATAGTAATCTACTGTTTTCTTCTGGGATAAGAACTCACTGTTTGACAAAAACTACTGGGAAAACTGGAAGAGTATGGCAGAAACTAGGCATAGACCAAAATCTTACACCACATACCAAAAGAAAGTCAAAACGGGTACACTATTTAGGTATAAAGGCTAATACTACAAGCAAACTGGGAGAGCAAGGAATAGTTTACCTGTCAGATTTATGGAGAACAGAAGAATTTATAACCAAACAAGAGTAAGAAAACATTATGAAATGCAAAATGGAAAATTTTGATTACATTAAATTGAAAAGTTTTTGCACACATAAAGCCGATGCATCCAAGATTAGGGAGGGAAACAGAAAACAGGGAAAGAATTTTTACAACCAGTATCTCTGATAATGGCCTGATTTCTAAAATATATAGAGAATTAAGTCAAATTTATAAGAATACAAGTCATTCCCCGATTGATAAATGGTCAGAGGATATGAACAGGCAGTTTTCAGATAAAGAAATTAAAGTTATCTATAGCCATATGAAAAAATGCTCAAAATCACTATTGATGAGAGAAATGCAAATCAAAACAACTCTGAGGTACCACATCACACCTATCAGGTTGGCTAACATGACAAAACAGGAAAATGATAAATGTTGGAGAAGATGTGGGAAAATTGGAACATTAATGCATTGTTGGGAGAGTTGTGAACTTATCTAACCATTCTGGAGAGCAATTTGGAACTATGGTCAAAGGCCTACGAAAATGTGCATACCCTTTGACCCAACAATAGCACTTCTAGGACTGCATCCCAAAGATATCATAAAAATGGGAAAAAGACCCACATGTACAAAAATATTTATAGCAGCTCTTTCTGTGATGGCAAAGAATTGGAAATTGAGGGGATGCCCATCAATTGGGGAGTGGCTGAACAAGTTGTAGGATACGAATGTAATGGAATATTCTTGTGCTATAAGAAATGATGAGCCAGCGGACTTCAGAAAGACTTGGATGGACTGATGCCGAGTGAAGTGAGTAGAACCAGGAGAATGTTGTACATGGTAATAGCCATATTGTAAGATGACCAACTTTGATAGACTTAGCTCTTCTCAGCAATGCAAGGATCTAAGATATCTCCAAAAGTCTCATAATGAAAACTACTATCTACATCCAGAGAAAGAACTATGGAGTTAGAATGCAGATCAAAGCATACTATTTGCTCTTTTTTTCTTCTGTTTTATTTTGTTTCTTCTTTCTTGTGGTTCCTCCTAATGGTTCTAATTCTTCTTTACAACATGGCTAATGTGAAAATATGTTTCATAGGAATGCATACGTAGAGCCTATATCAGATTGTGCACCATCTTGAGGAGGGAGGTGGGGAGGGAGGGGGAGAAAATTTAAAACTCACAAGCTTATGGAAGTGATTGTTGAAAACTAAAAATAAATAAATTGATTTTTTAAAAAACTGTGCTTGGTAGGACCCAGTGAGGGAAATGGGTCAACTCATATCATCCTCATTTTGCAGATTAGGAAATGTATGCATTGCACAACCAGTAATATCAGAGTCCAGACTCAACTGCAGGTGTCCCAAAGCCAAGTTCAGTGTTCCCACTGCTACAGAAAACATTTCAGTGCTGGATATCAAGCTCACATCGTTCTCAGGACTTCAGTGATCTTTCTCATTTCTCAGCTGTAACCCATAGATCAGCACATCATGTTTTACAAACTAATGTAAAGCTCCTTGGTTAGGAGAAGGTTAGGCTGTCCCTTGGAGACTTTTCTGGGGTGTTTCTACAATTCCTCCCTAAATGCCTCGATGTCTGATTCTTTGACAGGCATATCCTTCAGAAGAACTTTGGTAAGGTAGTCCCAACATATTAATTGTGTGATGTGAACTTGGAAGAAGGCAGTCCCCACTGAAGTGCCCTAGGAATCTGTGAATGAATGATCGAATGACCAAAACATTTATGAAATGCTTAATACGTGCAAAGCAGTGCTGTGCCAAGCTCTGACAGTACAAACAGAAAAGTAAAACAATTCCAGCTTTCAAGGAACTCACATTATAATTGAGCAGACAACATATGGAAGATTTCAGTTGCAGGTCAGATGGGAAGGTCCCATGGTCCTTGGGGCACAGCAGCAAAGCGGATGGTCCTGCCTCTTCTTTAATGTTCATTCCACCAATAAAAATCCTAACGATTTCTGATGTTGAACCGTTGACAGTGTCAGGGACTTTGGTGGCAATAACTTTTCTGGATCTTCAGCAGCTGTGCTGTATAGCACCTCTAGGAGCGGAGGCCAGACTACATCGCCCCTACAGAGGTTGCTTCCCAGGATTGTGGCCGAGAGCACTTGATTGGAAGCATTGCTATCCGCAAGGCTGTTGGGTTCAGGGTCCTGGGCTGTCTCAGTCAGGGTCTGAGGGGAGATGGTGGTGGTGGTCTGACTCAGCACATTCTGCCTCCCACTGCTCCTGTGCAATTTAACATTATCAGCGTCTTGGATAAAGACGAAGAAGGCAACTTGATCAGCATCATATTTGCAGAAGACACATTTATGGGATGGAAAATACACAATATATGATAAACAGAATCAAGACCCAAAAATATATTGATAGGCAAGAGCATTGAGCAGAATTACATAAATTTAGAATCAATTTAAAGTACATTTGAGGTACAAAACTCAACTTCATAAGTATAAAGTAGAAGTATATACAAAATGTATAGAAGTATATGAGGCTAGAAAATGGTTCCCGTGCAAAAGATTGTGGGGGGAGGGCTACACTGGACTTCAAATATGAGGTCCAAGTGTCAGTGACAAACACCACCCCATGCCACTAAAAAAGGAAGAAGAAGATAATTTGATCATGGGCTACATTAAGAGAAAAAGGCATTCGCTTCCAGGAATAGAGAAGTGATAAACTCACTCTACTCTGACCAGACCCGTTGTGGAGGAGTGGGTACTAAAGATCAAATTCAACCTGGAGTGTTCTGAGGAGAGCACCAGGATGATGAAGGGCCTCCAGATCATGTTAAATGAGAATTGGTCAAAGGAATTCAAGAGGTTTATCCTGGAGTGGGTTCAAAAGAGACGTGGTATTGCTGTTCTAGATTTTAAGGACTACTTATTGTGTGAAAGAGGGAGCGAATGACAAAATTTCTGAATTTGAGAGTTGAGCGAAAGCCCAGTGGTCATCTAATACAACCCAGAACTGAAAGGGATCCCTATCATTCTATTAGTTCTGTTTGTCCTTTGAGGAAAGAACTAGGAGAAATAAGGGAGTAAAATTGGATTCATTCTTTCCCCACAAACTCAGCCCTCCACCAAACATTCTTCTATGTCCCAAGGTCCCTCCCAACTGAAATATTTTCTTTTTTCTCTTCTAAGAGCCTCCCAACCTGGTGATGACATAGTATATTTATATTTAAATATCCTTCCTAGTTCTGATGTTCTCAACTATTTTTTCTTTTATGTGACTGAACTTCCTACCTCATCTCTGCCTTGTTTCCTACCCTACATTCTCTCCAAAGCTTCTCCCTTTGAGCCAGAAGCTCAGAGAAGACACCCAGGGATGCTGGCAGGCTCCTAAGTAAAGATCAGCTGGTAAGTGCCTCATGTTGGGCGATGCTGCTGACAGAAACACACCAGCAGTGTAAGAGGCCTTCTATTAGCTCCCGGCCCCTGGTGCCTTACAAGGAAGTGGAGGGGGGAAGGAGAGGGACTCATGGAATCTCAAGGCCAGAATGTTTCCCTTTCTCTGTCATTGCCTTCCTGGTCCTGCTCATATCCCAAGGTGCCTTGCAGTTATAGGCAAGTAAATATTTTTAATTGGCTGTTTTTGAGACGTCTGAGGCCCCGAGTCTTCATAAAAAAAGGAAATGAAGGGAATGTGGTAGGTGAAGGAGGGTGGTGAACAGACAGAGAGTGAAGACGAGGACGGCTCAGGCCTTTGATGACCTGAATCAATAATGAGTAACATATTTCCACAGCTTTCTCTCTTCCTCACATAAAACTGGGGGAATGTTCAGGGGAACCTTGATGAGGAAAGGAGAGGAAGAAGCAAATGAGGAGGTGGGGAATTCCAAGGCTTTCCCAGAATCAGAAACATGGCAGGCTGCCTTGTGCTCTCTTCAATAATGTCTAGATTGTCATCAGGATTTAAGGTTGATGAAGCGCTTTCCTTGTTCCCACCCTCCAAAGAAAGGGAGCGTTATTCTCATTTTATAGATGAGAGAACTGAGGCCATGTGCTAGCCACTCAGAAGGAGGATAATGAACCTTCGCAGAATTGCAAAATGTCCAAGTAGGAAGTGACTTTGGTAGCATCTAATCCAACCCATCATTGAACAAGAATCTATCTATAATGCACCAATCTGTGGCTGTCCAGCCTTCTCCTGACCTGCTGCCTCCTCATAGAATGGCATGGCTTGGGAAGAGTTTTTCTTGATGGACATACAGCCTAACTTGGCCCTTTGGCAGCTCTCTGCCCCCTTCCTCCTGGTTCAGCCCTCTGGACACCAAACAAAACACGTCCAATCCCTCCTCCCTGGGGTGGCTCTTAAAATGCTCACAAACATTTCTTGTCCTCCCTGAGTCTTTTCTTCAGGCTCATCAGCCCTGGTGTCTTCAAGTTATGTTCAAGGGCTTGAACTCAAGGCCCCAGCCAAGAATTTACTCCAGGACAATCTCCATATAGAGCTTAAGTACAGTTTGTTTCTAAGACGTAGTTTTACCTACGTCCAGCTCCCTGGGGCCCCTACAAGCATGCAAGGTAAGAATGTGGATATTAGGTATAGGCCAGCCTTCATTTTATCACAGAGAAAATTGAAAAGATACAACCAAAGGACTCCCAAGAGTAATTAAGCGAATATACAAAACACATGTGGCAATTGAAAGAGTTTCATGAGCAAACAGAAAACAAATGCACCACTCCAGTATCCTAACAGTCCTCTCATTTCACTCCCATAGGCCATTTCTGAAGCTGCTGAAAAAGCACTTGAACTGAGTCTTAAAGGAATCCAGGGACTCCCAAGAGGTCGAAGAAGAAGGGAGTACTTTATAGACACCAGGGACAGCCATTGCAAAGGCACAGAGATGGGAAATGGGGCATCACGTAAAATTAATAGCCAGAAGGCCAGTGTAACTGGACTATAGAGTTGAGTGGCATTGTATATAAAGACACTAGAAAGGCAGGGTGCATCCAGGTTGTGGAAGTCTTTAAATGCCAAATGGAGAAGCTTATGAAGACCACAGGAAACTATTGGGTTTTAGTGAGTAGAAAGAATGGGTGGCCAAAATAAGGGGAAGCTAGGTGGTGCAGTGGATAGAGCACTGGCCCTGAAGTCAGGAGGACCTGAGTTCAAATCAGGCCTCAGACCAAACACTCGACACTTACTAGCTGTGTGACCCTGGGCAAGTCACTTAACCCCAATTGCCTTAAAAAAAAAATGGGTGGTCAAATCACTTTGGCAACTGTAAGAACAGATTGGAATTGGGTTACAATGTTGTTGCAATAGTTAAGGAACAGATGATAAGGCCCCAAACTACTGGATGTGCTGGCTGTGGGTGGAGAGGAGATGGATCCATGAGACCTGGTAGAGTCAGAAACAAGATTTGGCAACTGAATAGAGATGGTGCCTGAGAGTGAGGGAGAAAGACTTCCACCCCAAGGTGCCATTCTGTTGATTAGTGACTGCCTCTCCCAGACAGCCCCAACCACAATGCTTCCCTCTTCTTCACCTCGAATCCCCCCTCCTCCAAGATCTGGATCCATGATCAAATCAGTCCTGCTGCTGTTCCTGAATGGGACATGTTCGTTTATTCACCTATGGACCTACTCACTACCCTGCCATCCCTGCAACTTCCTAGACCAGATTCTGTATCCCCAATTCTTAGCACAGTGCTTGGTACATAATAAGCACTTACATGATTTGTCATTCTTCCGTTTCACCAAGATTCTGAACCTGGGTGTCTGGGAGGATGCACAGTGCCCTCAACAGGAATGGGAATGTTCAGAAGGGAGGTGGCTTTGGGCAAAAATCCAAGCTCTGTTTGGGGCATATTGAACAACTAGCCCAAAATGTCCAACAATAAGTTGATGATGAAGGTCTGGGGGGAGAGGGAGGGAGAGTGGGGGAGAGAGAGAGAGAGAGAGAGAGAGAGAGAGAGAGATGGAAAGGAAGGGAAGGAAATGAGCATTTCTTAACCACCTACTACATTCAGACACTGTGCTAAGCACTTTATAAATATTTTCTCACTTGATAAGAGAAACACCAGGATTGTGTCTCAATTTCTGAGGCATCCTCATAGAGTTGATAATTGAACCCATGAGAGCCAATGAGGTCACAAAGTGAGCATACAGAAAAAGAGAGAAGTTATAAAGATCCTTTAATATAGCTACAATTTTGGGGTGTGATGTAGAAGGTGAAGCATGAAAAGTTGCCTAGGGAGGGGGCAGATGGGTAGGAGGAGAACTGAGAACCAAGAAAGCTGTACTGGGGTATGCCCAGTGAGTAGGCTTCCCTCACAATGAATAGGAACATCCAGGAGACCAGAGGATGGACAGAAAGAGATGGCAATTACCACCGATGGTGATGAAGTATTAAATCACTCTGTTTCAGCAAATATGGGAGGCAAGGAAAATGTTGTGGTGACCTAAAAAAGAGTGTTGGAAGAGTTTCACCAATATTGTTTGATAACCAACATGTGCACAAAGTAAAAGTGGGTTTCTCTGGCAGGAAAAGGGAAAATAGGCAGAGGAATGCATCTGTACTCTCCAGGTTATCAGGGACAGTAAAGACTTCCTTAAGAGAACAAAAGACCTTCAAGGGAGAGGCGAGGAAGAACAAGGATGTGAAGAGGGAGAAGGAGCTCCCATCCCCTCCAAGGATGGAAGGACATAGCCCCTAGAAGGGAGGGGAGACGAAGGGCCTCTAAACACTAGGAGAAAACGGTAGGTAAGAGGGTTTTCCTATAGAATGAGAAGCTTGACCCTCTCCAGAGGACGTGGCTGCTGGTGCTCCAAGGAATGATAGCAGGCACACATAGGTGTGCCAGTAATAGCCAGGCCAAGAAGAGCAGTGATCCCTTTTGATGTCTCCATCAAAGTTATGGGCAGCCAGTGGTTAGCCTAACAGTGAGAAAGGGAAGGGTTTGCTGCCTTCCATAGGCATGCATCCAGAACATGACAATGAGCCTTCTAAGATCCATCCAACACCCAGGCTTGGTGATTCAAGTGAGAACAAGTTATAGGATGCCACCATGAGGAGTACAGACAATGTCAAAAAGGATCAGACAGCCCTGAGTAAGAAACTGACAACATCGGGGGCATCAGGGACATGTGAGTGAATGCCATTAATTGAACAGAAGAGGTTCTAAAAATAAGCACAACTTAGGGAAATGAACAACTGGTTTAAGAAGAAGGTATCTAAGAAACGTTTTTGGTTTCGGATCCATAATTTAATAGCGTAACAGCAGCGTTTGGCAATGGATGGTGTGAGCCTGAAGAGAGCAGAAACAAAACATTTCACTGGAACCTGGTGAATTCAGTCAAGAGGGCTTTAACATGAAAAGAGGAAGGGGGTCAGGAAACCACTAGTTACTTTCACCAAACCTGGTATTTTAGAGCACAGCGTGTACAGCAAAGGAAGAAGAATAGCAAGAAGGCGCAAACAAAATTCACTGGAGATCATATGCAAGAAGACAGCCAACAAGAAAGCAAGCCTTAAATTGCTCATACAAACCAACAAAGTGTAGGCTGTTGTCATAATTAGTATCAATTGCTCAATAATTGCAAATGAGTTCAATTTCTGCTCAAAGTCATGAAAAATACTTTAAAAATGTGCACCGTCCCAGAGGAGAATGGCTACTCCACGTGGTGGTGGGCTCTTGGAGGTCTTCACCCACCAAAACTGGGGGGCTAACCCTGGGGTCCCTTCGACTAAAGAAGGCTTGCTCAGGAAGGGATTGAGCTTGGCAGCTACAGAGGCTCTGGCTGGTGCTCCTTTTCTGTGATCTCATCTCTTGTCACGTTTCCCCCATAAAGTTCTGACATTTTCTTCATTTCCTCAATGGATCTTCTTAAGATACAACACTAGTCCCAACGCCACTCTCATTTTCCTATTCTTTCCCTTTCCAACCAGATACGATTTTCCAGAGTCATATCTCAAGCATGATTTCTATTCCACAAACACTCTTCTTTATTCTCTGGATATTTCTTCATACTGGCTCATCAAGATAGAGAACAAATGAGCATTTGAAGGCATCACTTTTTCATGATGCCTCTGAGATCAATTCTGCCTCCTTGTGTTAGGATCTATAGTTACATTCATCAAAAGAGATAGGCATGGTGTCCCAAGAGTCTCAGTGCCATTTTAAGCTATTTAAACAGCACTAAGACTTTTGGGACACCCAGTATCCCAAAGCACCCAGTGCCTTAAAGTCTTAAAGATATATGTATATGTGAATCATAATACATATATATATTATGTCAATATATTATCACATTAATAATAATGCTATAGATAATAGAAGACTTTCAAAATTGTGTTTGTCCCTCCCGCTTTTTGAAGGGGGGGGGAGTAGAGAGGAGATCATATGACAATGACTACTCCCAGGGGTTGTTCTAGCATTTGACAGTTTTCCGAGTGATTTCCACATAAGAATCAAGCAAAGTAAACACTAAAAATATCATGCTTCCCAACTTGCAGGAAAAAAAAAAAAAACCTGGTACTTAGAGAGCCTGTGACCTAGCCTAGGTCACGCAGCTGCTGAATATCAAGGGTTAGATTTGAACCTGCGTCTGGGGATGTCAAACGTGGTGCTGCTGCCATTGCCCCACCCTGCAAGGCCTGTCGGCTGGGGAGGAAGAAGGAAAACTAAACGTCGTCATCTTGACCTCAGGTAAATCCTCCCACCCCCACTCCCCTTCCAAATGTCCGTTCCTGTCTCTGCCCTCTCTGTGTGATTTGGGACTGTTCCTCCATGCAGTCGGGAAGAACTTCCAGACCCCACAGAGTACAAACTGTCTCTTCCCCTAAGATCCGTCCGCCAAGAGGTTTTAGCCTCACCTACCTGTAGGATGGGAGATTTTTCTCTCTGATTTAATTGGGTTGCCATGGCAATGGAATAAAGAGAACAATAAACAGCTGTGTACTTGTCAGCAAGGCAGACAATGCGCCACTGAGCTGTAATTATGCTCCGGTGGCAACAGCCTCCCTGCTTGCCTGAGGAGTGAGCTGGGAGCCTCCTCTTGGGTTTCTTTGTATGCAACAACCCAAGAGCGATCTCCAACGTGGCTACACTTTTGAAGGACACCCTTTAGCACACAAGCCCCCATAAACGACACATTCTTCACAGGAAAAAAAAAGCTAGGGAGATTTCAGGTTATCTTTGGGGAGACATAGCAAACAGGACTAGGTAGCAGTAAAGGGTCCCAGCCAGACCCTGGGCAGACCACAGCCAGGAGGAGAACGGTGTTCAGCTCTGAGCACCATGGGTGAAGAAGGGCATTCAGAAGTTTGAGAACATCCAGAGGAGGGGAGCCAGCATGGAGAAGGACCTAGAGATGATGCCATGAGTGGATTAACTGAATGACAGGGCATGTTTGCCTTTGTGCAAAAAACACTCAGAGAGGAAGTGATAGTTAGTGTTTGTTTGTTTGTTTGTTTTCCTTCAAGTATCTGGAAGAATGTGGCACAGAAGAGAGATCAGCTTTGTTCCGTTTGGCCTCAGAGGATGGAACTAGGAGTAATGGAGGGAAGTGGCAGGAGGAAAGTTTATCATGACATTTGGTAAAAGCTTGGTTTTTTTGTTTTTGGGGGGGTTTTGGGGGGGGGGTTTGGCAATTGGGGTTAAGTGACTTGCCCAGGGTCACACAGCTAGTAAAATGTCAAGTGTTTGGTCTGAGGCTGGATTTGAACTCAGGTCATCCTGACTTAAGAGTTGGTGTTCTATGCACTGCGCCACCTAGCTGCCCCTGGTAAAAGCTTTGTACCAATGGCTGCTGCCCCAGCGCATGTGGGCTGATGGAAAAGGGCTCAAAGTTCAGACTGAATGAGCCCTTGTGGGCATTTTCTAGAGGGGATGCCTGGACTGGGCTGGGTGGGACTGGATGCCCCTCAGACACTCCCAGCTCAGAGACTTCGTAGTCCTGTGACTTTGAAAGAGGAGTGTGGATCCTGCTTGATATCAACTTTGAGCTGCTAATTCTGCATTTGTTTTTCTTTCCAAGAGTAGGATGAATGGTGCAGCTAACACTCTTTGCCAAATACGAATGCCATGGGAAACGGAGTTAATGAGACATCATCAGAATGGAAGAATGCTGTGCCTGGACATGGTTCTTTATTGTTCAGTAAACACTTTCACGGACATGAAGAGCTGGGATGTGCACCGATGACCGGTGGTGATTCCCTGAAGAGGGAACAGAGGCACAGAGAATTGAAGGGTATTGCTGGGAGATACAGATTAAATGGCAGAGCAGAGCCTGGGCTCCATCTGGGTCCTGGCTTCAGTGTGAAGATGTGCTCTACTAGACCCCCACACCTCTGTGCAAAGACAGTATGTGTTAATGTATCTGCGTGCTACAAAAGGGGGTGATGCCCACCAGATTTATAGTTTAAAAAAAGCCAAGTTCAAATTCCACGTCAGACAATTCCTAGAGATGGGATCCTGGGCAGATAGCATCACCTCTCATTCTGAGTAATAATGAGGATAATAATAGAGCCTCCTTCCTGGAGTTGTGACAATCGAACAAGGTAGGAATGATAGCTAGCATTGATACAGCATTTCAGGGTTTGCCAATCACTTTACAAATGTCTTATTTGATCCTTAAAACAACTTTGGGAGGTCAGTGCTCTTATCATCTTCAGGTTACCCCTGAGGAAATTGAGGTGAGAGCTTGAATGACTCGTCCAGGGTCACATAGCTAGTAAGCGAGCAGTGAAAGCAGGAGGCAAGAGTTGAACGCAGGTCTTCCTATCAATGGGGCGAGGTAGTGCCATAGTGCCCCGAAAGACCTGAGTTCAAATCCAGCCTCAGACTCTTACTAGCTGTGTGACCCTGGGCAAGTCATTCTGTTTGCATCAGTTTCCTCATCTGTCAAATGAGCTAGAGAAAGAAATAGCAAACCATCCCAATATCCTTGTCAAGAAAACTCCAAATGGGGTCACAAAGAGTTGGACTAAACTGAAATGACCAAACAACAACAAACATTCCTTCCTCCAAACCCAGCATTCTCTCTACTACATCACCTAGCTGTTTCTGTTCCCTCATCTGTTAAATGAGGATAATGATAAAGCTTTCTTGCCAGGGTTGTTGTAAAGATGAAGGGAGAGAACACATAGCTGCACAGATATATGGAGAGAGAGAGGAGGGGAGAGGAGAGGGGAGGGGAGGGGAGGGGGGGAGAGGAGGGGGGGGGGGAGGGGAGGAGGGGAGAGGAAGAGAGAGAGAGACAGGGAGAGGGAAACAGAGACAGAGAGAGACAGACACACAGAGAGACAGAGAGAAGAGGAGGGGAGAGGAGGGGAGGGGAAGGAAGGGGAGAAGGGGAGGGGAGAGAGACAGGGAGAGAGAGGGAAACAGAGACAGAGAAAGAGAGGAGAAGAAGAAGGAGGAGGAGGAGAAGGGAGGAAGAGAGAAAAGAGAGAGAGAGATGGAGAGACACAGAGACAGAGAGAGAGCACTATGTGAACCTTAAAGTTCCATACAAATCCACTCTGCTGTTGTTTTTGTTGCTGTTGTTACAAATTCTGAAGCTGTCATCTCCTTCAGTCCTCAGTGCTAAGAGTCAGAAGGCCTGGGCACAATTCCCAGCCTCCCTGTATGGTACCATTTTTAATTCACTCTTTTTTTAAAAAATCACACTGTGCAATGATTAGAAGTTACTCTCGTTTCTATAATTCTTTAGGGTTCACAAAGCACATTCTTCACAATCCTGTGAAGCAGCATGTGTAAGGATGACCTTGGACAAGTCATTTCAAGGTCTCTCTAAGCCTCTGGTTCCCCCTCTGTAGAATGGACATCACAGAGCTGAGAGGGGCCTCAGAGACGTGTTGTCCAACCTATGCCTAAATCTGAGTCTTCACCCCAGCTGAGGGGTGGACATCCAGCCTCCCCTTGGTGCCCTTAAGTGAAGAGGAGCCCACCCTCTCAGCCCCTCTGAGGAGCCATTCAGATCTGTGCAGTTCCTGGTGTCAGGAAACTCTTTCTCATGTCAAGCCTCAATCTACCCCTCTGTGCCTTCCCTCCGTGGCACCTGGGTTGGCCCTCTGGGATCAAACAAAACTAATCCAATCGCTCTTCCACTGATCCACCTTCAAATACTTGATGACAGCTCTCATGTGCCAGCAGAGCCTTCTCTTCTCCAGACTTAACACCTGGGGGCCTTCAGCCTTCCTCAGCTGAGAGCCCAAGCATGAGATAAGCACCCTGGCCCTCCCTACCTGGTAGGATTGTCCTGAAGTGGAGGCTTTGTCAGCCTGGAAAGGCTACAGGAACAGACTTTATTTTTCCAGCAATTCAAACCTCAGGGCTGTGTGTGTTCTCTTTGATTTCTGACGTCCCTTCTTCTCTGGAGATTGGACGACGTCTCCCTTAATCAAACCCAGTTGGTTCTGAGGATGCAAAGCGGCTCCCCCAGGCAGGCCAAGTCTTAGGGAGCCGTACATAAGAGAGAGCCATAAAAAATACATGACCCGTGAAGAGAGGGGAAATGCAGCCTGGACGCTGGCCCTGCAGCTCAGTCATAAATCCCGTGCCTGGCCTGTCGTGCCACCTCGTCATGGCCACAGGCAAGGAAGTGATTTCAACAAGAATTTTTTTTAAATAAAAATTCACAGAAGGACTTGGCCAGAGGAAGTCACAGTCAATTCACCATTCCCTGAAAGGTAAAACCAAAGGAGGCACCAGGCAGACCTGAGCTTAGCTGTAGGCAGAGGAGACAGCCACCTACAAGCTGGGATTCAAGGCTAGCCCTCTGCCAAGATCATCTTAACATTTAGTCAAAGGTACCTAGGGTTTTACAGCTGACAAAGATCCTCCCTCCCAACAATTGAATATGGTAGATAGGGAACCTCTGTCACAGGCACACGGACCCTGACACTAAAAAAGTCACCTTCTGTCTCAATGACTCAGGCAGTTTTCTAAGACTTGAAGAAGGAAGGAAGGAAGGAAGAAATGAAGGAAGGAAGAAATGAAGGAAGGAAGGAAGGAGGGAAGGAGGGAGGGAGGGAGGAAAGGAAGGAAGGGAGGAAGGAAGGAAGGAAGGAGGGAGGGAGGGAGGGAAGGAAGGAAGGAAGGAAGGAAGGAAAAAAGGAAGGAAGGAGGAAGGGAAGGAAGGAAGGAGGAAGGGAAGGAAGGGAGGAGGGAAAGAGGGAAGAAGGGAAGGAGGGAGGGAGGGAAGGAAGGTTCATTTCCTATCTCTGGACTTCATTTTCATTTTGAGACTAACCTTATACTGGTTTTTATTCTCTATTTCTTCTCTCTGCTTTATGAAATGACAACCATCACTCTAATTCATATTAATAATAATAATAACATTTATATAGAATACTTTGAGGTTTGCAAGGTGTTTTAAAGTATTATTTCATTTGATCCTCACAACAGTTGAGGTGCTATTATTACGCCCAATATTCAGATAAGAAGATTGAGGTAAACAAAAGTTAAGTGACTTGCCTAGGTCATACAGCTAAGTTTCTGAGGCAGGATTTGAACTCAGATTGCCCTAACTCTAGCTCCAATGTTCTCCCCACTGTGCCCCCTAACTGCTGGTACTATTTAGTTCCTGCATTACCTTCAGAAGTCATCTCTCTCCATTTGACAAGTAACTCAGATGTTACTGACCAAAGTGATGTCTGGGCTCTCTGCCCTAGTTGTTATAATTATATATGTGTGTGTGTGTGTGTGTGTGTGTGTGTATACATATGTATATATATATATAAACAATAAGTATTTTTTATATATTTTATTGGTTTAATTTTTGCAGAGATTTTTATTATTGGTAGTGATGTCATTTCTGTCATCCAGTCAGCAGTTGGACAGTAAAATGATTCGCCGCCACTGCCATCCACAACAGTTGGCATTTACACGGTTTCAAGGTTGACAAAGGGTTTTCCGTGTGTAATCTTGTTTGATCCTCACAACAACCTTGGGAAGTACATGCTATTATCGCCCCCATTTTATCGATAAAGAAACTGAGTCAGCAAATCAATAAAGTTCCTATTATGTGTCAGCATAATCTGTCTAGCAACAAAAGATATAAACACTAATCACAATGCCTGGCATCAATCAATCAGGCTTTTACTTAGAGCTTACTATGTGCCAGTTCTATGGACAACTTGTGCCCAGCCTGTGGCAGAGCCTTCCAAGCTTCTACTGGTCAGATCAGCCACAGTCCGACTGTACCTTGACCCCAACACAGTGATGTCATTTTGGTCCTCTTTGAGAACAAAGGACAAGTAGCCATGATGTGCCAGCCTCTGTTTGAAGCCCTAGGAATGGAAGGGCAAAAATGAGCAGGGACCCTGCCTTCCAGGAAGAGGAGGATTCTCATCCAGGTGAAGCTTGGTGCCCTTCCATCTCTGCGTTTAGACAAAGGACACCAGAGAGCCGTAGCTAGCACTCAGATTGGTGCCCTTTGCTTTCTGCTGCAGACTCATCCTTAGGCTGGGCTGCCTTGGGGTGGGACTGTGCCATCTTTTAATAAATGCAAGTATTGATTAAGCCCTTAAATGTCAGACCCTGTAGTGGGTACTGTAAGCCCGAAGACAAAAATGAGACAGTCCTTGCTTCAAGGAGTTTACATTCTGCTGATCCCTTCAGTGTCTCCGTGAGGCTTGGTTTCCTTTGTGTGCTGAAAATCCCCAGAGTAAGATGTCAAGGATTTTTATTTTGTTTTTAAATCACCCTGGAAGCTGACCAAGGTTCAGCTTTTCTTTGCAAAAGGGAGCTTCTGCTTTGTGTGGGCTTAACCTCTGGACACACACATAAAACCACATTCTCTCATGGAGTCTCAGATTTTATGACAGAGATCACCCTGCTCTGCACACACACACACACACACACACACACACACACACACACTCCCTTATAGGCGGCTGGTAGCACAGTGTCAGAGTGCTGGAGTTAGAAGGACCTGAGTTCAAATCCAGCCTCAGATACTTGTTAGCTATGTGACCCTGGGCAAGTCACTTAACCCCTGTCTGCCTCAACTTCCTCAACTGCAAAATGAAGATAACAGGGCACCTCCCTCACAGCGTGGTTGGGAGGGTCACATGAGATATTTGTCTATTGCTCACCGTGCTTGTCTTCTTCCGTCCCCTCGCCATAGGCTCACATAGAACTGCTCAGGGTCTCAACACTCAGGTCTCACACTCACAGCCTCTCCTGTCACATTTATGCTCACATGCTCTCTCACACTCACAGACCTC
>NW_020950758.1:4816096-4822588 GCF_900497805.2 Vombatus ursinus | reverse complement strand
GTTGTGTGCATGTGTGCATGTGTGTGTGCGTGAGTGTGCGTGTGTTGTGTGTGTGAGTGTGCGTGTGTGTGCATGAGTGTGCGTGTGTGCGCGCGCGAGTGTGTTGTGTGAGTGTGTGTGCATGTGTGAGCGCACGCGTGTGTGTTGTGTGAGTGTGTGTGCGTATGTGCACTCGCTCATGTGTGCGCATGTGAGTGTGCGTGTGTGTGCGTGTGCGCCTGTGTGTGCGTGCGTGTGTGCGCGTGTGAGTGTGTGTGCGTGCGTGTACGTGCGTGAGTGTGTGTTGTGTGCGTGTGCGTGTGTGCGCACGCGAGTGTGTGTGCGTGTGTGCGCGTGTGTGCATGTGTGTGCGCTCGTGTGTGCGCGCTCGTGTGTGCCGCGGGGGAGCGGGAAGGGTCCTTGGCGCGCTCCGGGGGCCAGGTCTACCGTGCCTCGGTGCCCGGCCCCATGGCTCGGCCCCCGGGCGCAGCTGCCACCGTCGCTGCCGCGGCCCACAGGCGGCCCAGGGCAATGCCGAGGTTGGTCGCTTCCCCTGGCAGCCGGTTAGGATTACCGTCAACACGTACGAGCCCCAGAGCGGAGCGGGCCGGGCAGCCTGATCCCCTGTGCCCGTCGTCGAGGCAGGCGCCGGAGCCCTGCTGTCCCCATGGGGCCGCGCGGGCTGCGCCGTGCTCCGCGTTAGGGGCTTTGGGGAGGGGGGCAGAGGCTCCGCTGCAGACAAAAGCCAGCAGCGCTCCCTGCCGTCTCTGATCCGGGGTAAGCCCGGAACCCATACGGGGAGCCGGCCCGTGCTGCAGTGAGCAAAAAGCACGGCTCTTTCAAAGGCCCTGGAGGTCTTCGGTAACTTGGAAGGAGCGCTGGGCTCGGGCTTTTGTCAGACGTGCCTGCTCTGAGAGTGATTCGCTGAGCACACGAACAAGTGACTTCCCCCCTCTGAGTCTTTGCAACATGGGGTTCGTGGGCTGCAAGCTCTGCGAGATGCTGTCCCGCTTTGCTCTGAGGGAACTCTCTCCGATGGTACAGATCGCAGCTCGTCCGGTGCCGCTCTTAGCCGGGCTCCTGCGCAGCAGGGAGTCTCACCCAACACCCAGGAGGCCCGTGTCCACTTCTCTGAGCATTCTGTGGCCCCCAGGAGAGCCCGCTGACCTCCACTGATGCCCCTTCCCATTCACAATGGAGGCGAGGCAGCCCCCTTCAGCCCTGCCTGGTTCAGCATCCATGGCACGTCTACACATCAGGCGAGAATTCGGTCCCCTCGGAGGAAGCCCGCCAGGGTTCCCCTTACCTGCAGGCTCCGCTTCAGGGCTGAGGAGGGCTTTTTCATCCCTTGTCTCATCTGAGTCTCGGAACAATCCTGTAAGAGAAGTCAAGCCAATAACTGTGTCCATTTTACAGACGAGGAAATGATACTTGCAAATATTAACCTCCTCCCTCCCCAACATCGCCCAGTTGGCGAAGGACTTAAACCCCAGGCTCCTGGCTCCCAGCCGGGTTCTCAGAGGCTTTCCCCCGTTTCCCCGGGTCCCTTGAGATCCTTAAGGCTTGGTTCATGTCTCAGCCGTTCTGAAGTGGAGGTGAGCCCCCTCCCCCACGCCCCCAGGGTCCAGGGACTTGGAGGGGCAACTTCAAAGTCTTCAAGGTCATGGTCTTCAATCTGCTTCCTGAATCCTAGAGGCACTCTCTTCTCCTCAACCTGTTCCTCCAGAAACTACTATGGCCCTCAGATTTTTCTCCTTCTTTGTCAATCTTCTGGTTTTGTTTTCACTTTGATTGAATTGTTTTGTTTCATTTTGTCTGCCCCGAGTTCAAATCTGACCTCAGACACTTACTAGCTGTATGACCCTGGGCAAGTCATTTAACCCTGTTTGCCTTAGTTTTCTCATCTGTCAAATGAACCAGAGAAGAAAATGGCAAACCACTTCAGTATCTCTGCCAAGAAAACCCCAAATGGGATCATGAAGGGTCAGACATGATTGAAACGACTGAACAACAAAAATTTTAAAGGCGTTCGGTTCTTGGATGAGGTTTATCAACATCAGTTTTAAAGTCTTAATTCTTTTTGTCATTCTTTTCTCCCTAGCCACACACACACACACACACACACACACACACAGAAGGGAATAAGTATTTATTAATATGTGCAAAGAACTGTGCTAAGTACTTCACAAATATTTCATTTGATACTCACAACAACCCAGAGAGGCAGGTGCTATTATCATCCCCATTTTACAGATGAGGAAACTGAGGCAAACAGAAGTTAAATGATTTGCCCAAAGTCACATAGCTAGTAAGTATCTGAGGCTGAATTTGAATTCAGGTCTTCCTGATTCAGTTCTCTATCCACTGCACCACCTAGCTGCATGGAGGAACATTCAGTGAAAATTCACAGAATCAGGAGATAGAGCATTGTATGAAAGGAAGAGTAAGGAGGCCAGTGTGCTTGGATCATAGATTACATGGAGGGAAGGTGAGGAAAGTGTAAGTAGATTGTAAAGTGAGGAGGAGGCCAGACTGTGAAGGGTTTAAGTATCATTTCGGGGAGGTGGGGTATCCTCCCCTTGGAGGTCTTCAAGGAGCAGTTGGACGACCATTTGGACAATATGTTACCGTGGGATTCCTTTGTGTGGGGGTTGGACTGGATGGCCTTGCAAGGCCCTTCCAGGTTTCAAATTCTGTTGTTCTGAGTGTCCAAAACACAATCTTTCCCCAGAAGAGTAAGTTAATACCTGGAGCTCTGCCTACGTCGCGTCTTTCACCGTATGACATGACAGCAGGTCCGTTATGCTGTGTCCATTAATCCATGGCTTGCTGGCCAGAGAAAGAACTGGCTGCTGAACAGCCCAGCAAGCTTTCCAGCTTCATCTCACTCCACCTCCAAAGCCAACAGAGACATCTCCAGTGTCCCTGGGACTGTTCCCAGGCTCCCTGGCTTGTCAGCTGATTGAAAGGTTAGCCACCAATGAAGAAGAACCTAGACGCCGTGGGTTCTAAGGGTGCTCTGAGAGCTTCTCTGCTCTGCTCTTGGGACTGTCCCATCTCTGCCAGTCTGCATTCTATATTATGAAGCTCTTTCCAGCTCTGACATTCACTGTTTTGGGTTCTAATGTCTTACCATCTCGGACACACTCTGTTCTAAGATTCCTCCCAATTCTGACATTCTGCGTTCTGTGTTTCAAGGTTCTACTAGCCCTACCGTTCTCTGTGCTCCATGTGTTCAGCTCTTTAGTTCTTATGTGCTCTGTTCTGTTTTGAGGTCCCCTGTATGTTATGGCTGAAGGTCCCTTCTAGCTTCAGACATTCCGGGACGTCAGAATTTCAACGCTTCAGTCTGTGAGACCCATCAGAAGTCATTCAACCTAATCCACACTGAGCAAGAGTCACCTTTGAAGCATCCCAGCCACGCTCTGAAGTCCTTCCACAATGGCCACCCCACCTGCCAAGGCAGTGCCCTCCTCTTTGGCTAGCCCTAATAGTTAGGGAACACTTCTTGACATCAAGCTCCAGTCTTCCCCTTTATGACCCCCACTCTGGCCTCTGGTTCTGCCACTTTGGGCCCAGCAAGAGCTCATGGGATTTCTCACGTCTGGGGTGAAGGGGAGTAAAGGTCAAATCTCTCCAGGCTCTCCAAGACGTCTGAAGACAAGCTGAGGATAAAAAGCATTCCAAATGCTCTCACTGCCCACCCCCCCTTCTCTGCCTGCTTGAATCCAGAAGCCCAGTCATTCCCTTTTCACCACCGGGAAACACGTAAAGGACAAAGCACAGCTAAAGTGCGTTATCGGAAAGACGCCACTTTAACTGAGCCAAACTGACAAGTGAAGTGCAGTCCAGGAATGCTGCGGCACCGGTGATGAAGCCATGCTTCAGGGGACAGGCCAGTGAGCTCTTCAGGTCCTCGCCAGAGGCTGGAGAACGACCCCAAGTCATGGTGGGGCCCTGCTTGCTCTCCCTGGAGACAGACAAGGTAGAGTGGAAAGAACCCCAGTTCTGCTTTCAGAGCTCCACCACCTACTCCCTGAGTGATCTCGGGCAGCCACCTCCACCTGGCTCACCGTCAGTTTCCCCATCTGTAAAATGAGGAAAGTTGGGCTAAATTATCTGCAAGGCCCCCTCTGGCTCTAAGATTCCCGATCCAACGAGACCTGCTCTTTGCTCTGCTCCTTGCCATTTGTACGGTCCTCACAAGGCAACTGCTGAGCCCCTGCTCAGCTTGCTCAGAGACCCAGCTTAGGACCTCTCCTTGCACCAAGTATGAGGTCCGAATCATGGTCTTCTTAGGGAGGGAAGTCCTGGGGCCAAGGCCTGACTCTCCAGGTATGATCTGGGTGACATCTGATGTGCTCCACTCTGGGGAATGCAGAAAGAAGCAAAAGACAGTCCCCATCCTCAAGGTGCTCACAGTCTAATGGGGGAGACAAGAGGTTGCCAGTCTTTTCCCCTCTCTGACCTCAGTTTCTGTATGTTCAACGTGAGAATGAAAATAGGATTACAGACTCATTCATGAAGAGATGGAAGGTTTTAGAGACCACCGAGTCCAAAACGTCCATTTTTCAGTTGAGAAAATTGAGACTAAGATCAGAAGATCATAGATTTAGAGCTGAAAGGAACCTTAAAGGATATTTTACAGATTGGGAAACAAAGGCACGGAGAAGTGAAGTGATTTGCCCAGGGTTTGGCACACTGCCTCAAAAGAATCCTCGTGATTTCTTCGTCCCTGTGCCGCCCTGGGCAAGCCCTTTGTCCGAGCATCTCCAAAGGCTTTGTCCTGACCCTCACAGTGGGACTTCACATTTCTACATTTTTGGTGTCATCTCCTCAGCTCCATGACAGAGAATCCTGACGCCTGGCGTGTCTTGGAATAGAGAACATCAGAGATGGGAGGAATCTTCGAATGCAGAACACGAAGTCGTAGCTGGAAATAACATCTACTTCAGGGCCCTTCTATTACAGATGAGGAAACTGAGCCCCAGAAAGGGGCAAAGAGCTGCCAAAGGTCACCAAGCTCAGATCTCCCCCCCCAACTCCTTTCCACGTGATGTCTCCTTTCCACCCTAACTGATAAGGACATTTAATAATAATGATAATTGATAGCTAGCATTTACATAGTTTTCTCTACGGCTTACAAAGAACTTCACAAATATGTTCCCATTTGACCCTCACGATGACCCAGGGAGGTAGGTACTGTCATTACCCCCATTTTTTGTTTTTGTTCAGTTTTTTTTCAGTTGTGTCTGACTCCGTTCAGGGTTTTCTTGGCAAAGATACTAGAGTGGTTTCCCATTTCCTTCTCCAGCTCATTTTACAGATGAGGAAACTGAGGCAAGTGGAGGTCACACAGCTAGTATCTGAGGCTGGATTTGAACTGAGATCTTCTTGACTGTAGGTACAGAGCACTATCCACTATGCCACTTAGCAGCTTCTACCTGCAGCAGGTGGATTCTGGAACATTGGGATAGAGAAACCTAGCTATGGGTCCTCTCCTACCTGGAAAAGTTCAACAAAAAGATACTGAGGCACTGGTATCCCCATAATCTGCCCCCCTCCCTATTCCAGGGATGGTCAGTTAATTGACTCTGGATTTGCTTTAAACATCCCATTGGAATTGTAGGTGAATGAATTCTTTCTCCCCCCCCCACTCCTGTTTCAATCTGCTGCCCCCATTCTTCCTCCCTCTATCCTTTCATCTGCCAGAACCCCTTTCTGGAGCCGAAAGACCAGGACTGGAAGAACCTTGTCAAGTCCCAGGGTGGGGACAGGGTGATGATGGGTCTATCTCGTATGTGAGTTCTGAGCAAACCCGAGCTGAGGTGAGGCCACTCTGACATGTCCCAGCTACGCTCACGACCCACTATCAGCTCACAAAGTGCAGACGTACAAGGGGCAGGCTTCCCCCTGGGACTGACCCAGATTTACCCAAAAAGGAGGGTCTTGGAGAGGAGTTTCACAATGAGGAGACTAGAGGCTAGCTGTATTTGGTACTGAGAGGCAACAAATCCATTACCTTTCTTTTGTGCGATAGGAAACAGAGTCCTAGAGAAGGGATGCTATTTTCCCGAGGGCACACTGCCAGCATGTAAGATCTTAGCTCTAGAGGGGTAAGAGATCTCAGAGGCCATCGGCTGCAATTCTCTCATTTTACAGATGAGGAAACTGAGACCCAGAGAGGTCAAGCACCTTACCTAATGTCAGACACGTAGCAAATGTTAGACCAGAGTCCAGAGTGTTCCATTCTCCCCTGCTTCTCCTCTGATCTCACCAGGCCTGTCTCTTCACTCTCCCCTGATTTAGAGGCAGGAATTCCTGTCTTCACATGCTACCTTGGCCACTTTGTGGCTTCAGAATCCTAGAAAACCCATTTAATCTCTCTGAGCCTCAGTTTTCTACTATTCCTATAGGAATAATACTAGCACCTACTCACAAAGTGGTTATAAGGTTCAAAGGAGGTAATGTATTCAAATGTTTTACTCTCCTTATAGGGTTATTTACATGCAG
>NW_020950758.1:4799599-4816086 GCF_900497805.2 Vombatus ursinus | reverse complement strand
ACTTGGTATGATTACTGGCTGAGTCCTTGTCTCTGTCACCTCTGGCCTGGGTCCTGAAGGTCACTCTTGGATTCTTGGGACATTGGTGCTGAATTGGCTACAAGACTTAGGATGAACTTGGCTCCCAGACTCCTGGTCACTCGCTCTCTTGACATCTCAAAACTCCTAAGTTCACAGTTTCCAATTCCCCTACCTAAAATGAAAGAGCTAACGTTGAGGCAAAGGACATAGGCCATTTTCCTTGGGGTTCCATGTTGGCTTCAGAAGGAAAGGACCTACTGTCTCTTTCCTTGTGTACTCTCACTAGACATCATTGGCAGAGTTCAACCAAGAATGGAAGAGGCCAAGAGTGACTAAAGCCTTTTAAAGGTCCCAGCAGCTCTGGCCCTGAAATTGAAACCACTCAAAGAGGCTACGGTCCACCATAAGATTGATAAACCAGAACTAGTTTACAGCATGTCTGGCTGCACCAAGATTCCTCTGAAGCCAAAGGACAAGGGCCCTGGCTCTGGAGAGAGGGGACCTAAGTCTAATTCCACCTCAATCTCCTGCTCCCTGTGTGACCTGGGACAGGTCATTTCACTTCCCCGGACCTCGGTTTCCTCCTCTAGAAAATGAGGAGGTTGAACACAATGGTCCCATTTTAGATGTGGAAGAAACCATAAACCAATGTTTTACAGATTGGGAAATGGAGGCACAGAGAAGTTAAGTGATTTGCTGAGACTCCTATGCATCTAATAGTACAGCTACTATCAGGTAGGCTCCAAGACAGCCTTGTGATCTGTTATGGCCAAAACTCTACTCCCAGTGGTGACTCCTCAGGGGACAAGTTTCTCTGCACTTGGCCATGCTGCTCCTTGGGTGACCAGGACACAGTCCAACCCTGGATCCACACTCAAGGCTTTGCCAGTTCAGTAGAGTCTGCCTTTGTGTGTGCTTCTCTGACCAAGCTTCGACCCTATATCAAGAAAAGGCTCCAGAGGAAACTCATCAGTGTGATAACTAGGCAGTGTAGTAGGTAGAATGCTGGGCTTGGAATCAGAAGGACTTGAGTTCAAATCCTCCCTCAGATGCTTTCAAGTTGTGTGATCCTCAGCAAATTATTTAATCTCTCTCAGCTTCAGTTTCCTTATGTGCAAAATAGGCATAATGATAGCACCTCCATCACAGGGTTGTTATGAGGAGCAAATGAAGTAATATGTAGGGTGCTTTACACACCTCGCTGTTGTTATTGTTTTTGTTCAGTCCTGTATGATTCTTCATGACCCTATTTGGCATTTTCTTGGCAAAGAAACTGAAGTGGTTTGCCATTTCCTTCTCTAGCTCTTTTTACAGATGACAAAACTGAGACAAATATAGTTAAGGGATTTGCCCAGGGTCACACAGCTAGGAAGTGTCTGAGGTCAGATTTGAACTCAGATCGTCCTGACTCCAGGCCTGGAGCTCTATCCATCATGCCCCCAGTGGTCCCCCTGCAACCTTAAAGGACAGTGTTAATGTTAGCTGTTATTATTTGAGGGAAAATAGCACTGAGAGGAATGGAAAGGGATGCACATGGATCATCGAGAACTGAAAGGTATTTTAAACCATCTGGTATCATGAATTGTGTCTGCTGCCACCTGGAAAGCTTTGCTCCCCATAGTCTTTGGCTTGGGATGAAAAGGACAGAGGCACTAGAGATGGCCTCACCCAAGCTCCCTCTCTGCTGAAGTTCGTATTCGTGCCCCTGATCAGCAGTCCCCAGAGGTGAGGCCCAATCTGGAAAGCAGCTGCTGGGGGGAGTAATCAAACCCCCCTCCTGAGCTGCCCACAACGATCTGGTGACCAGATAACTGCGGTCTTCCTGCTTGCCATCTGGTCACAGGTCAGTGGGGACAAAAATTAAAAAGAATTATCTCTAATGAAAGACTAGATAGTAAAAGACCAAGACGCAGCAAAGTGTCATCAGAGGACCATGTTAGGAGACAACTCACATCAGTGGGAAATGGAAATGAGTATCCTTTGACCTTTATTCAGAATTGTAGGATTTGGGGCTTGAAGGTCATCAGACGTCATTCAGCCCAAGTTCTTCATTTTACAGATGGGGAATCATCTGAGAAGGGAAGTGATGTCCAAGGTCAGGCAGGTAGAAAATAGCAGGGAGATGGGTTCAAATGGAGCTCTTTTCTCCTGTCTCCAAAGCCCCACTCCCAGCCCTGCACCATGTATCCAGGATACCCAACCACTCAAACTCTGGTTTGGCTCCATGGACCCAGTCCAGAACCCAGAGCTACAGTTTCCCAGCACGGTTCAGAGAAAGACTCGAGATGTCCCAAATGTCTCCACTGCTGAGTCTGATCCACCCTTGCTGAATGTCTGGAGAAGCAGGAAGCAGCTTGGCAGTCTTCCTTTGGGGCTGTTTTCTCGGTGCTTAGCACAGCAGGCTATCCACTCTCCCCGTTCCCCTGTATAGACAGATGCTCCCAAGCTGTCATCGCTCCTTGATGCAATTTTCAGGGATGAGAAAGTGTTTTGACTGGAACCAAATCAGGACTGCCATGAGATGGAGGACAGCTGAAACAGCAAGCTGGGAAGAAAAGACTTTTGTCGCCTCAACTTTGCTGGATCCCAAGAGCCTTCCTGAATGGCTGGACAGCTCAGACTTATCTAGAATCCCAGAACATGAATGCTGGAAGAGACCTCAGCCTGGACTTGCTCTCAGACCCGTAATGGCTCCCTATTGCTTACAAGATGAAGGTCCACTATCTCAGCCCATCACTGAAGACTGTCCATGGACTAGGTCCAGTCTCCCTTATTTCCCATGACTTACCAGCCTAAACTGGATGATACTTATTTCATTCTTGCCTCTACTACCTCAATGCACATGCACAATCTATGGCCCATAGCTGGGACTCCTCACTAAAACACAGAATTGCAGGACCTCCAGGTTGGAAGGAAGCTTATCAGTCATCACCCAACCCATACTGGAAATAAGCATTTGTGGAGTTATATAGCCAATAAATGAAGTCTACCCTTTATTTGAAGACTGAAGGGTCCTTCACTTTGCCAGTAGGACCAAAGACTAACCCTTTTCAGCTCTAGAATGCCCACCTCCACTGTCCTGATTGAGCAATGCTTCTCATAGCCCACTATAGCTAGGAAATCGCTAGTCTTGCTTCTATTTACTCCCCGGACCTCTTTTCACCAGCTACCTTTCTGTAATCAAATTAGCTCTGCCATAGCTCCTGCAAAGGGCTTTTCTCCCTATGGCTTTACTCACATCTGCATTTCTTTCTAGACAAACAAAGCTACAGTTTTGGCCACCAATGAATCCTCTCATTGTAACATAAGCTCCTTGAGGGCAGGGACCTTCTTAACTTTTGTATTTATACCCAAGCATTTAACATAGTATTTGGTGCATAGTAAGCAGTTAATAATTTTTTTTCAGTTATTCCAAGGGGAAGGGGAAGGAAGAAATAAGCATTTATGAGGCACCTACTATGTGCCAGGTGCTGTGCTGAGCAGTTTACAAATATTACACTCCTTCCAAAAGTGTCCCATTCCTCTTTTGTATAGTTTAACTCATTTTAAGTTTTACCTGATGCCAAAATTAACTCGGCCTCTGTTGTTCCCACCCACTCTGTCTTGTCCTACTGTATTGGCCCAAGCAAAACAAGGAAAGCTTCTCCTCTGCATGCCAATCCTTCAGATACTTGAAGGCAACTACCATGTCACTCTTGGACCTTCTCTTCTCCACGTTCAACATCCTCAGTCCCTCCCACGAACAAATTCCAACTCTCCAAGCCCGAGTGGCTGGTCTTCAGGAATGGGCACACCTAGAAATAGCCACTTCTCGTGTCTAGTAATCTGGTGATGAGCCTGTCTGCATTTGGCTCTGCTGGTCCTCACATGATATGCACAGTCCATCATTCATCCAGGCTTGAATCCTTTCTGGCTTCCTGTGACCTCCCACAGATCTTACCCTCACTGAGCTAACCTTCCAGAGGCCAGGGACACCTATGTACCACAAGGAAGAAAAGGAGGAGGACTTCAGTGGAGGTACGTCTGAAAAACCCTCTAGAGATGTCAGTTGCAATGACAGCTCAGACCCATCTCAGCTCCAAGACTAGACAATGCTCTTCCAGGGCAGAGATTCAACCTAGAGTGCTGGCAAGGGCACTATTCCAGCTGTTCATTCATTCCAAATATGGGCACAAGCGGAAAAAACAGATATCCCCATACTGTGCATCCTCAGTGTATAGTTGAGAAAATGGAAACTCAGAAAATATAAGTGATCTGCCCTGGGTCACTCAGCTAGTTAATGTCAAAGGTAAGATTCGAACATAGGGCTTTGCTGATGCCAAGTTCAGTACTTTCCTGGTGAGTGAAAAGGTATGGGGAGGAACCAGGAAACCTGGGTTTGAGCTTCCATCTTTCAACTTACTTACTGTATGATTCCAAGCAAGCTGCCTACAATTTCTGGACCTTGGATTCCTCCATTATATGCTGAAGAGCTATTCCAGATCACCTCTAAACACTCTTGCAGCTTGGATTGCCTGAGACATTTGGGAGGGAGCCCTTTTCCCATCAGGAATTGGAGAGCTCTTAGGCTCCTGAGGGCCTTGGGTTGGGTCACCACCCTGGTCATGGTCCCCACTCAGGTCCCTGCTTTCCCAAGTATATTTGTGGGGTTGAAGAAAAATGGTTAAAACATCACTCCCTACCTCTCTCCAAGGCTCAGCTCAGATGCTAACAACAGTAGAATGAAAGCAAGCTTCATGAGGGCGAGGAATATCTCACTTCAGCCACTGTATCTCCAATACCAGTGAAATATAAGCTGCCTGAGGATAGGAATAGTTGAATTTCTACCTTCTCATCTGTAGCCCTAGCAAATAAAATGAAATAAAATTTGCAAGAAGCTCTTAGCATGTTGCCTGGTACATAGTAGGTGCTATATAAATACTTAGTTCCTTTCCTTTCAGCATGGCACCTGACATATAGCAAGTGCTTAATAAATTAAATCTGTGTTCATTCATTCATTCATTCACTCACTCATTCATTCATTCATTCATTCATTCATAGAATTCCAGACCTAGTAGACGTTGCTGAAGCTTAGCTCTGACCCTTCCCAGCTAGTGACCTTGGGCAAACTATATCCATAAGCCCCAGTTTCCTCATCTATTTATAAGAATATTTTATTTTGTTTATATTTATGTTGAACATACACAAATATGTATACATTATATATGAATACATGCATGTATATGCTATATGTATATATGTGTGTATATAACTATGTATGTGTATGTACACACATACACACATAAACACACACACATATATATATATATATATATATATATATGTCTCCCCTGTCATCATATAAACTCTGGGTGGGCAAAGACTGTATCCTTTGTTTCCTATCCCTAGTGCTTTACACAGCTCCTGGTGCATAGTAGGCCCTTAATAAATGCTTATCCAATTCATTTGACTTGAATGCTGGAGCCCTTTGCAGCCTACAAAGATCCTTCCCTTCAATGACCCTGAAATCATTTCCCTTCAATCATCTGCATAATGGTTTGTGCAAACAGTATTGTTCCCATTTTACAGATGAAGAAATACAAATAACAACAACCCTCATTTCTCTGCCACTTTAAAGTTGGCAAACTGCCTGGCTCACAAGGACCTGTAAGGGTCATTGGGCTCTTTCTGCTCCACTTGGCAAGTATAGTTTTCCCCTGTTCTACAGATGAGGAAACTGAGGATCTGAGCAACGCAGCCTCTTTTCCAGCCACACCCAGGGATTAAGCATAAGAGGCAGGATTCAAACCCAAGTCTCTAGGCTCCCTGTTCAGCCATCCATGAAAGTCATAGAGCTAGTGAGCACTGAGCTATGACTGACATCCGTGCCCAATGTTTGGTAAACTCTGAAATGCTATAATACTGTGGGAAATGATTCATCCCATAGGGCATGAGGTCCTTCCCCATCCTGACTGTCTTCCTCCAGCTCGCTTTAGCTTCTCTGTGCCCTTGGTGGAAGGTGGGGCCCAAAACTAAGTCCCCTCCTCAGAAGTGATGTCCTGTGGGACAGAAGGGCTCTCCCTTTTTTTCTGCTGGACTGAGATCATGCCCGGAGAGGTGCCCCTGGCTGTGTCATCTGCCCCCTGCCCCTGCGGGCTCCTAGCCCAAAAGGGTGCCCCCTCCTTCCCAGTTTGCTCCTGCAGGCTTTGGGCAGATTTGATGATCACTGCTCCCAGCCCAGTACAAAGCACAAGGGTGAGATATTTCCTCCCAGCTATTGCGTGGGCCCACCTCCCATTGTTCCCAGGCACCGATGCCTGGAGCACAAAGTCTGGCCAATTTGGGGGTGGGCACCTTGCCATGCTAACAGATGGGCATAAGGAGAGACAATAAGGAGAATTGAACGTTCATGCAACATGGGCTGGAAGAGGCTGGTTTTTCTTTCCCTTTTCCAGCTGAGCCTGTCAAAACAGCTGTCGCTCCTGAGCATACGGGCCAGTGGGGAGAGGGTGAGAACATCGATAATCCCCCTCTTAGGGAGATTAGCTTTAACTAGTAATAAATGAAAAAGTAAAGTGGCGACTATAATCAAACCAGTGTTTGGGGCAAGGCCTGTTAAAAGACTGACACCCTTCCAGTTCCCTGCGGCCTGGAGGAGATCTCAAAGATGAATTTGTCCTCCTGCCCCAGTCAAGGGCGCCAAGCATGGAAGGCCAAGGTAAGCTTCTGGCCTGAATGTGAATGGGATGGATTGGGCTCTGGCTGGAACCAGGAGAGCCAGGCCGCCTAAGACCTGGCTACCCAGAGATGGCAGCTTCTCCAGCCTCCTAATGACGTGCTCTGCACCAGACCCACTGAGTGGGCCAGCCACGCCATGCCTGTTAACTTAATTACCTTGAGAAGTCAGCCGTTTGGCTGTCTCGAGAAATGACCTGACAGGAGAGGTGATGGATTGAATAATGTCATTTAACTACTGGGTGAATTAAAGTGGTCATGGCGCTCTGATGCTGCAGGCTCCTTGGGGAGCTTTCCGTCTAGGTTTTCTCCTACAAACAGCAATTTGCACCAGGGAGAACTGCTGACCTGATCACTCATTATAATAGGTGCATTAATTTGCTCACTTCTCCATTCAATAGGTGCCTCAACAAAATTGTTAAAGAAAGAAAATAAAGGTCCTACTACCTCACTGTTCTCCCTTTCTGGGGACTGGGACATTTCTGTCCAATGCTGTTCTCAATCTACCCTCTATAGCTCTCTCTCTGGTCTATGTGATACAGTATGAATGTCTTTGCTTAACATACACAAGGTCTGGAAAGTGTGGCTCCCACTTACCGTGCTAGCCTAGTTTCATGCACTCTGCATTCCAGCACAATGAATAGACACTGTGGTAGAGTGAGACATATAGCAGGAAGGAATCGGAACCTGCCCTGCAGAGCATGCTTAAGGATGGACACGTGGGGGCCCAGGGACACTTGTGCTCAGCCCCAAAGGACTTTGGGATGACACCGTTGGCAGCAGAAAGGGATCTGCATCAGTGGGGATTGTCACTCAGCCAGCGAGAGGGAACCAGTCAGGAGACCTTAAGAGCAGTGACTTTACCCTCTGACTGTCTGTCTCTCACCCCCTCTCCCCTCTGTATCCACCAAACATGAGAGGACTCTGTGGACTCCTTTGGACTTCCTTTGGCATGGGAGATTGTCTTCATCTCTCAGAATCTATGTATAGTAGACATAAGTTAAAGCCTGGACCTCAGAATCTGGCTCTCCCTTTTCCTGATCATGGGCACCTGAACAGAAATATTGAGAGATGGGCTTTTTGAACCCAGTGGCTACCCTGGGGGTTTGGAAGTTGCTGAATTCCTCAGGCAGAAATGATTGACAGGGAGTAGAGTTTCCCATTGGCCATTGATGAGCTTAAACCCTAGCTTGCTAGAAAACATAGACCTTGAGAAAGTTGTTTAGACAGTGCAAAGCCAAGGTGAGGGTGAAATGCCCATTCAGCAGTCCCACAAAAACGTATTTCATGTTTCATTGTATCACTCTCTCAGGGGAGTTACTGTTTGTCACTACACGTGTGAGTCTTCCTTCTTGTTGACCTTTCTTTCATGTGAAGAAAGTGACCAGTTAGCCTATGTCTGATCTGCACTGGACCCTAAGGAGCTTTCCAGCCCCTTTTGAAGAAATTCTAGGCATGAGCTAAACCTAAGTGTTGTTTAAGATATTGTCGAAAAACCAAATTCAAAGAATAATAAGAATAATGTCAAAAATGCAAGGAACTCGCCATTGTTAAAACACAGTGGTGCTATTTCTCTCTTGTGGCTTTTTAGGCTTTTTGTTGCCCTAAAAATTCCATTTTACTAGGAAGCCATATTCCACTTGTTCTTTTCTGACAAGGTTTTTTTCTACTTTAAACAGTTTCTAAATAAAGTTCTGTATTTCAAAGAAGAAGGAGGAGAAGGAGAAGTAGGAGAAAAAAGGAGGAGGAGGAGGAGGAGAAGGGGAAGAAGAAGAAGAAGAAGGAGAAGAAGGAGAAGAAGAAGAAGAAGAAGAAGAAGAAGAAGAAGAAGAAGGAGGAGGAGGAGGAGGAGGAGGAGAAGAAGAAGAAGGAGAAGGAGAAGAAGAAGAAGAAGAAGAAGAAGAAGTAGTAGTAGTAGTAGTAGTAGTAAAATGCTGGCCAAAAAAAAAAGAATGGTCCCTGCCTTCAAACAGCTTGCATTCTAACAGAGGGGGGAGCAGTTCTAAGAACATATGCACAGATATCTAAATGCCAAATACAAAGTATTATATTTTTTCTTTTTTGAAGGAGAGAGGGTTAAGAAGTGAGGTTGGGGAAGATCAGGAGAGGCCTGAGCCCCGCTCTGAAGAGAGCTGGGCCTTCTCCAAGGAGAAGCAAAGGGGAGAAAACATGGAGGGGGAGAGGAGGGAGAGGGGGCACCTGTCACAGAAGAGGTACTTGTGGGAGCTCAGCCTGTGCTTGGAAGGCTGGGAATTTTCCTTTGCCCTAAAAACAAACAAAAAGCCATTTCCCAACCCCTTTAACTCAAGACTGATCCTGTTGCCATAGAACTTCCTCTGGTCCATTTCCCCACTTTGAGGAAGGCCCACCTTAAAACTCAAAACATCTTTTTGAGGGAAACAGGTTATAAGACAACATATTACATTTACAAAGAAGGAAACTGAGGCCCAGAGAAGTTGTGGCCTGTCCAGGGAAATAGGGGCCACCCCAGCTGAGGCCTGTGGTACACGAGGAGTTGGGACTAGAGCCAGAAATCCTTCCTCTGGCCCAATCTCTCTCCTGCCCTTTGTAGCTAAACTCCTCAAAAAGGCATCTACACTAGGAGTCTCCTCTTCCTGCTCACAATTTGGCTTCTCACCTCATTCTTCCACCAACACTGCTCTCTCCAAAGTAGCCAATGATTGTTTTCAGTGGTTAATCCAAAATGGCTGTGTCTCCATCCTCATTCTCCTTGGCCTTTCTGCGGTCTTTGGCAACGGTGATCACTCTCTCCTCCTGGATCCTCTCTTCCCTCTAGGGTTTTTGAGACACTCTTCTCCTGACTCTCTTCCTCCCTCTCTGACCGCTCCTTCTCGGCCTCCTTTGCTGGGTCCTCCTCCTGATCCCCCCTCTAACCCCAGGGTCCCACCTTGAGCCCTCTTCTGTCTTTTTATTACTTCACTTGGTGATGTCATCAGCATCCATGGATTTAACGACTTTCTCCATGCTGGTGATTCTCAAACCTGCCTTTTCTGCCCCCACCTCTCTGTTGACCTCCAATGGCTCATCTCCGATTGCCTTTCTCACATCTCCAACTGGATGTCCAGTAGATACATGAAACTCCATGTGTCCAAAATAGAACTCATGACCTTTCCTCCTAAGCCTTTCCCTCTCCCACCTTCCCTATTACTGTAGAGGGCCCAGTCTCTCAGGCTCCCCACTTAGGGGTCATCCCAGGCTCCTCATTCTCTCTCACCCCCCAGATCCAAGCCTGTAGACTTCACCTTTGCAACATCTCTCATATATAGCCCCTTCTCTCCTCTGTCACCACCACCCCCTGATGTAAGACTGCATCACCTCGTACCGCAAGGACCGCAACAGCCTGCGGGTGGCTCTGCCTGCCTCACATCTCTCCCTACTCCAGTCCATCTTCCATTCGGCCACTAAGGTGATTTTCCTAAAGCTCAGGTTCAGTCATGTCACCCCCACCCCACCCAACAAAGTCCAGGGGCTCCCTATTGCTTCAAGGAGCAAACTCAAAATGCTGCTTGGCATTCAAAGCCTTCCTAATCCAACCTCTCCTACCTTTTCAGCCTTCTTACACCTTGCTCCCACTACCCCAACACACACACACACACAATCTTCAGTCCAGTGATGCTGGCCTCCTCCCAGTCTCACCCACAAGACCCTCCACCTCTCACTTCTGGGTATTTCCTCTGTCTCCCATGCCTGAAATGCTCCCCTTTCTCTGCTCTAACTACTGACCTTCCCGGCTTTCTTTAAAGTCCCAAGGAAAATCCCACCCCTATAGGATGCCTTCCCCAATCTCTCCTAACTCCAGCACCTTCCCTCTCTTCCCTCTTTCCTACTTATCCTGTACATAAATCGAGCATATTTGTTAGCTTGTCATTGCCTCTCCTAGACTGTAAGCTCCTCAAGGGCTGGGACTGTCTTGCCTCTTTTTGTATTCCCAGTACATAGTAGGCACTTAATAAATGTTTGTTGATCAACTCTGACCCTATCTGTTTACACCGATACAACAGATACAACAGGCAAGTCATGTCTCCCCTTGGGTCCTCAGTTTCCTGATCTGTAAAGTGAGAAGACTGGACTTAATAAGGTCCCTTCCACGACCCTATGAAAGCTCACTCCTTGGGGGTCTCCAAGCGAGGCTGGATGGCCACTCGTCCGGGAGGTCATTGGCAGTGGGGCAGGGGATGCTTGCTGTGTATTTGCTGGGCTCTGAACTTGGTGATTGCTTCCAGCTCCAAATCCTGGGAAGTCCCAGTTTCCTCTTCCATCACTTGACACGTTGGGCTCCCAAATGAAGTTTGCTTCCATCCCTCCCATCTGAGAACCCAGGGCTCCTGTCTCCGAGGCAGACTCTTTCCCTCTCACCTGGGTGGTGGCACTCTAGTGATAGCTGCAGGACTTTGCAAAGCAGTCCCGGCACAGGGATAGGGAGGCAGGTGCTGATACACCCTGCCAGCAAGAACTTCCTCTCCAGAAATCACCTCCGCTCCCCAAATCCCAAGTCTAGTCCCCAAACCAGGCTTACCCAGCCCTCGACCTAGGCTGCCTCACCCAATCCTCGCTGTACTCCTGGGATGGGAGGCACCCCAGGGGTCATTGTCCCTCCTTTACAGATAAGGAAACTGAGGCTCTCAAAGGTCATATAAGGGCAGACCCAAAATGAGACGGAGAGTTGGGCGCAATCTTTAATCTAGTACAACCCCTTCTTTTACAGAGGAGAATACTAAAATACACAGAGGTAAGAGTGACTTACCCAGGGTCACACAGCCAGTCTATGCAGCAGGACTTGAACCTAGGTCTTGTGACTTGAGACCCAGTGCTCTCTCCACTAGGCTTGGGAGTGGGATCAAAGACAGGTCTTTCTTGACACCAAGTCCAGCATCCTTTCTAGGGCTCTCTTGATTAGGGAATAAGGAATTAGAGAATAAGTATTTATGTAGCACCTACTATATGCCAAGCACTCTGCTAAGCCTTTACAATTATTATCTTATTTAATCTTCACAACATCCCTATGAGGTAGGTGCTGTTAATATCCCTATTTTACAAGTGAGGAAACTGAGGCAATCAGAGGTTAGGTGACTTGCCCAGGGTTACACATCTAGTAAGTGTCTGAGGCTGGATTTGAACTCGGGTCTTCCTGAGCCCAGGCCCAGTGCTCTGTGCACTCTGGTGCCCCCTAGCTGCCTCTACCCCATGGAGCATTGCTTGTATGTTGCCCACCAGCTTGGGGGCACTAGAAATGGGGTCCCACAGGGTCGGGCATAAATCATGCCTGCTCTTTTTCTGTCCCCGCCTGGTGACTGATGGAAAGGGGCTGATGTGACGCGGTCCTACATCCTCAAGCATTGTGGGAAGTGACTGCGCCAGGCCCAGAGCAGCCTTCAGCTGCGTCCAGGCTGAAGCCAGTCTCGAGGCTGTCAGCATCGGCCTCCAGGGCCAGGGCTGTGCAGGTGTGAGGCATGCATGGGCAGGGTCAGGACGGGCACCCGGCAGCTGCAGCCCAGCCCCTCCCCTGGACGCCTCACCAAACTGGTTCCTCCCTTTCCCTCCCTTCTCTTCCCCCTCCCTGTCTCCCCAGAAGATACGTGCCTATTTCTGGATAAGTATCTCTGTTTTTTAAAAGTCTGATTTTGTATTTGTTTTTACCATGTCTTTTAAACCAATAATTGTGATAAATGTGGTTAACCATTGATTGACTGAGCTCTAGGTGTCCTTGCTCAAACACAGTAGAAAGAAGTCAAAAAGGCATGTTTGGGAAGGGGTGAAGAGGCAGAGAAAAAGAAAGGGGGGAATAGAGAAGAGAGAGAGATGGAGAGCAGAATCAGGGACAGAGGCAGGCAGGCAGACAGAGATTTAAAATTACAATGTTTCCAGAGTGGGTTCTCTGACTGGGGGCTTGGAGATGAGACAAAAAGAATTTTTAAACTCATTTTTGCAACTTCTCACATGAAGTAGAAAGACCCTGGGATCAAAGGCATCCTTAAACGGGGACCTCTCCAGACCGTGAAAGCGTCAGCAATAAGTTGGGAGGGGGGAGAGGGGGGAAGGGGGTGAGCTGCTGGGCTGGTATTAGAGGCAGAACTGCCCCCCAGTTTTTTTTTCTCATTGCTTCCAGTTTGAAAAGATAACTCTTCCTACAAAGGGAATGACCAGGGAGTGGCAGCCCAGCCCACACAAGGGTGGCAGCAGGTGAATGGAGAGGCAGCCTTGACTTCATCCCAGCCCAGCACGCACAAACACATCGCTGCTACATTTTCATCCACTGGGCCTTGGTGTCAGAGTCTCCCTTCCTGGGCCACTTGGGAATAGATGTGCTCTTAGACCGGGACGGTCAAACTCAAAGTGAGAAGTGTTGTCCTGACTCCTGGCCTCCCCCTTCCTACCTGAGTGACCTTGGCCTCCCTGAGCCTCAGCTGGCTCTTCTGTAAGAGGAGAGGACAGGCTGAGCTGGCCTCTGAGCTCTCACCCAATAGCCCCGGAGATTTGGCCTTTGATGGCCCTGTCAGAGAATGACAAAATCGCAGCAGCCCCACTTTTGTGGATGGCAGAAGTCAAGCTCTCACAGTTCCCTGTTAATTGCTGAGGAACTAATGAAATGCCCGGCATCTCTGTTCAGTCGGTTTTACGGCGCGCAGTTTACTAGTGGACGAGCTGAGTCATGCATGAGCCCCCAGAGCCGTGGGCTCTTGGCTCCTGACAAAAGACATTAATGATTTCTCCATAAATGCGGCGCCCCAGCCCACAGAATTCCAAGGGCTTCATAAATGCTTTCTCATGAATTCCCACAGTCCTGAAGCTTCCGGGCGAGGTATTCCCAGAATCTCCCAGCATTAGGGGAACTTAGGGATCCTCTTATTCCAATCTCATTAATTTACGGACAAGGAAACTGAGGCCCAGAGAGGGAAAGTTGTTTGTCTAAGGTCACCAAGTAGCCAGAAGAGAAGGGAGTTCAATTCAGGCACATTTTTCTCTGTGCTACTTTGCATCAGCTTCAGAGGCCCACCCTGACCTACACTTCATTTAAAGACCTCGAGAGATGGAGAAATGGACAATGCCCAAGGTATCCATTCTACTTTCAGATAGCTCTGTTCCTTAGAAAGAGCCAGATTTTGCCTCTTTCTAATTTCACCACCTTGTTCCTCACTCAGCTCTCTGCAGTCAAGCCAAAGTCCAATCTCTTTTTGATTTGACCACCCTTCAAATACTAGAAGCAGTTATAGATCATTGGCTTAGAGCTGGGAAGATCCTCAAAGGATGTCTTATCCGGCCTCCTCATTTTACGGATGAAAAAAATGGAGACCCAGCTGTGCAAAGGGACTGTCCAAGGTCACCACGTAGTAAACAGCAGGGGCAGGATTTGCACCCAGGCCCTTCTAACTCCGTGTTCAGTAGTCTTTCCATGCGTCGTGCTCCGAGCCCCTTCCCCCAATGTTGTCTTCTCACTCTGTTTCTCCAGCTCCTTCAACAATTCCACACGTGCCGCTGTTCTCCTAGGACATCCCTGATTACCTACTCAGGACTTGTACCCATCTGCCAACGTCAACTTCCCTTCACCCCTAATGTTGTTAGCACGACACGTGGTCTGGTGTCCTTGGCGGCTAAAGAGCAAGCACTGTCGAATACTGCTGAGCAGGCCACACAGTCGTGGCCAGCATGCTGCTGACCCTGCCTCAGAATTCATGTTTCCATCTCCTAAGAAATTCACAGTGAAGATGACGCCCGTGTGAGGGAGGCATATTGTTATGTAGCGTCTTACCTTCATTGTTGTTTCTTGTGAAGAGAAAAACCCTGGACTCAGCCTCTCGGCATGTCTTCATCGACCCCCTCAGGCCAACGTCCGGCGACTAAGGCTCAGCTACAAAGCCCAGTTCGGACAAGAGCTTCAGGTTGTCCAGCAGGCTGGGGGCTCAGAGCGGATTCTGATTTGGCGTGTCCTCACTAGCCACGGCCCCTCAGGCAGGCTCAAAAATTCAGCTCAGCCACACGGGAGTGAGAGCTTGGGGACAGAGAGTGCTCCACTCTCTGAAGAGAGGGAGAAGCTGAGCGTTTCCGATGACTTCTCACTCGAGCCGTGTGACGGAGCCACCCCTGCAAGTGGACAGTCTCTGGGCTCCTGGTCCTTCTCACTAATCAGAGCTGGTGGATGGTGGTCATTGACCGTGACACGGATGAAGGCAGAGACGGCACGTTCATCAAACTGCAGATGACACAAAGCTGGGGGGAGGGAGGAGAAGCTGACACGTTGGCGTCAAGATTCGGAGAGATCTTGACACGCTAAAGCGCTGGGACAAACTTAATCAGATAAAATCAAATAGGGAGAAATGCAAAGTTTTACATTTAGGTTAAAAAATATCAGCAAGTCTGAGATGAAGAAGGTACCATTGGACAGCAGCTTGTCCAAGAAAAACAAATCAGGGGATTTGAGTGGGCTGTGAGCTCAATAGAAGTCACCAGGGTGACATGGCATTCCATGTATCCAGTTCCTGCAATGGGTCCACGTATGCCATAAAAGCTGCCGCCATCATGGCCTGCACTGAGGGCTCAGACAGAGCTTCTGGGATAACAGGGGTAGTGAGCCCACCATCGCTGGAGGTCTACAAGCTAAGTCAGAAGGACTGCTAGTTACCAGTGTGGTCTAGGGGATACTGAGGTCACTTCCATCTCAAAAGTCGGGTGATTCTTTAATTATCCATGTGGAAGAGAAGAATCAGGCTAAAACCCCCTTATCACAGTGCTTCGTAAGCCTCAAACCAGTGGCAGTCATGAAGGCACCTTTCTGCTCTCCCTGCTCCTAGGGAGGCTGCAGCTGCTGAGGAAAGCCAATCCCAGGAGTCTGCACTAAGCAGCGCCATATGCAGCCTCCCCAGGAGCAGGAGGGCCACCAGCCTGCCTCGGGAGGTGTGAAGCAGCCCCAGTCTGGAACGGAGCATGTCAAAGAGTCTGTGCCCATCTGCAACGGGATCGGGCCCTGCCTGGCCACGACTCCCTGCCTGGGCAACATAGGGAGACCCAGTCTCCAAAGGAAATGTAAAAGGATTTTTAAACAAAATTTTACAGCATAATGTAGCCACCATAGGCATAATATGAAGTGCTAGGGGTACTCCAGCTTCATTTTTATAATAATTATGTTATTATAAGTTCCCTCTTCCACCCTTGTCTTTCTGTTGAATTACCTGAGGATTTTCAGGAGAAACAACAGCAGATGGTTTAATGTTGTACAAAATGGCCTGGTCAGCCACAGAGAGGAAAGGCTTCTGAAATGGCTCCCAGAGACGAGGGAGTCCCTTGGAAAGGCCACGGCCCTCCTCCCCTCAGGGCCACCAGCCCAGGGCAGCCAACCGTTGCCCTTTACTTTTGGGCTGCTTTTCTTATTTTTGCTTGAGGGGGAGGTAGCAACAATTTGTTTGACTCAATGCCATGGAAGGCGGTAACAGAAATGGGGCTATGGAGCCTCTCCAAGGCACACTGTCATAGGGGCCTGGGAACAAAAATGTGACCATCCCCTCTCCTGGGCAATCTTTACCGTGGTTCTCCTGTGAACCCTCATGTACTCTCAAGACTCCTAGAACCATGGACATTAGAGCCAAATGTGATGTTAGCTCATGGAGCATGGAAAGGAAGAACTGGGAAGGAACTTGGAACATGGAATGTCGGAGTTGGGAGAGACCTTAGAACAAAGAAGTTGAATGTCAGGGAAGAAAGGAAGGAAGGAAGGAAGGAAGGGAGGGAGGGAGGGAGGG
>NW_020950758.1:4796413-4799499 GCF_900497805.2 Vombatus ursinus | reverse complement strand
CATTTTACAGAAGAGAAAACTGAGGCAAACAGGGTCAAGTGACTTGCCCAGGGTGACACAGCTAGTAAGTATCTGAGGCTAGATCTGAACTCAGGCATTCCTGACTCTAGGCCCAGTGCTGCCCCCTGCACCATCTTGCTGCCCACCAGAGATACAATACAAGCAAAAGTAGACATTCCCCATTCTCAAGGAGCTTATATTCCAGTGGAGAAGGAGCTGAAAACAAGGAAGCTGAAAAGGATGGAGGAGAAAGTCCCTGACAGAGAGGGGTGTTTGGGAACCCAGGTCTGGAGGGGTGTGAAGGCTGATCTGGGACCCTCCGAAAAATGAGGGGAGCTCCAGGAGGAACTGGCCAATGGGAGAAGCTCCGAGGCCACGGGGCTGGCTGGATGTTCCAGGATGAGCCAGTAGGTTTAGAAGTCCAGTAGCCAGGACCATGTCTGGGAGGGCCAAAGAAAGAGACTTTGGAATATAGACTGTAGCCTCTCTCATCTGGGTAAGACTCACAGACTTACAACACAGAATGAAATCTGCAAGGAAACACCATCCAGTCCAATCTCTTCATTTAACAGATGAGGAAACTGAGTCTCACAAAGTGGTTTGCCAAATGTCCCCCAATTGTTGATGGAAGAGATGAATTCGAACCTTCCTAGGATTAAAAGATCTACTTTTCGGGGTATCCTAGTGTCCCCCAGGAACCTGGAGATCTAAAGAGTGGAAATGACTTACCTATGATTATACATCAAGTAAATAACAATTAATCCCCAACAAAGGAAAGAAACAGGGATGCCTTAGCAATGGGGGTGGGGGGGAAAGACCTGGGTTTGAGTTCTGACTTGGACCTTTACTAGCTCCAACTCTGCCACCAGGAGCCTACGTGACCTTGGCCAAGTTCTCTACCTTTTCTGGGCTTCAGTCTCCTACCCTTCGAGATTAAGGGGCGCTTTCTGAGTCCTGCAAACAGAATCAGGCCTGATTAGATTTTCAAAGACAAGCTCCCTCTTCTGGTTCTTCAAGACCTTGAACCTCCACAGTCAGCTGGGTCACTCCTGCAAGTGGAGAAGCAAATCCAGGCTAGAATTGAGGTTCACTAATGAGCGGAGACTCCTGGGGGAGAAGCCTTCCCACAGCTGTGTTTCCACATTGAGTCACTTCCCCTGCCCTGTCTGGGGTAGGATGGTCCTCCTGTGTATGTGGGTGGGATGGGGGTGGGGTGGGCAACACTCAGTCCAAGAGTAGAGACTTAGGAGAATCGAGACCACACACAAGAATAATAAAATAAAATAGAAATTTGGCAAAGCCCTTTGCAATTAATTCATAGAGCATTCTTCAAATGCAACCTCTTGGATGGGGCTTGAGAACAAAAAATATTGAAAAATGTCAGAGTTTGAAAGACCCTTTGAAAATACAATATGGAATGCCACAGATGGCTGGGGCCTCAAAACACAGAACATAGATTATCAGAGCTGGGACGAGCTTTAGAATATCAAATACAGAATATCAGATCTGAGAGAGACTTTAGAACGTATAATACAGAATGTCTGAACTAGAAGACCCCTTAGAATAGGCAAGAGTGGAGTTGTGAGGGACTTTAAAACACAGAACATAGGAAGTTAGGGCAGGAAGGGCTCTGAGAATGTGGAACTTAGAATGTTGAGCTAGAAAGAACCTTAGAATGACCAAGGTAGCAGAGACTTGAGAACAAAAACCTTACAAAATTACAATAGGGAAGGTCATGAGAATTTAGAGCCTAGAATGCTAGAACTCAGAAGAAATTTAAATCAAGGAATTTCTGAGCTAGGAGAGACCTTAGGATAGAGACTACACCAATTTATAATGGGAAGGTTCCTTTGAACCTAGAACATAGAATGTTAGAGATGGGAAGAATATGAGAATGGGATATGGAAGGAACCTCAGCACACACAATGTCAGAGCTGGAAGAGAAGACACACAACACAAAAAGTTGTACGAGGAATGGTGCTGAAAAGGCTAGAACTTGATGGAACTTTCCAGCACAGCCTGTAGAATGTGACAGCAAGAAGACACCTGAGAATGGAGAATGTCAAACATATAATGTCCTTCTCTTCAGAAGAATGAAATTGAGTTCCAGTTATATTTTCTAAAAGTCCACGCCTTAGAACGGAAATCGACACCAGATAAAACACGTCAAGACAACACGTCCTGCAGCAGCCGGGAGCGGTGCTGTTAGATGCTCCTGCTCCGGCCCCTCCAGTGGCCTCCTGAATGTGGCCTGGGTCCCAGTGTCTCACAGAAGGAGAAGACATACCATCACTCCAGCATGAGAAGGCAGAACGAAGGCTTGTTAAGACCTAGCAGGATGGATGAAATGGCCTGGCTGCTATTCAAAGGGAATATCTATCATTAGTGGAACCAGAGATCAGAGCCATATTTTCATTCTGAATTTCCAGAGCATGGGAGGAGAAAGGGCTAGACAGTACTCCTCCTCTCCCTCCCCCACATACCCCCCCATAACCAAAGACATTTAGATTATGAACCAGAAGGTGGAGCTATGTTGTAAGGTAGCTATCCATAAAGGTTGGTGCTTGGATAGGGAAACTCAGGTTAATGGAACATAATGGGTGGTTATTATTGGGGTGGGGGAGAAATATCCATCCTAACATCCCCTAGTCTAGACTTGGATTAGGTATCCTTCGTTTTTGGTGGGAAGAGGGCAGAGGAATAGTGTACTAGGAGTTAGAAGATCTGGGCTCCATTTTTACCTTAAGACCTTTGGCAACTTGGTAGCCCTCTCTAAGCCTCAGTTTCCTCCTTTGTAAAAAAAGAGATAATAACACCTGCATTACTTGTCTCCTCATGTTGTCTTAAAGATCAAAAGAAATAATGACTATGAAAAGGTCTGTAACTGTCAAGTACTCTGCAAACCCCAGAGAGGGCATTCATCTTAATGAACCAAAGAATGGGAGCAGAAGAAGAAGAAGAAGAAGAAGAAGAAGAAGAAGAAGAAGAAGAAGAAGAAGAAGAAGAAGAAGATATTATCTTTGGAATCACTACTGCCCAACCTCTCATTTTGCAAAGCCCTCGGGAGATTAAGTGTGGATTACACA
>NW_020950758.1:4788739-4796403 GCF_900497805.2 Vombatus ursinus | reverse complement strand
AGAGAGAGAGAGAGAGAGAGAGAGAGAGAGAGAGAGAGAGAGAGAGAGAGAGAGAGAGAGCAGGAGGTTGAGCTCAACTCTTCTGGAGAGACACAGTCAGGTAGACTCTAGTCCCTTCCTGCTCTGATTAAGCCCCCTCCTCCGATATCATTCTGTATTAGATCTTCTATGGTGTTTTCCAATGTTTGGCTTGTTCCAGGATGGGGAGAAGGGAGGAAGATCACAAACTGATTTCATTGACATAGACAACTCCAGGTGTGGGAACTCCCTCTGCTGATACAGGTCTGAAACTTAGGATCTTACAAAGTTGCCTGAGGCATTGAAAAGTTAAATACAGTTGGGAGGAACCAAGAGAAGAAGAAGCCATGGCCAGTCCTTCAGGGATCCCTCTCTCTGCATGGGGCTGGGAATCAGCATGGTATAATTGATCCCATGTTGGACTTGGAGTCAGGACGGCTATCTTTGAATCCCTCTTCCAACACTCAGTGGCTATGTGACTTTGCTCAGGTGAGCAAGGTTTCCCATCTGCAAAATGGGTATAATTATACTAGCACTACTCCCCTCCTAGGACTATTTTGGCACAAAGTACATAAAGGGTAAATTGAGTCAAAGTGAATTGACTGGAACTGTCCAGGGGAGCAAGTAAGGTAAGCCTAGAGGAATAGAGAGGGCCCAGGATGATCATCTCCATAAGGAGCTTATTCTCTTCATCCCTAGAACCTTTGTGGACCAGCTTTCAGTAAGCTTGAGCCCCCCCACGTGGGGCCCTCAAAGGAACATCTGTGTGCATTGCTGGGGCCCAGCCACCAGAGCGGCCATAGAAGCCTTATCAGCTGGGCACTCTGCGGGGGCCTCTGCTCCACTTTCACCCATGCTGCTTCAAAGAGGAAGAATGGAAGACAATACAGCAAGGGGGCACCCTGAGCCTGAGCCCAAAGGTGGGGGCTCCATGTCCCCCACTGGACCCCTCCCTCACCTCTGTCCAGGAAGACTTGTGCTCCCCACCCCAATCCCCCTCGGATGGTGATAGTAGGGTGATAGCTCACCCTCATAACCACTGCTGACAGTTCCAAGTTGGATAAGTAGTGTAGGGTAATGGTTAGTGTGCTGGACTCAGGAAAACTAAGGTTAAAATCTGCCTCTGACATTTACTTGCTGAGAGAACTGAGCAATGGACTGCATCTCCTTGAGCTTCCAGTAACTCTAGTAAATCAGTCCACAAGCATTTAGTAAGCATCCAAGATGTGCTGGCTGCTATGCTAAGCAAAAAGACCAAAATTAAATGACCCTGCCCTCAAAGGGCTTACACTCTAGTTCAGGGGGACAACTTGAACATGGACCAGGTGATTTGGGGGCAGGGAGGCACTGGCAGCTGCGGAGATCAGGAAAGGTGGCCCTAGAGCTGAGCTTAAAATGCCAGGATGACAGGTTGGGATCCCCCTCAACAGAGGGAGTATTGATCTCTCATAAAATCAGAAGCCTTTGAGATTTGGTTTGAAGTTTCCAAAACATTTTACATAGGTTAGCTCATTTAAACCTTGCCACAATCCTGTGAGGTATGTACTGTGGGTGTTTTCATGCCCATTTTACAGATAGATAAACTGAGACTCAGAGGAATGAAGGGACTGGTCCAAGTGGACTGCTCGCTATCCTCCAGTGGCCCCCTATTACCTTCAAGATCAAATGTACGATTGTCTCTCTGGTTTTACATCCTTTCACTGCCTGGCCCCTTCTTGTCTTGCTTACACTTTCCTCCCCTCCTGATGACACTGACTTCCTCACCGTTCCTCACACTGTTCCTCACTCCTTCTCCCATGGCCAGGCTTTTGCACGGGCTGTGCCTGAGCCTGGAATGCTCTCCCTCCTTCCCTCTGCCTCTTAGACTCCTTCCCTTCCCTGAAGGATCCGTTCAGGTTCTAGGTCCTGGTTCTAGGTTCAAGTTCTAGGTCCTGGAAGGGGCTGATCCTTTAGCCCCCAAACCAGTTTTCAGTGTCTTCTCCCACCTCAGATTACCTTATGCTTACTAATCTATAAACTGTTGTATCCCCCAACTAGAATTATAGCATTGAAATGAATTGAGTTGTTAACCTGAGAGCACTTTAGCAACATGCGCCATCATTTCTGTGACCTTTGAGGAGGCCCTATGGAGCCTGGAAAACTTCCCTTGGCCAGGCTGGTCCTCCGATGACAGACACACTGGCCAGCACTGGGCTGTACCTGCCTAGGAGTCTTTCAGGCTCTTAGGAAATTTGTTCATAGAGTCAGAGCTTTAGAATGGGAAGGGACCCGTAAGAGCACCTACTCTAAACCATTCATTTTACAAATGAGGAAACTGAGGTCCATCACAGTTCATATTTATCTGGCTTGTGAAACTCTCCTCCAAATGTCCCTTTGAGGGGAGTGGTGCAAGTATAATTACACACATTTTGCAGATGAAGAAACAGACCCTGTAGGAAGGTAAATGACCCATTATCTCTCCAATAGAATGTGAACCCCTCCAGGGCAGGAACTGTTCCATTTTTGTCTTTGCATTTCCAATACCCAGCTGAGTTCCTGGAACATACTAAGTGCTTAATAATTTTGTCTTTCATTCCAAGAATTGAAGCTTAGCAAATTCACACACTCATTAAGTGTCAGGAGAGGCGTTCAAATGTAGAGCACTGGACACCAAGTCCAGCCTAGCATCAGCTCTGCCATGCTGACCCACAGCCCTGTGCAGAGAGGGATCAAAGACTGTCCCTGGTAAAATTGCTGGTCTCTGGAGTAGACTGTTTACTTAGTGTTGTGATGGCAGACAAGCCCGGAGAGATAGACAGAAGCCAAATGATTATGGTTGTCGCTGAAATCTCAGAGTCTCAGAGCTGGGAGGGACCCATGGGGCCATCCAGCCCACCCCACAGCCAAGCAAGAATCTTCCAATATAGGCAATCAATTGTCATCCAACCTTTCCTTGGTGACCTCCAAGAAGGAACCCAACAACTCTCAAGGAAACCCATCCCACTCTGAGACAGATCTCCTCGTTAGAGAGTTCTCCCTGGCATCAAGCTTGAAATTGTCTACTGGCAATGCTCCTCCATTATTCCTGGTTCTGCCTCTGGAGCCAAGAATGATAAAATGAATCCCTCTCCCCTGTGACAGTCCTCCAAATATTGGATGGCAGCTATCGCGTCCCCAGTGAGTCTACTCTTTAGCAGATGAAAGTTCCCCATTTCTTCGCATCCATCATTTCCCATCCTGGCTGCTTTCCTGTGGACCTTCTCAGGTTTATCAGTGCGCTTCTAAATGAGGCCCGATAAAGGCAGAATAGCATGCAACCATGCCCTGCAAGTTCCACACCCTTTTCCTGATTCTGATCAGTGGTTGCTGTTCTGCTCTCATCAAGGTCATTTAGTTTGTATTAGTCTATATGGGACCGCGCTGAATCTCCAACGGAATGAAAACTCCCGGAGAGCAGGAACTATTTCGTTTTTGTCTTTGTATTCCCAATACCAGCAGAGTTCCTGGAACATAACGAGTGCTTAATAATTTCTTTTTATTCATTCAAAGAAATGAAACGTAGCTTTGACACAAGATAGATGTAGAATAAGAATTATAATAATAATATGGAGGTAGCTAGGCGGCACAGTGCACAGAGTGCTAGAGCTGGAGTTAGGAAGCCCTGAGTGGGACTTGTCCAGGGACAAGCTTCTTCACTTCTATGTGTCTCAGTTTCCTCATCTGACAAGTGGGAGTGATAATAGCACCTACTTCTTAGGGTTGTTGTGAGGATTAAATGAGATAAAATTTGTAAAGCACTTTGCAAATCTTACAGGGCAATAGAATTCAACAAATTCAAACTCAGCTCTGATGTATTGCAGATGCATGAAACTGGGCAGGCCAGGTCCCTCATTCATAAAATGGGTGTGATATTTAATTTGTATATGTTTGTTTTCTACATGGCCCAGAGGAACTTTGGGATTAGGGAGATGAGTTCAAGTCCTGTCCTTGACCCAGACTGGCTGTGTCACCCTGAACAAGTCACTTCACAGTTCATCGAACTGAATCAAGGTGACTCTCGAGACAATGAATTACAGGGAAAGTACAGACTTGCAGTGACTGTGGACCTTCCTCATCTGGGATTTCCCCAGACACCTGTGAAATCTGAGATCTCATCTCTGATCCTATTCCAGGACTTCCTTTATATGTTCTTATATATGCCCACGTTCTCCTTCCTGTTGGAACGTAAGCTCCTCATGGGCAGGGATGGTGGGCTTGTCTATGTATCCTCAGCACGTGGCACAGAGCCTGGCACATAGTAGAGGCTTCCCCAGACGGCTGAATTGAGTAACAGGTCACTGCCCAACATCTCATTGGCTTCCTTGAATTCTGGGTCACACAATTGACTCAGCTTGAACTGGCAAACTGCTGAAACACCCGGAAATCCTTCTGAGCAGAGAACACAGCAGCTGTAAAGAGCGACTTCACTCGACTTCATTCGACAATGAGAAGGGACCCATCTCCCCTCCCCCAACCCAGCCTGGCAGTCGAAATGAGGCCCAAGGCCCATCTGTTGGCATCCCTGAGCTCACCCTCCTGCCCGTCATGGACAAACTTTCCCAGCTCTGTCTGGCATTTTAGCTTTCATATGGATCCAGGCAATGCGCTCTCTTCCTCCTGTGCCCTGAAGCTATGCAGGGAAATAAACACCCCAGCTAATTCAGTATGGAGATCAACATTAACAAGATCTGAAATGGAGGAAGATGGACCTGAGCCAGAGGAAAAGGTAGTTTAAGGTTAAGAAATCTGGCCGGGGAACCACATGCTGTCTGAGCTTGTGAGCATCAAAGAGCCAGACTGGAAAACTATAATAATATAATCATAATTAATAATAATTAATAAAATCATGCATCCCTGCCGGTACCCCAGGACATAGAACCATAACAAAATTAAGACGTAATAGGCCAATTAAGTCATTTACCGCATCCCCTGCCAAGGCATGGCTGCCCCTTTTGCTGGGTCCTCCAATTGGGTTGGTAGCCCGTGGTCAAGAACACGGCTTCGTGACGGACTGTGCACAAGAGAAGGCGGGCAGGAGAGAGGCTGCTCACTGACCACCGAGCTCTCTTCTCTTCTCTTTGTCTGGAGCACAAGAGGTCTGTGCTGCTCTCCTGGGGAAACTTGTTTTGTACTTGTTCCCACAGACACAGAAGAGAGTCGCTGGCCCCTGGGCATCCCCTCTCCCAGCCACCATCAAATCCATTGGTGGGGCAAGAGAGCTAATTCACCATCAGGAAGGGGAGGCAAAGAAGTCACAGGGCAGGAACTCAGCTCCAATTTAGTCAGTGCACCCCCCGCCCCCAGTGAGCCCTCCTGTTAATCACCTTTCTTGGTCTGCTCTTAACTGGGGACCTGGTCTGACCCACTTACAATTCTTGAGTTGTCGGAGAATCATTAGCCCTGTGCCATCACGGAATGGGCTGCTTTGTGGGGCTATTATGAGGGGAGTACCTCAGGAGACCCCCTTTACATGAGCTCAGAGCATCCCAAGGTCATAGGATCAGAGATTGTGTGTTGGAAGGGAGCTTTAAGACCACTGAACAATCTCTGGATAATCTCTGGTTGGGGATGTTCTAAAGAGGACAGCCGGGCATGGGTTGGTCTTGATGACCTCTGAGGTCCCCCACACCTCTGAGGGCCCATCACATGTCCCAGGTTTCCCAGTCTGAACAGAGAAGGACCTCCGTGAGATGATCCTCTCTAAGCACAGAGCTTTCTGGAAGCAGGGTAGACCTTAGCTAGAGCATCTCAGAAATCGCTTTGTATCAAACAGTCTATTCGGGGCGCTTATTGCAAAGGTGTTGTTTGGAGTTGGGAGCAGGATGGGTTATTATTTGTTTATTGTTTGTTTGGGGGGGTTCAGGTTGAGACTAAGACGTGGGGGCTCATAAAGTGCTAGAAATGAAAAAAGGCTTTAGAGAACAGAGTGTCAGGGCGGAAGGGACCTTCAAATAAAGTCACCTAAACAGGGAGGGACTTTGGACCAGAGAATGGTAGAACTGCAGGGAGACTGAGGGCACAGAATACAGAGCTTTAGGACCAGGAGAAGCCTTAGAACATCGAACACAGAACATGAGCCTTGGAAAATACCTGAGAATACAGAATTCCATAGATTTTTGGTCAAATGTGAAGATTTGTTTTGCTTGACCAAGCAGATATAAGAGTTTGTTTTTCTTTCTATTGTTTTTTGATGAAAAGGAATGGGAGGGAGATAAAATAAATGCTTATAAATGTACATACATATGTATATGTACGTATGAATATCAAAGGTAGAACTCAGAGATCTTAGAATATAGAACAGAGAATGGGAGCTGGGCCAGGACTGAAGGGGGGACAGGCCTCAGCATGGCAGAGCAAAATAAGAAGGGAGACCATCTGTTCCACATCTGTTATTTTACAGAGGAAGATACCGAGGTTCAGAGAGGCCCTTCAACTGTCTCTTCAGTTCACAGAATCAATTATTAGCAAAAAGAGGTCTCAGACCCAACTTTTTTGACTTTTAATTCAGTGATAGTTCCAGCGTTTAAATTTAACAAATATTTATTAGGCACCAATGACAGGGAGAAAAGAAAGATATGGCCAAAACATAGACCCTTACCTCCAGAAAGTTTAAAATCTAGTGGCAGAGGCAAGACATGAACACAGAGAACTCTATCTTTCTGTGTCTATCTTTCTCTCTCTCTCTCTGTGTCTCTCTTTGTTTCTGTGTCTCTCTGTCTCTGTCTGCCTCTGTGTGTCTCTGTGTGTCTCTGTCTCTTTCTGTCTCTTTGTCTCTCTCTATCTCCCTCTGTTTCTCTCTGTCTCTGTCTCTCTCTTTGTCTCTATCTATCTATGTCTCTTCTCTTCTCTCTCTCTCTCTCTCTGTCTCTGAGTATGTGTCTCTGTCTCTCTGTCTCTGTCTCTCACCAGAGAGAAGTGCCAGGTGGACAGGTGCTCCAACATTCCCTTGGGCTCTCTATGAGCTCATCCCCCACTCATCTCTAGGAGCAGTTTTCCAATCTGCAGAGATAGCGTTTCTGTTATTTCACACTTTTGTCTCCTTTGTAATCTTGTAGAACTATCGGGTCTGTGTGATTTGCCACCTTTTATAGTTCCCAAGATATCACACCATTTCCTCTTAGAGAGCATTCTCCCCAGACGCCTTCTGTCTGCCCATCGCAGATGCTTCTGGGATGCCGCCTCACCCGCTGGGGCCTCAGACGTTGCCCTTGGTACACCCCCCAAAGCCCAGGGCAGCCATCCATGGGCCTGGCCCCACCACAGTTCCTCACGCCCAGGCTGGGGGCCTCCCTGGCTGAGGAAGCTTTGGAGCAGCTATCACCGTGCTTGGGGTACTGTTGCCAGAGATGACCCAAGCTACCGGCCCAGCTGGACTGGGGGCCTGCGGCCTGCACTGCTTGTGCCTGTGTCTGAGTCCCCCCTAGCTGGATCGCTGCTTTTGTTATGTGCTCAACCTCTACCATCTGGCTTACCTGGCCTGCTTCCTGACACCAGCCTTGGTCCTGACCTTTCCCAACGTCTTGTTTGAACTCTCCAGATTCCTACTCTAGCAATTCACCAAAGTAGGGATGTCACTGGGGCTTTCTCACTTAGCTGGGTCTATTGTCACCATTTCTCTCTCTCTCTCT
>NW_020950758.1:4777617-4788729 GCF_900497805.2 Vombatus ursinus | reverse complement strand
TCTCTTTGTCTCTATCTATCTATGTCTCCTCTCTTCTCTCTCTCTCTTTTCCACTGTTATCCAGGACACCTCTAGGCTTGGGACGATGTGGCTTCAGATCCTTGTCACTCCTTGGCTTCGCATTTACAGAGATTAATCTCCCAGTGCTTCTATTTTGGGATGTCGAGTTAATAGGAACAGAATAAAACAATTTATAAAAAGCAAACATGGCACTTAAAAGTACCTGTTTAATTAACAATTTGCTTTTCTTTGTATTGCTACAAATATTCTGTCTCCTCCGCTCCTCTGGAAAGTCAATTGTTCAGAACAAATGCTTGTCTGTTAAGATCTCTTCCAAAGAAATCACTTCAATGGCCGGCATTTAAAATGCAAGCTCCAAATTCGAGAGACGGAAGTTTTCTCATCTAGATCGTGAGTTTTTCGTCCTCAGCACTCAAACCTGGTAGAATGGCTAAACCGCTGGATTTGGAGACAGCAAGACCTGAATTCGAATTCTGCTTCAGTCACTTATTAGGTGGATGAACCTGGGAAGGTCACTTCCTTTCTCCGTGCCTCAACTCCCTCCTCTGTAAAATAAAGTGACTGGAAGGGAAGATAACTAAAGTTCCTTCCGACTTTAACTCTACAATCCCAGGACCTTTCCCACAGGTGGATCCCCAAATGGAAAGTGGCCTAACCACAACCAGTCCAGCTTAGGGGATGCCGGAACGTCTTTGCCTGTGCCACTGTTACAACCTAAGGCAAGATGGGGGTGTTTCACTCTTTGAATGATCTGATTGTGCCGGGTCTCACTCCACACTGCTAATCCTCTTTGGACTAAGTGCAGGCTTATCCTTCCCAAATGAAGGTGGACAGACAACTCTGCCTGTCCTGACAATTGGCTCTCAGCCCGGTTCCTAAGGAGAGGAGGTAAGGGGATAATTGCTTTAGAAAGAGGGGGGCACTACCCTGTAGGTGGATGCCTGGGGAGGCGGAGAGCGAGGGAGAGCAGATCCCGGCAGGCAAACATGTTGGCAAAGCCCAATTTGCTTATCTCTGTTCTCTGGTTTCTCAGCCTCCTTGGCTGGTTCAAGCTTTGTAGCCTGGAGAAGAACAGACTTAAGGGGCCCACCAGTCACCTAGCACTTAGTAAGTGCTTGCTCTGTGCCAGGCACTCCTAAGTATCTGAAGGGCAGTCCCGTGGCAGAGGACTCCAAGAGGACAGAAGTGGGAGTGATAACTAAAGTTTCAGAAGCTAACAGAATCATGGGATCTCAGAGCCGGCTAGGAGGCTGGCTCACACCTGAAAAGGAATTTCATCCATAACATTGGAACATAACATAGCCGTTAACACTGGGGGTGAGCTTTAAGCCAAGGCTGGTGGAACACCGGTTAGTTATGTAATAACAATAATAATTCTAAAGATGTGGTCCAAACGGGGCAAAGAGCATGAAGGGAGGGCCGCCTTCTTATTCCAAGACACCATCCTCCTCTACGCACAACCTGGGAAGGCATACATTCCCTTTCTTGGCTGCCCTATCACGCTGTTGATGACTATTGGGCTTGCAGTCTACTCAGACCCTCAAATCATTTTCATACACACTGTTTTCTTGCCACATCCCCTCTATCTGGGACTTGTGAAAATGCTGTATGTGTAACATGTTACATTTTTCTTCATTAACATTTATCTGCTTAGTCATCTCAGTGTTCTAGCCCTTTGTGGTCTTTATCTCCATGATCCAGCCCAGATGGTACAGTGCCTACCCAGCACATAGTAGGTGCTTAATAAATGTTTATTGACTGACTGACTGTGTGCTACAGTAACTATCCAAAATTTCCTATCAATTAGTACTGTGCAGAGATGGAATGAGTGGCCTCTAGAAAAATGCTTTCGATAATAATAATGTAGCATCTACTATGTGGCAGGCGCTGAGCTTAGCGCTTTACACATATGATCTCATTTGATACTCATAACAACCCTGAGAGGTAGATGCTATTATGATCCCCAATTTGCAGATGAGGAAACTGAGGCAGACAGGGGTTAAATGACTTGCCCAGTGTCGCATAGCTAGTCTGAGGTCAGATCTGAACTCAGGTCTTCCTGAGTCCAAGCCCAGTGCTCCATTCCCTAAGTCTCCTAATCACATATCACTATGATTCCTATACCTGGAGACAGAATGAAGACTTGAAGAAAATTTTCTGAAGGCAATTTCTCCTCAGTTAAAGATAGCCTTTAGCAAGGGAAAGAGCACCCGGCCCAGAAGACCCAGATCTGAATCCTGGCTGCCACACCCTGCCTGCTGCGGCCTTCAGCAAGCTTCAGCTCGACACCCGTGCGAGGAGGGTGCTGCACCAGACAGCACCTGAGACCCCTTCCAGTTCTGGTCTGGGATCCCACAGTTCAAGAGTCAATCATTCTACCCCCTGGCTCTCCTGAACCCAGGGGAATTCCAGAGCGAGATGACTTCTTCCGGGGCTTTGAACAACCTGGTTTTTGAGAGGCGCTTCCTACTTACCATGAGATGGGTGCTGGGCCAATGCAAGGACGTCTCCCCGGCGATACACGTCACACTACGTTGGGAGCTCCAGGAGATGGTGAGCCCGAGCTCCCGGGGCTCATAAAATGCTTGCGCTGCTGTTCGCTCTCCATACTGGGGAAACTGGGTTTGGCATGACAGGTACGTAGTGAACGGCCAGGCCCTTTGGAAAGGCTGTTCCAGCCAGGGGGGTCGCCCAGTGTGCTCTGCTGGCCCAGCCTTCCAGATACCAGGGTCACACTCACCGAGTAATGAGACATCAGAGCAGATCATCAGCGGAGGAGAAAATGATCACAAACATGGCTCCTTCCAATGGAGACGTCCACCCTCAGGCCCCCTTGATCTAAGAGGCGGAAATAGCCGGATGAGGAGTCAACATCTTCTCTGACCACCCGAACAATGGGGAGTTGTATTTACTGCAGCAATTTGCTGAAAATGGAAGTGAGTCTGGCTGAGACATTTGCTTTCCCCTAATTGCCTGTGGGGCTTCCAAACATCCGACTCCATGGGAGTCAGTGGCCAGCTTCTCTGGCAGAGACCTTCCCACTGCACTCACATTCAGGGGCCTGTCAATCACAGGGTTAGCCTCCCTTTCAAGATTAAGCCTTATTAACCTCCTGACTGGATTTGACTGGTGCTCACCACCCCCCCAGACAAAGGAAACCCACCCTCAGGTTGCCAATCCTCTCATCCTGGTCGAGAGCCCCCCAAACTCTCTGGCAAGGCTGAAAGGATCAGTCAAACATCTGTTCCTTGTGACCAAGGCAATGAAGATGACATTGTGAAAAATAAAACTAAAATAGGGAGGCAAGGCTGGTGAGCACTTCTGCTGACTGAGAGTTTTGGAAAGCAAGTAGGCATGGAGACAGAGGGCCCTGTACACCAGGCCAGCCTCACACAAGGGTCAAGCCCAATATCCCCTTGGTAGAGGGCATCCTGTCATGGCTGCCCAGATTCTGAAAGCAAGTCTACCAGGACTGGGAACCTCCACTGGGCTAGGCCAAATGTGGAACAAACTAATTCTCCCCAGTTAGCGAGATGACAAGGGGTAGGTCCTTGAGGGCTTTGGTTTCACTTTAGAAGCAAAGTATCTAACTGTACCATCCCAGGAGGGGGATAAAGAAGGCAGGAAAGAGAGTTCCCAGGAAAAATAAGAGCCGTAGAATCTCAGGGCCAGGAAGGAATTCAGAATGAAGAATTGAGAATAGACAGGATCTTAAAAAATATAACCCAGAATGTCAGAGCTGGGAGGACCCTTAGAACACAGAATACAGACTCTTAGGGACCAAAGGATGTAGGACTTAGAATTTCAGAACCGGGAGGGACTTTAGGAACATAGAATGTCAGAGCTGAGAGGAACCTTAGAACATAGAATATAGATTTGGGGAATACCTCAGAGCATTGATGTCAGAGATGATAGAAGTCAGAGAATAAATAAGGAAGGAAGGAAGGAAAGAAAGATGAGCAGGATGGATAGAGAGGGAAGGAAAAAAGAAATGGAGATGAAGGGAGATAGAAGAAGAGGGATAGACAATGGGACGGACAAACTGGGATTAGGAAAGAATAAATGAGAGAGAGAAAGAGAGAGAGAGAGAGAGAGAATCTCAAGGAAATGGATTCCCCAGAGGATTGTAAATCTGGTGGAACTTCTTTCCAGATGTTGTCTTTTCTACGGACAGGGAGATAGGAGCTGAAGACCAAGCCAAAGCTGAGGAGGAGGAGGACGCAGAGAAAGAGAAGGAGGTAAAGGAGGAAGAGGAGGGGAAGGAAGTGAAGATGGAGAAAGAAGACTCCAGACCCCAAAGCACCCTTCTCAGAGCCAGGACACAAAGCACATGTTGTTGAAATGAGAACCACGGGATTCCTGAGGAAGAATTTCTGAGACAGATCAAGGGGCAGAAGACACCCAGACTTGAACTACATTTTCTCATGCTTCTTTGGGAAAGGAGCCACCTGAGGGAAGCCAAGACCTTGGGCCTGGATGCCTGGTTCCCTGAGTTCCAGGAGCAGGGGCTGTGGGAAAGATCTGGCTGGAGGAAGCAGCCCTTTGAAGACAGGCTTGCTCAGAGATTCTGGGAATAGCATCTATAATGCAAAGTCACCCGCAGGCCGTTTTTACCCCAATACTGGAGAGTTGTATTTGCCTGGGAAGCTCCCTGAAGACTTTAATTATACCCCTACAACCCAAATTTCATGGAAAAATATGAGGTCTGAAGTTGATTTTTGAAGCCAAACATAAGACTTTACATTTATCCTCATTCTATTTCATCTTCCTATCTTCAGTCCAGAGTTTTAGCTCATTGAGAATTTTCAGTATCCCTCCTGGCTCTGTCATCTTCCAATTGGACAAACTGGGCAACCTGTGCTTTTCTTCCAATTCTTAAGGATGTATCCTGAGCCACTACTCACTGGCAGTTATCTGTCATGACACCCACCTGGAGGAAGGAAAATTCATCTTCCTAGTTCAAATCGGGGTTAGACTCCATGGCTTCTAAGATCCTTTACAATTCGAAATCTCTGACGCCATGATTCTCTGACTGCATGAGAGATCCCTTAAGACAAGAAATCCTTGTTCTGTCGACTTTGTATCACCAAGTATCTGCTTTTTCTATTCAAGTCAAAAATACATATGAAGTACCTACTATGTGCTCTGCCCCATTAATCCTTTTGTGTTATTTCCCTTAGTTGACTCATAGAAGGTTCTGAGAGGAAACCAACCTTCTCTTGGCGGCACCAAGGGACAAGATGATGCATCTGACTAGAACTGAATCTCAGAATCACAGAAGGATGGAAGCCAGGAGCAGGGAGGGACATAGGGGCCGTCCAGGCCAAGCTTCCAGGGAGCCAGAATGGCCTTCACCATGAGATGTCCTTCACCTCAGTCCAGCCAGAGAGGGGACCTGAGCCCTGGAGAGCCTGGGTCTGCTTCTGACTGCATCAATCATTTAGTCTATCAACAAAGATTTCTTAAACCCTGACTTCAGGCCTTTCCGCTTGCTCGATGCTTATGAGGCAAATAGGAGGGTGGAACAATCTGGCTTTTGTCTTCGGGGAACTTCTGGTTGATCATTGACATAAGAAGTAACTGTAACATCAGCTCACATTTTGGGGTGAGTGTAAGCTTTACAAAGCACTTCCTTTCAGTCTTTGCTGATCTCTCTTAATTCTAGTATGTTCCCTCTTGGTTACCCCAATTTGTCCTGTATGTAGCATGTTTGCATGTCATTGCTTCCTTGTTGTGAACTGATTGTGAACTCCTTGACAGATCTTTTGCTTTGTCTTCTGTCTTTCTGTGTATCCTCAGTACTTGGCACAGTGCCCGAAACATAAAAGGTGCTTACTCGATGCTTATTGACTTGACTAGACAACCCTTTGGGGTAGGTTTTATCCTCATTTGATAACTGAGGAAACTGAGGTGAATAAGGAAAATGAGGTTTGGGGAAGAGGCAGGTCAAGTGAATGTTCCATTGCATTGTGGGGGGGGGTGATGAAAGGGCCCTAGGTGGACGTGATCCCTACTTGAGCCAGCCCCTTGCTCTTTTCGCCTCTCTCTCCCTCTGGTCCCCAGCCTGCAGTGACTCCACCACATCTTCTCAAAAGAAACCTTAAAAGGGCTTCAGTGGATACAAGTCCGTCCTTTAGACTCCCATTAGGGGTACGTGGTCCATCTGTCTGGGTGACTGATTGTATTGGTGCATTCCCCCATTTAGAAATGTGCCACTGTGGGCACAGGTCGGCCTCTAATTGCCCCCCGATTCTAAAGCTGGGCAGAAAGGGATGGGGAGAGGGTTGGAAGGAGCCAGGTAGTGGGAGAAATGTACCTGGCCCAGGCACCATTCAGCCTAATGTGTTGAAGGGCAAATGACTTCGTCCAAGAACTAAGTGGAACATACTGAGAGGAGAGAATTAATATAGTGTGCTCCGCTAGGGGTTTGCTGTGTGGCCTTGGGTAAATCCCTTTCTTTCTCTGGGCTGCAACATCCCCAAGGATAAAACGAAGGGGTTGGAATAGATGGTTTCTAAGGTACTTTTTAGTTGTGACTCTGCTCTAAGGTTCCTCCCGGTCCTGACAGCCTATGTTCTAGGGTCACCCCCCCAGATCTGGCTTTGTGTGCTCTGCACCAGCTCCGAAGTTCCGCTCTCATTCCCCGCCTCCTTGTCTTCCCACCACCGCCCTTTAGACACCGCTTCAATGAGAAGTGCTCTCTTCTGTTCGGTGGCAGTCACAACACGGCATTTTCCTTGCAAAGGTAGATGATGGACTGGGGAACGTGCAAGCACATTTTAATTAAGGCTGGAAGTCCAAACAGCTTTCTGTGCATGATTCACTCAATCTCGGCTCCATTCTCCAGAAAGCGAAGCAACTGTCGCTTTCATCAGGCGCCAGAGGAAGCGTGGGTAGAGCCGCCATAAAGGAACAATTTTCTCTTGTTCCCAACATGTTGGGAGGTTTTCGGGGGGGTTGAATCCAACTCCCCCCCATCGTTATCCTGGCCTCAGCTCCATTTCTAGGCATGTGCCTCCCCCTCCAGCATCTGCATTCCTTTCAAGGCCTCCTCTACCCCCAGCCCTTTGTGTGCCCACTAAAGCTCATGTGGATCTCATTCCAGCTTGTAACCTGACTCAGGCCAGGCGTTTAACATACCTGTTGGGGAGAAAGGCTCCTCAGAAGGGAGGTGGGGGGGGGGCGGTTTGTGCCCTGCACATTCTCCCAGGCAACCCTTCACCTCTTAATCAGTGGCCTGACCCCAAGGAGGGCTCGCCAATGGCACGTTAATTACCAGGTCACAAGATGAAAGGGCCAGGCTGGCCCCGAGTCCAGGTCCTCTGGGGGGAAATGAGCTGTGATTTACCTGCATGAAAGGAGAGGAAGTGCCCACAGATTATCCTAATTGGGCCAGACCCTTCACATCACGGAGAGACCAGCTTAGCCCGGGGGAAACCCAATCCATCCCAATCGCTGCCCCAGTCACTCAGGCCCAAGAATGAAGAAGGGGGTCGGCACCTGGGCCTTGTGGGGGCTCCATCAATGAGATCTGGATCAACATCCCAGGCCAGGAGGCCACATGGCTCTCAGGGGTCTTGGCCTGGGTTTTCTCAGAGAAGGTGAAAGGAGCTGTCCCCGCTGGGGATGGGGGCAGTGGGTTGGGAAAGTCCTCTCTTTCCTGCCTCTGGAATCTTCTGGGGGCGGGCGATTGAAAAGCTCAGGATTAGGGGGTCAAAGCACATGGTGCAGATATTGAACCTACTAGGACTTCTGCGGCTATGACGGTCACTCTCCTGCCTCAGTTTCTTCGTCTAGAAAATGACAACATTAGATGCGATGATCTCTGAGCTCCCTTCCAGCTCTGGTTCTTATGGTCTTAGAGCAGAGAGACAGAGTAGCAATTGGCTAATGGAGTCGCAGGCATTTAGGAAGTCCCTACTGTGTTCCAGCCATCTCAGGAGCTGGGCTCTAAGGGAAAGCGTCCCTGCCCTCAAGGAGCTTCTACTTTTCAGGAGAGGCGGCATGCACAGTGTGCAGAACATGGAGACGTAGAAATGCGTGGGGATGCGAGAAGCCTCGCCTGCTGCCACAATGCCTACTCGCTCTCCACCACGCCGACAACCGTCCCGTCAGTGACAACGCTGCTTCTTAAAGGGCTCCACGGGGCTGAGCACTTTTCTGACACTAGTCCTGACAGGTTAAGTCAAGACCATGTCCAACCTGAGGCTCACACCAGGAAAGCAGCTACCCTTCAAGCCTGGAGAGTCATCTTCAAAAGCCGCTAGGTGACCTGGAGTCAAGAAAGCCTGAGTTCAAATCCCGACTCAGACACTTCCTAGCTGTGTGACCCTGGACAAGAAGTCGCTTCACCCTGTTTGCCTCAGTTTCCTCATCTGTAAAATGGACTGGAGAAGGCAACGGCAAATCACTCTAGTATCTTTGCCAAGAAAACCCCAAAAGGGGCCAGAAAGAGTCAAACGTGACTAAACAACCACAGCAAAAATTATATTCAAATCTTTTAAAAGATGTCAGGTGGAAGAAAAATAAGATTTGTCCAGTTTAGACCTGGAAGGCTAAGAAAGAAAGGGTGGAATTGGCAGAGGGTCAGATTTGTTCAGATAGAAAGAAAAACTTACCAAAAACAACAAACAGGACCATCCCAAAGTGGGATGGACTGCCTCAGGATGGAGAGCGTTCCTATTTCTGAAGGTGGTCAGATGAAGGCTGGATGACTCCGTCAGGGATGTGATGAGGGTAATTCCCACATTAAGCGAGCACTGAAGAGCCGAGCACCTCCAAGGGCCCCGCTGAGCCTCCTTCTCCAGGGATGGGAAGGCGAGGGGCTTCTTGGCTGCGTTCAGTTAGCTAAACTGCACCAGGTTGAATGGGACCTTGGCTCGATCATCACAGATCCCCCAGTCCCGGGTGTGAACTTTGTTTGGACTCTGGAGCTACCTGAACCACACACACACACACACACACACACACACAGAAGTTAACAATGCAGAGCTAAACCCGACAAGACCACAGCTTCCCTCACACTGCCTACATCAGAGCTATACCTGGGCTGAGGCAATTAACATTTTGTCCCAGGGAACTGAAATTGAGAGGATGCCTCACTGGCATCTTGGCACTCTTCTGGAGCTGTAGAAACCACTGGGCTTAGCACATGGATGGCAATAATAACTGATCAAGATTGGAAGCTACCTAAAATGGATGGTGAAGGAGATGGGAAATGAAATATATTAATAAAGTTTAAAAATGAAAGACACCTGATCTCCTCCTCCCAGCTGTCATTGTGCCCAACCCAGACTCTCAGTGGTCTCCGTTTTCTCAGGGTTTCTTCTCCTAACATCTGAATTTGAGGAGCTATTTTATGCCACCTACACTGATACAGTTTGGATGGATTATCTCAGGGGCAAAAAACTCCAGTCATGCCCGGGCCAGGCTCAGGGGTCTCTCCCCAGCACTAACTGTCACCAAACAGCCTCTCACACCACAGTTCCGTCCGAGAGATGTACCAGCTGCTTTCCCATTCTCTCACTTCCTTCCAAAGTACCTGCAGCAGGGCCCCAGCAAGCTCCAGGTTCAGATCAGCTCTACCTGCATCATGGCCCCAGATGTGCCCCAGCCAACTTTCTCATCCCCTTCTGAACCTGGGGTTTCATTTTATTTCATTTCCACAAGTATCTATTAAGTTTCTACTCTGTGCCAAGCAGTGATAGAGCCTGACACACTGCCAAGGACAGAGAACTGTCTTCAGGCTAAGGAAGACCTGGGCTTAAGTCCCATCTCTGACACATTCTGTCTGGGTGACCCTTGATGAGTCACTTACCTTCCCAAGGCTCCAGACATCTAAGACAAGAATTTTCAGAGAAGGAAAAGAGCTGTTCTACATTTATAGAGGAATTTTCCTTCCTGAGATTTTCCTATATGTCATTAAAAAAAAAACCATTTTTATTTAAAGTGTTTAGTTCCAAATTCTATCCCTCCCTCCCCTCCTCCCTCCCTGAGATGGTAAGCAGATATAGCTTTTACACATGCAATTATGTAAAATATTTCCATATTAATCTTTTTGTACAAGAAAACACAAATTTTAAAAAATGAAAGAAAGTGAAAAATAACCTGCTTCAGTCTGTATTTGATCTATATCAGTTCTTTCTCTGGAGGCAGATAGCATGCTTCGTCATTAGTCCTTTGGGTTTGTCTTGGATCATTGTATTGCTGAGAACAGCTAAATCATTCACAATTCTTCTTCGAACAATGCTGCTGTTAGTGTGTGCAATGTTCTCCTGGTTCTGCTCACTTAACTTTGCATCAGTTCATGTAAGTCCAGGTTTTTCTGAAATGATCCTGTTTGCCATTTCGTATAGCACAATAATATTCCATCACAATCATATACCAGAGCTTGTTCAGCCATTCCCCAATTGATGGGCATCCCTTTGATTTCTAATTCTAAGCCACCACAAAAGAGCTGTTATAAATATTTTTGTACAAATTGGTCCTTCCCCTTCTCTTTTTTTGGATATCTTGGGGATACTGACCTAACAGTCTTATTGCTGGATCAAAGGGTATGCACAGTATGTGTAATTTTTTAAAGTGTCAAGTACTGTACTTGCTGCTGGTTTTAAAGACAGAAGTGAAACAATCCCTGCCTTCAAAGAGCTTACATTCTAAAGGGACATGATACACGCACTGATAAGAAAATCCAGGACCATGTCAGGAGAGGGAGAGAAGTGTGAAAGCCTGATAGTCATATTTCTCAGCTTCATCTTCAGCAGAACTGGGAAAGTACACATAGGATCCTACATCTAGAACTGGACAGAACCTCCTCTTGGTCAAATGACCAACAATATGGAAAACTAGGCATTTTCTTCAAGCCTCTTGAGCTCTCAAACCTCTCTAAAATAGAAAAATAAAATAAGTTCAAAAAGTAAAGACATTGAAACTGTCTGCATGACCTAAGGTGCCAAGAACCCTAACAAGGCAACAACTCAGTGAACTAATAGCAGAGAAGGGTAATCTCTAATCTTTACCTCAGTCACCACCCCTCCCCTCCACCAGGCCGTATACCCAGACAAGGTGGTACAATCCAACCCATGGTCTTGT